>NC_087358.1:7822031-8125061 GCF_030014295.1 Loxodonta africana | reverse complement strand
TAAGTCAGTAACAGTAATTATAAACTACAAAATGACAACAAACAATCTCAGTTATTGTCAGTTTGAAATATGATGAGGTCAGTGGGAGGGAGAGCAACCAGAATGTAAAGTGCAGGAAACAATTGAATGAGCTGGGTATGTTTACTCTGGAGAAGGAAAGATCCAGACTTAGTCTGTTGAAGAGGCAGTAAACTTGTTCTACATAAAGAACTAGGGCCAATTTATGATGTCTTTAGAAAGATGGGTCTTTGTTCTATAGGGGGAAAATATATTTAACTATGTTTTGGGGGATAAAAGTTCCCATCTCCGGAGGTGCTTACATAGATAGATGCAAGCCTGGGATTGGTTACTGAATGAAGTGTCCTTTAAGATCCTTTTTATAGCAGAGATATTAAGAGGCAATCCCATGCAGAACTACATCTTAAAATGGCCAATTCTAGCTTAGCAATCGAAATTTTTCCTGGTATCAGTGTTGGAATATTTGGTTGCCTACTAATCAGTAAAAATCTATGATGCATTGGAAAATCATTAATTTGTCTGAGTTGGGTATATAGTTCCCAACACCACACTGGGTCATTTCACTGATGACAAGTATCGCTGTTATAGTTAGGTACATATCAAAATGCTGTTGAGCTGAAACTTGCACGGTTCTAATCTTTATCAAACACTGGCCAGCTGCCCAGTTTAGTCATACATGATACAGGCAATGGAAACAGATGTCTGCCACGTACAAGAGATGACAAGGTAAGATGATGAGAGTAGGATAACAGTTTGGTAATCTGTAAAACTCTTAAATATAGTTAAGCCTGGTAGAGTCTTTGGAGCGATTGTACAAGTTTCACCATGAACTCTTTAACTTTAGAATCCTGAAATTTTAATAAGTGACTAGTACCAGCAGTTAAGAGTCCCTGGGTGGTGCATATGGCTAATGTGCCCATCTGCTAACCAAACAGTGGGAGAATTGAGTCTTCCAAGATTGCTTCAGAAGAAAGGCCTGACAATCTACTTCCGAAAAATCAGCCACTGAAAACCCTATAGATCACAGTTCTATGCTGACACACATGGGGTTTCCATGAATTAGAATCAACTTGACAACAGCTGGTACCATGTTTTAAGGTATAGAACAAAGTTTAAATATATAACACACTTTAGTCATGACTCCCATTCACAGTCTCCAGGGAAACCAATAGAAAAATATATATCTGGATAGTTTAAAAGTTTGATCTCATTTTCAAGAGAGCTGCTTTGCATCATTAGGACCAAAGAAATGGTATTTGTCAAACTTCACATTAAACATCTGCCAAGATATCTTATTAGGTTTTCTTAGTAAAAATGACTCAGTGCATAAAATAAACCCTGGGACCCTGTCAGGTTCTAGCCACAGTGAATAACTGAGACACCCATTTCTTCTCCTCTGTTTAACCTCTCAAACTGAAATTATAATTTTAAAAAGTTATAGGGTTAGCCTAATTTCTCCTTTTTTCTGAAAGATTTAAAATTGCTTTAGGTAGCTTTTTATTAGCCAGTTCAGGACATTTGTAAAACAGTGTATTGAATCACGTTTTAATGGAAAGGACAGCATATTAATTAGTCATTTGAGGATGAGTGTTCTTCCTAATTACTTATTAACCTTTAAATCAGATATACACAAGGGAACTGAACAAGATTTATGTTTTTGAGAATCTATAAGCTTTTTCAAGGGGCTTTTTATTAAAAGAATCCAGAGAAATTGTTTTTCTCCCCAGAGGAAACTTAAAATTATATCAGGAGCTATGTTGTGATGGTTAACAAATTAGTACACTATGGAAGTTTTTTGTTTTCCATTCTTGACACTTCAGTGAATCATCCTTAATGGAAGTATGTATAACAAGATAGTAAAGGTGATGGCATCAACTTTTCTTTATCACTTAAATTAATAGCTAGATGCAAAAGGTGCTGAGAGAGAAAAAAGACCATTATTAGTGGAGGTGATCTATTTGAACACATATATATGCATACGTACATATATGCGGAGCCCGTGGGTGTATGTGTATGTATTTGTATGTATATATATGTGTGTGTAAGGAGCCTTGGTGGTGCTATAGTTAACTGCCAGCTGCTAACCAAATGGTCAGTAGTTCAAACCCACCAGTCACCCCTCAGCAGAAAAAACCTGGCAATCTGCTCCCGTAGAGATTACAGTCTAGGAAATGCTATGAGGCAGTTATACTCTGTCCTATGGAGTCGATGGCACGTAACAACAACAACAATTTTTATGTGTATGTATATAGACCACCACTTGTCTGTCAGTTTGTCATACTGTGGTGACTTGCATGGCATTTGGTAGACACTCAGTAAATATACCTCATTTAATCAGAGAGCAGAATCGAGCCATCTTTGAGACAAGAAACTGAGAGTTAGCAAGATTCGGTCTTCTGTGCAAAATCACACATAAGCCGGGTAGAGCTTGGCGAGACCCTAAGTCATCCCACTCTGGTCTTCCGTCCACCCTACGCCGACCTGGCCTTTCTTTTGTCCTCCACACGAGTCTTCTCTATCTGAAGGCTGCTCGTATTCCACACACACTTTCTGTCTGTAATTCACCAATAAGTTTCTATTTGTTGGTAAGTATTTAGAAATACCCACCAGATTGACGTTTATCAATTTTCCTAAAAAATAGTTTGGGGGGAAGAAGGGAGAGTTTCATTCCTTCCATTTGTGCTGGGAAAGCACTGGAAGAATACACCGGCAGGATGTGTTGCTGGCTCCTTGAAGCTGCAGCGAGGCTTCGGCTCTGAGACAATGCAGCTTAGTCTTTAAAATGTAAAGACAAACTCACCAATGCGTTACAGCTCATGCCCACAGTTACCTAAGGTTTCGAATGGTAACCCTCTGGTGTGTGTAGGCAGGCTGTAATCTCCTTGTACAGCAAGCATAACAAAGTGTGTAACTTGTAGTGAACTGAGCTGGCTTGAAAGAGAGGCAGGAGGAAAGCAATGGGATGTTAGGACTCATCAGATTAGGAGTGAAAAATGTGTGATTGAATAGTCTAGTGACTCAGAATTCCACAAAGCATGGTCATTGATGTTCTTAGCAGCTTATAATACTATACTTCTGCTACTTACGTCTTTCTAGTTTTTTTTTTTTTCAGTTCTCTCTAATCTTCCCATTTTTCTGGGCAAAATTAAAAGGTTGCTAATATCAACAGAAGAACCTGTACATAGACCAAGAGGCAGTCGTTCAAACAGAACAAGGGGATACTGCGTGGTTTAAAATCCTTTCACCATACTTAATTCAATCTGTGTGCTGAGGAGATAATGTGAGGAGCTGAACTATATGAAGAAGAACATGTCATCAGGATTGAAGGAAGATCCATTAACAACCTGCGTATGCAGATGACACCACCTTGCTTGCTGTGAGTGAAGAGGACTTGAAACACTTACTGATGAAGGTCAGAGACTGCGGACTTCAGAATGGATTATACCTCAACATAAAGAAAACAAAAATCTTCACAACTGGACCAGTAAGCAGCATCATGATAAATGGAGAAAAGATTGAAGTTGTCAAAGATTTCATTTTATTTGAATCCACAATCAACAGCCATGGAAGCAGCAGTCAAGAAATTAAACGACACATTGTATTGGGCAATTCTGCTGAAAAAGACCTCTTTAATGTGTTAAAAAGCAAAGATGTCACCTTGAAGACCAAGGTATGCCTGACCCAAGCCATGGCATTTTCACTGGCCTCATATGTGTGAGAAAGTTGGCCAATGAATGCGGAAGACCGAAGAAGAATTGACGCCTTTGAATGATGGTGTTGGTGAAGAATATTGAATATACTGTGGACTGACAGAAAAACAAACAAATCTGCCTTGGAAGAAGTACAGGCAGGATGCTCCTTATACTTTGGACATGTCATCAGGAGGGATCAGTCCCTGGAGAAGATAATCATGCTAGGTAAAGTAGAGGGTCAGCAAAAAAGAAGACGACCCCCAATGAGATGGATTGACACAGTGGCTAAAACTGTGGCCTGAAACATTGCAGCAATTGTGAGGATGGGGCAGGACCAGGCAGTGTTTCATTCTGTTGTTCATAGGGTTGCTTTTATTCAGAATTGACTGAATGACAGCTAACAACAACAACAACAATATTGACAGTGCTATTTATAGTTATGTATTCTCACGTGCTATGGGAATATAAATCCGTTTAGACATTTTGGAGGGCAATTTGAAAAATATGTATTATATAATACATATATATTTTATTCTTAAATGTTCATACTAGTCAACCAACAATTCCATTTTTAGGTATTTACCCTAGAGAAATGCTTGTGTATGTGCACAAAGAGGTATGTACATGAATGTTATTGTCATTAGTATCAATAATAGTGTAAAGTAAAACCAGTCACAAAAGTAATCAGTAGGGTAATCTAGGAAGAAGAAAGGTTAAAGGAACTATATTTCATCCACACTATGAGTTACTATGTGGCATTTCAAAAATAAGGTAAAATGACTATATATATATACACACACACACACACATACACGCACACGTGTGGATGTATTAAGTGTGTGTGCATTTTTGTTGTTAGGTGCTGTCGGGTCGGCTCCAATCCATAATGACCCCATGTACAGTGGAATCAAACACTTCCTCGTCCTGCATCATGCTCAGAATCGTTGTTATGCTTGAGCCCATTGTTGCAGCCCGTGTCAACCCATCTCATACAGGGTCTTCTGAGTGGGTCAGTTTGTCATACTGTGGTGGCTTGAATGTGTATATGTCTATATATATATAGACACACGCACATACATATATACATACATACACATATATATACTAGATAGAATGCATACACATACTGAATTGGAAAAAGCTAGTTGCAATATTATATACAGTATTATCTATTTATATTTAAAATACTGCAAATAGATATACACACGACAACATATACATGTGTATAAACATTTTGTTAATTGGGTTACAGTAGCTGTTAGAGACTCAACGATCATGCGGCTTCTAACCACACGACATAGACCAAGAAGTTTATTTCTCCCTTGTGACAGGATGTGCTGGTTCTTCCACAGTCACTCAGGGCCCAGGTTTCTTCCATCTCATGGCTCTGCCATCCGCTAGACCCTAGGGCATTAGAGTCTTCATGGTTAAACTGGGTCAAGGCTACATCCAGATTCCAACCAGCTTTAAGGGAAACGGGAATTAGGGCAGAGGCTCACTCACTATCTTAAGAGTACCAGTTTGGAGGTAGCATATATCACTTCCACTCCTACTCTATTGGTGAATACTTAGTCACAGAATGACCCCTTATAGCAAGAGGGCTGGAAATACAATCCCTGGCTAGATGACCACCTACCCAGCCACAGCTCTGTGATGGTGGAAGTAGAAGGTAATAAATTTTGGTGGACAGATCACTGTCTTCTTGACGCAGAAAACATAAACACAAGTAGAAAACAGAGGGGGGTATGGCATTCTGTTTTAAAGGGAGAATGGGGCAGGATATCTTTTTTCCATCAATGTGCTCTGAAATTTAATATTAGTAGGAGAGATAATGACTCTCAGCCATTATGACTGTAATTGACCAATTCTAGACTGGTAATGAGGTCACTTGCCTAATCTCCTGCCTAATTCAGCATGGGTACTCAGTCCCTGCAGCTGCATGGCCTCCCAGCTTACCTCTCTTGACTCTTGCAACATTACCTTTTCTCTTAACCTTACTCTCCACCTACAGTATCTTTACTCCACTCTCTCTCTGTGCTGACCCCCACTGAAATGCTTCAAAATTTGGATGCTCAACATTTAATGGACTGTAATTTTAGTAAGGAGTCCCTGGATGTTGCTAACAGTTGACATGCTCAACTGCTAACCGAAAGTTTCAAGGTCCGAGTTCACCCAGAGATGCCTCAGAAGAAAGGTGTGGTGATCTACTTCTGAAAAACCAGTCATGAAAACCCTGTGGAGCAGTTCTTCTCTGACACACACAGGATTGCCATGAGTTGGAATTGACTCAATGGCAGCTGTTTTTTGCTTGTTTATTTGATTTTATTAAAAAATGGCCTTTTACCCTTGTGTTCCCTACAAATGAGGGTGGTCTTCCAATTCCCTACAAATGAGAGTGGTCTTCCAATTCCCAGACACACATGGTCTTAAAAACTATAGTCCGCCCATTCAGGCAGTCCTCTCAGATTTCTTCTGGCTGGACTCTTCTCAGCTCTTCATGAGGTGACTATTTTCCAGTGTTTTCTCAGAGATCATATCCTTGAAAACTACAAATTTCTGCAGCAGTTCTTTAAAACATCCTTGGCCTTAGTGGCTGCTCAGCTGTTTCTGGCTGGTGCTGGAGTCATCTTACTTGCCTCTTCATGAATCCGCTCTCATCCGGAAAGCTAAACCAGAAGATCTCTTTCTACACTATTTTTCCTTCTTTCATTTCCAACCCAAGCCCCAAACAATACCTGGAGGTTGTTTGAAGAGCTTTCCCCTAGGAGTGGCTCATCATCCGGATCAGTTAAATGAGAAGAGAATCTCAATTAATTAGTAAGCTATGGCATGAATGTTCTGTATTATGGAGGACCTGAATGCCAAATGGACTCATTTGTGCTTTTTCCTAAAGGTATTTTGGTTGAGAGGTATGGCTGAGTGGGGAAAGCCTTGGGGTTTTTTGAGCACAAGAATGATATGATAGTATAAAATCGAGGTTTAGGATGTGTAGTCTTGTAATAATATATAGTACTAATTGCAAGTGGGGAGGAAACTGCATGGCTGCTATCTATAGGAGCCCTGGTGGCACAGTGGTCAAAATGCTCGGCTGCTAACTGGAAGATTGGTAGTTCAAACCCACCAGCCACTCTGTGGGAGAAAGACGTGTCTGTCAGTCTGCTTCTGTAAAGATTACAGCCTTGGAAACTCTATGGGATAGTTCTGCTCTGTCCTATAGGATTGCTTTGAGTTGGAATAGACTCGACGACCATAGCTTTTTTTGTTTTGGGCAGTATATGCCCAGCACTATGCCAAGCTCTTTAAAAGTGTTATTTCACTTAATCCTCACAACCAACCCTATTAGATTGTGCCTATTTTGTGAATGTGATAACCAAAATTTAGAGAGTTAAAATCATTTTTTCCTGTGCCTAGTAAGTGGCAGACAGGGTCTGATTCCAAGAATTTCAATTCAAATTCCATGTTGTTGTTGTGTGCCATCATGTTGACTCCAACTCACAGCGACCCCATGTGACAGAACAGAACTGCCCCATAGGGTTTCCTAGGCTGTAACCTTTAGGGAAGTAGATCACGAGGTCTTTTCTTCTGCAGAGTGGCTGCTGGGTTCAAACCACCGACCTTTTGGTTAGCAGCAGAGTGCTCTTAACCATTGTGCCACCAGGGCTCCTTTCAAATTCCATAGGTATAAATATTTCACTGTAGTGAAAACAGAGAACTTGCCAGAAGGCTATTGTGAAGTCCAGACTTTATCAGGCCCAGACTTTGTCGGCTACAAGAACAAAAGGAAGGGAGAGGGAGTTAAAGGAAAGGCTGGGAGCTGGCAGGAAGAAGGAAGAAGCAGGGGAGAAGACACTTACCAAGCATACCTTGTGTGGGGGGACATTTGAATGGTCATGTCATCTATCCCTACAATACCTTTATGGAAAAAATATCATCTTATTTTGCCTATTTTGTAATTGAAGAGACAGCCTTGGAGATTTTAAATAAATCTGCAGCTCCTAAGTGGCAGAGCAAGGCTTTGAATACAAATCTGACGAATTTTGCAACTTGATGGGCTGCTTCAAATGTGGCTTCGAGCTTGAGCCTGGTGTGTGAGCAGCCATCACCATCCCACTCCCAGAAGTAGGAGAACTGTGTGTGGAAGAAAACAACGTGCACAGGTGAGGGAATGATAAGGTTGTTGGCGATGAGGCGGCAGGAGTCTATTTGAATAGAAACTTCTTAAGGATCTGGGCACCGGAGCTGGCCGTGGAGATTTGGGCATCAGAAGTCACAAGGCAGAGGTCATGAGGCAGATTCTTGTCCCCAAGAGAAAGCACTAAGAGCCAGAAGAGGAGGGCTGCAAAAGCCAGGCAGAAGAGATGCCCAGTAACAGGAGTGAGGAGAAACCATGGAGGTCAGCAAAAGAGACCAGTAACCAGTTGCCGTTAAGTCATTTCTGACTGGTGACAACCCCATGTGTGTCAGAGTAGAACTGTGCTCCACACGGTTTCCAGTGGCTGATTTTTCAGAAGTAGATCTCAAGGTATCTCTTTCAAGGTACCTCTGGGTGGGCTTGAACCACCAACCTTTCTTTAGCAGATGAGTGTGCCATGGATGCAAGGTCAGAGACGCTCGCAACAATAACATCTAGAATGCGATGGAGATCCTCACAATGGGGAATCCAAGCGCATGTCAGCCGGCCAGCCAGCCATCAGTTCCCTCTGTGCTGCCCAGGCTGCTACCATGATATTTTTAATACATGCCAAATTGATTAAGAATATATTAAACAAGAATATATTATGTTCCATTAAATGCTGCAACTGTGAAGGACAATGAAATATTTACTCTCTCAGGCACCATATCTTTGGGTGACAGAATGCCCCATTTTCACAGCAGGTCCCTCTAACTGGTTATTGTTTTGCCACGGAGTATTTGCTGAGCATTTGCCTTACATAAATAAATAAAAAACAGTAATAGAGTATACCCGCTCTGAGCATCATAAGAAAGTGTAGGCTTCCGTTTAATGAGGTTGGGAGACAGCACAGCAATTTTGATGCCTTGTCAAGCTTGTTAAACCGTGATTCTACCAGGATCCTACATTGAGCCAGAACCAGCATGTCCCAGGGTATAAATTAGGCATAATTGGATATGCACTGACTCTTTCAGGTCACTTGGATATAATTTAATGCTATAATTGAATAAATAATATTGTTGTGGCCTGAAAAGCCCTCTCCCAAAACTTGCAACCCACTCTCAGGAAGTGACTGGGGAAGTTGAGTTCACTACAAGATTTTATATCAGTGTTTTCCAAACCCAACCCCGCATCTTGAAGAATGGCTCCAAACCAGACCTGATGGTCCATATTTTCAGTCAAGGAAGGCAAGACTTCGCATTTTTACAGCGTTGTTTGAGTAATTCTGATGGGAAGCTATATTTAGAAAACACTGGTTTATGTCATGCAGAGAGAAAAGCTTTGTCAGGTATTTCATCCATCTGAACTTTGTGCAGCCTGACTTGGTGGGGCTAACTGGAGGTGCTGATTTGATTATTGCCTGTACTAACTATTCATATGAGTTAGTATTTAGATTTATTTACCTTTTTGCATAGGTCAAAAATATTAAAACAGATCTATTTACCTTTTTAATTTTTAATCGTCTCTGGTATGCTATTGAAATTCTCTAACATACCCTCACTTGGAACAGGCGTGTATAACAGTGTGACGCGTAGAGGATATTACAGTCTATAGTCTAGTGTAAAACATTGGAAGGTCTAGTTGTGGATTCCATATTCGTCATTTATAAGCTTCCCGACCTAAAGCAAGTCATTTGCAAAGTGGGAATGATCATGACAATATCTAGTCGGCTTAGCTTATAGAATAGTTACAAAAATCAAGTGACGTGATAAGAGAGACAGTGCTCTGCAAACTATTAAATGCTGATAACTACAGTGCATGGTTATGAAGAGTTAAAACACCAGGCTTTACGGCCTTGCCTCAAGGACAGCCTCCAAGGGGAGGGTGAGTAAGAGGGATACCAGCAACTCAAGCTTCATTTAATTCAAAGAAGCTCTGCTGGACTTTCATGCCTTGTATCTGATTTACATATTGATCTTACGCATAAAAGCCTCATTAGAAATCTACTTCACAAAGAAAAAAATGTAAAAATCACTTTTCTGTGCTGTATTGAGCTTTCTGTCCATACTCTTCCTCCTGAACAGCTAGTCCACCCTTAAGCAAACGACTGCTCATTATCACCTCCACAGAAGTCAAAAACGGTAAAATTTCAGTTATCCTTCCTTACTTCTTAACAGGAGGCCTGCCTAGCTTCTTTGGTTGAGTTTAAAACTCATCGGCCAATGTGTGTGTTTCAGATGAATTACTATTGCCTTCGAATTTTCTTTCTACTCTCCCTATGCATGATGAAGAAATTACTGTAATAGGAGAATTCCTTCTTAGCTAATTACAATCTACTACTTGGAAATAAGAGTGAAATTTAAGACTTAAACATGTAGCAGGCAAATACGAGAAATCAGAAAACAAATCAGTCTCTGATGCTCAGCCAATGTTAGGTTGATATAGTTTTAGGTTAATTGCTTCAAAGCCTAAATTGTTACTCATAATTCCAAATCATATATTTGCAGGTTCCTGCTCTCTATATATTTTTAATCAGATCCTTATAGTGGATTTCTCATAAAAAGTTCACGACATTTTACAGGAAGTTACTTAACCAATAATTAACATTTCTAAGAGTAACTGAACAGAAGAGAAAGGAAAGAAGAGATGGAAAATAGAACAATGCATTAATTGCCACACACACACTGGGGCTGTCTCTGTCCCCAGCTTGGAGACATGTTGACGTTGTTAGGGCCCTGGTTTAGCAGCTTCCACTGCTATTCTGCGTGAATTCCCTTTTTTCTACTCACGCAAAGGGAAGTAGAAAAATGGAGACATTTTCTACAATGTTAAACATTATTTTATCACTTCTTTCCCTAACACTCATACCCACGAGGACCTGACCTACTAGGATATTTTAAATGAAAGAACTGACCAACCTTACTTCCCACCACTTCCCAACCCTTGCTCACTGCATGCAGGCTGGTGTTTGTCCCCATCATTCCACCAAAATGGCCCTGATGAGTTCACCAATAACTATCTGATTGCCGTATTCAATGGTCATTTATGCAACCCTTAATCTTAGTTGGGAGCCCTGGTGGTGCAGTGGTTAAGAGCTTGGCTGTTAATCAAACGGTTGGCAGTTCAAATCCACCAGCTGCTCCTTGGAAAACCTATGGGGGCAGTTCTAGTCTGTCTTATAGGGTGGCTATGAATCAGAATCGACTCGAAGGCAGTGGGTTTTTGGGAATCTTAGCTGACTTGTTGACGCTGTTGCATACTCTCCCTCTCATACTTAAGACTGTTTTCTCTAAGCCTAACCTTCTTCTTTCTTCCTTTTCCTTCAAGCCCCACCATTGTGAAGCCTCCCATTACCACCTGACCCAAACTGATGACAGTCTCCTCTTACCACCACATATTACATTATATTGCAATGATTCATTGGCACTATGGAGAAGCCGGTGCTGGGCCACCAGTGTGAATACTGGGACATGGATAGAAACAGTATGCCTTGGTGGTCTTCATTTAACTTGTTTCCTGTGAGCAAGGAACAAAAGAGCAAATACCTCTAGGAAAACCCAAAGGGATTTGAGCTTCAGAAAGGGAGGGAGAGAAATAGGTGCCCCGCTTTAACTTATTTTTCGTGTGAAAAGAACATGAATGGGACGTAGAGAGCCTTTGGACATTGGTATACTGGGGTCCAGTAGAGACTGATGTTGGTTGCCAAGCAACTAGAATGAGACTCAAGGACTATAAATTCTTGACAAGTTGGGAAGCGAATTTGGATGAGTTCTCAACTGATTTCAGAACTTTATAGGAAGGCTTAACCTTGATTAGATCACTCACTAAAGTTCCTGGAGGTCCTGCTGAGTGTCCAGCCCTTTAGATACTTGATGCTTTCAACATAGCATCTCTTTATCTCCCTAGTTAAATTGAAAACTCTTTTGAGGGCTAGAAAGGAAGTCTAAATTATATCTCTCAGCATTCGACATATGATGTTGTTGTTGTTAGGTGTTGTAGTCGTTTTTGACCCATAGCGACCCTATGCATAACAGAATGAAACACTGCCCAGTCCTGTGCCATCCTTGCAATCGTTGTTACGCTCGAGCTCGTTGTTGCAGCCACTGCGTCGTCCACCTCGTTGGGAGTCTTTCTCTTTTTCCGCTGACTCTGCACTTTGACATATAGTATATGTTCAATAAAACCATATTGATTGATTGATCACTTGGCTGATTTTCTGACCTACCTACTATCATAGCTGACTGAAAAAGACTTCTATTTGTCTTTCTTGGTGGACACAAGTAGAGGCAAACTTTTCTTTTCAACCTTTAATTTCCATCGTGTTTGCCAAAGCCTAAAATTAATTCCAGTTGCTTAAAAGAACTGTGTATTTTTCTTCTACACATATTAAAGAAAAAAAACAATTTGAATGTATTTTCCTTAAACTAAACCAAAACTAGATAGTTTTTCCAGAAAAGTATGAATGAACAACAAAGCAGTTACTTTGGAAGCTGACATAACTTTATATTGGATTTCAGAGAAGTCAAGGAATCTATTTCACATGACTTGAGGTGAAAGAAAAAACATTCGGTTAGCAACAAGAAAGGGAAAAATAGATGCAAAAGCTGTCTTGTACAGACTTGTAACAAAAACTGAACAATTGAATGTTTCGTATGGCAAATTATATTAGTGAACACAAAATGCTTTTTCAACAAAGGAATATTCGTGAACTTTTTGTTGTTTAAAGAGAAAATAGTTCTCTCTCTTAGTCAAAGAATCTTAGATCTGGAAAAGACTTTGGAAACTTAAATGCTCTTCCACCCCATGCCAAGACTGTGAGCTCCTTTTGGGCAGGGATCGTATTTTCTGCTTCGTTTTCAAGATGTCCACAGTGCTGTCAAGAGCTGTGTACTTAACTCCCTTAAATAATAGTCAATGATGTGGAGGCTGCTGATTCAAAAGCTACAGGGGGTAAAAAGAAAATCCCATCCTCATTTCTGGAATTGTGTTCCTCTGTGATAAGGACCCATTGTGAGCCAGAAAGCTATTGTAATAATAGGGATTACATCTCTGGGATTTTCCCAGTGTCACTCATTAAAATGTCATGCAAAGAGCTACACTGGTGCGGTTGTTGCCAGACGAGCCTTGGCCAGCTGCCACAGTGATGCAGGCCCCACATCATACAGGACCTACACACTGACCTGCCCATTCAAAAGCTGTTGCAAGGGTTTTACCTTTATGTCACCGCAGCACAGTGACTTATAATGATTCTAGATCAATAATACTCTTTTCTTTTCAAAGTTGGTGTGGGAAGTCCTACCCCATGCCACTTAAGGGGAATTAACACATCTCTCTCAATTATGCATGCTGGTGGAAGAATTTCAAACATTTGGCTGAATAACAAATCCATCTCCTCTGTTAGGAAAAGGTCATTGCTCTGGCCATCTGGGTATTTACTTTTCTTTAGAAATGAGCTTCATGGGATTTTCATTTGGGAGGGGAAAACGATGAGGACAAAAGGAATTTTCTAGTAAAAATAATTATCTTCCCTTCAATACTGTCCATGCCCAAACGCCAACAGTCTACAATTGTATACTCAACTCTCATTCTTATTTATTATTTATAAAAATAATGTAACAGGCATTATTTTTAGTCTTCACCCTGTTATGATGAGAGCTGTCTTAGATGCCCCTGGAGTTTTACTATTGATCTCTATAGCAGAATGTTTCTTTTACCTCATGTATTCATAAAGGATACAAGCAACCACTTTAGGGAAAGTTGCCATTAAAAAAAAAAAAAAGAAGAAAAGAAAAGGCCTTAGAGGGATGGAAGAATGGGTAAGCATCTACCCTCAGGGACATATAGTCTAGCAGGAGGGAGCATGTGAATGGTTGTAATACAATGATCAGGATTCTTAATTGCCAGCAAGGTAAACAAAACAAAACCCTGTGGAAGGATGAGACCTTTCTGAATGGGGCTGGGAAGGGCCATAGACGAGAGGGCATCTGAGATGAGCTGGTGGAGGTGGAGTAAGAGGGCGTTCTAGGTAGAAAGAGACACATGAGCGTGGGTGTCCAGGCAGGAAAGTGTCAGATGTGCTTGGAATCAACAGTCATGCTGCTTGACCACAGTCCAGAGGACACATGGAGCATGTAAGGTGATCAAACGGCAGTGATACATTGAAGCCGTGGGTGAGCTGGAACACCAAAGTGAGGAATTCGGACTTTATTTGGTAAGTGGGGACAATAAAAGATTTTGAGCAGGAAAATGAAAAATTAGAAAAACGATCTCTGCGACAGCATGCAAGGTGGACTGGAGTGGGACAGGGTCAGTGGTACAAGAATGAAATAGCACAGGTGTCACAGAGGAAGGTGGCCTTGGAAACCAAGGAGCTGGAAGTTGTTACAGAGAAAGGCTTCTGGGTGGAGCCTCTGCGGGAATGTCCAGGTTTAACTTGTGCAAATAGTCAGCTTCCTGTGCCTTGTGCAGGGCTCAGATTGGGCACTGGAAGGCCTGGGTCCAATTGTCCTGGCTCTGACTCCACATAGTTCTAAGATCCCAGACAAGTCACATTTTCTCTCTGATCTTGGTTTTTCTTTTATGAAAGAAAGGATTTGCACTAAGTCATCAGATACAGTCAGATACAAGAACATTTTTATGCTAATTATACAAAGAAGCTTTATGTTAGGTACAATAAATACGTTTGTGTGTGTGTGTGCGGGCATGCATGTGTGTGCGTGTGTATGTGTGTGTATTTATAATCCACTTGTTTTTAAAAAAATTTTTTGAGGGAACTTACAAAATTCAGTGCCATTTCTTAAGGAACAACAAAAGGAGAAATCAATCGAAAGGAAGAGAGAAACGTATTGCAGGTCACCTGAGATGGACTCATTATTGGATTTGAACACTGAGCTTAGCTCTGAGTTTCCTGGCAGTTAAGACAAAAGGAAACATGTGCCCTTTGTCTGATAAAAATTGGTGTAATATAATTAGTTCTTGGGGGAAAAAAATCAAGACATGCTGAGTGTGCAGATAAGAGTACACTTAAGAAGAAGCCGATTCAAAATACATTGAGAGCCACTCAAGCATCCATACTCTTTAATCCATTAGTTCCACTTACACTTAGGAAATAAAAAAAGGAAAAGAGTACTATTTGTGTGAAAACTCTTGTTAGAGGAGTATTTACAGTGCAAAACTGTCAGGAACGTAATGAACCAAAATGGCGGAAATGGTTAACTTAATTGTGGTGTATCCACTCGGGGGCGTATGAGGCAGGAGGCAGGAGTCCAGGAGTCGTAAACAACAGCAAGCAAGGACCAAGGAAGTTATGATCGGCTCTGTGAGAATCATCAGGAGATAAAATAACTTGTTAACTAAGCTTGTAACTGTGTAAAAATGTAAAAAATATCAAAGGGGAGTCCTCAAATGGAGTCACAGTTATGTTAGGGTGGCGTTCTTAAGGGTGACTCCATTCCCCATGCTTCCCCAGAATCGTCATACTGTTTATAATTTAAAGGAGCAAGTCAGTTCACATACTTCAGCTTTATTTTCTGATGTGAGAGGTGGCGGCAGAGAAGGTCCGATGCGTTCACAGCCGGTTAGACCTTACGACTAAGATGGAGGCTGCTGGCCTGACCATCCATCTCCTTTGAAGCAGGGGAGCGAGAATGGCCTGGGCCGTCGTGCTGGGACTGTGATGCCCCACTGCATCCGAGCGTCTTGTGTTCAGACCCTCCGTGCTCTCCCGGCCTCCTGCCTTCTCTCTGGTTACAAAGGCAGTGCTAAATGGAGATTTGTATGAGATCAGCAATATTTAACAATTGGGAGTTTGACATAATGTACTTCCTCATAATTTATTAAACTGGCTAATACGTTTAAATTATATGTGAAAAACATGGAAGCCTCTTGGTAATATCATCCACTGCGTTAACCTGCCATTGACTGTGCATCTCAGTCAAAGTCTTTATGTGACCAGAGAGGTTCCATGTCATCTGGTCACCTCCTTCCCCTCACCGCTCCAACTTTATTTACTGTTCTTATCCTCCCTCTCTCTGCTCCAGGTGCATTGCCCTTGTTGCTATTCCGAGAATACTCCGGGCACGTTCCTGCCTCAGGACCTTTGCACTTCTTGTCCCCTCTGCCTGGAGCACTCTTCATCAGAATCTACCAGGCTACTCTTCTGCCTCTTTCCGGTCTCATATTTCATCTTTCCCTTAAGGTCTTCTTGGATCGCCTATTGAAAATTGAAAAATTCCCCACACACATACTTTTTATTCCATCTTTGATTTCTTTTTCTTGTTGTTGCTGATAGGTGCCATCGAGTCGGTTCCAACTCACAGCAACCCTAAAGGATGAAGTAGAACGGCCCCATAGGGTTTCCTAGGTTGAAGTCTTTTCAGAAGCAGATCGCCAAGTCTTTCCTCTCACAGAGCAGCTGGCAGGTTCAAACCACCGACCTTTGAGTTAGCAGCTGAACACTTAACCATGATACCACCAGGGTTCCTTTATCACCATCATACTCACTCTGTAGCTTGTTTGTTTGGTGTCCGTCTTCCCTCATTAAAATGTAAGCTCCGAGAAGGTAGGGGTTTTTGCCTATGTTGTTCATTGCCATACCTCCAGTCAGATCCCTGGGTGGTACAAGCTATTAACACGCTCAGCTGCTAAAACCAGAAGGTTGGAAGTTCAGTTCCACCCAGAGGTGCCTTGGAAGAAAGGCCTGGTGATCTGCTTCTGAAAAATCAGCCGTTCAAAATTCTGTGGTATATAGCTCGATTCTTACACACACGGGGTCCACCATGAGTCAGAGTTGCCGTGACAGCAACTGGTCCAAAGTCGATTCCAACTCATAGACTCACAGTGATCCTACAGGACAGGGTAGAACTGCCCTCATAGAGTTTCCAAGGAGCACCTGGTGGATTCGAACTGCCAACCTTTTGGTTAGCAGCCAAACTCTTAACCACTACACCACCAGGCATCCGGTACTGGTACTCTATCTCCAGTGCTGAGAATAGTGCCTGCACAAATTAAAAAAGCTCATTAAATATTTATTGAATAAATGAATGGTTGAAAATGGTTGTGAATTCTATCTGAGTTGGGTCCAAGGTGATAATTATTGGAAGCGTGTCTCCACGACATTTTTCTGTAATGGGACATTTCCACGACATTTTTCTGTAATGGGACATTAGCCAGCATGTACATTGAAATCCACAAAGCTCTAGGGCCTGGGGGTTTCCAGGGGGAAACACAGGAGCTAAGGCGACCAGGTGGGAGGAATTTTGCCTTTCACTTTGAGGAAGCCCAGTTAGAATCCTGAGTTCATCATGTACTAGATCTGTGACCACAAACAAGCTACTCAGCTCGGGTCGGTTACTTCTCTGGGCCGCAGGTCACTCAGTATATAAAATTATGGTAAAGCCACAAAATTCCAGGGTTGTCGTAGGTATCAGGGTTGAGAAGTAAAAAACGTCTGGCATATAGTAAGTCTTCATTACAATGAAACCTATTTTCATAATTTAAACATTTCATATGAATTTGTAGCTCTTTGCATTGTTGGTAAGGTAGAAATTCACCTAATTGTTGGCATTTCATTTTAGAGAGCACAGTGAGTCTATTTTAAAACTTCTTGAAATTGTTTTTTGTTTTGTATTTAAAAAAAAAAAGCCTTCTACATACCTTTAAAAAAATCAGATTCTAGTATCTATTTGTACTATTTAAGGATCGTAAAATGGGAAGAAATAACCTCTAAAGCAATTAACATCAATTTTGAGTTATATTTGTTTGCCCCCCTAGCTCTCATCCCGTAAGGTTTACAAGAGTCTTGCCTTGCAAAATCTGTGTCCTCCAAAGCTTCGTTTGTCAAGGAAACGTATACTGAGTACTAGTTGCTGTCTACCAGGCACTGTGCCCTGGATCGTTGGCTCTTCAGAGGTGAATGAGAGAGCTTCGGCTCACGTGCTTTATTGTACAAGGAAGCCCTGACACAGGATCCTGACAGGGATAATGACAATAGCAGGCATTGGGTGTTAAGTGCCGCTGGAGGGGTGCAGATTGCTGGAGAAGTGAAGGGAAAGGAGAGATGCTTTCTCAAGGCTGGCTGGGGAGTGGCTGGAGAGTAACTCCGGGAGGACAAGGGAGTGGGTGGTCAGTTAAACTGTGCCTTAGAAAATTTGAAATGGGGAAGAAAATAGAAGAATGGAAACAGCTTGAGCAAATTTAGAGGAGGCAGGAAAACCTAAGACCTTTGGTTTTCCCAAGTCCAGTTTGATGTAGAGTGGATGAAAGGGAAACAGCAGGGTGAGACTAGAAGGGAAGCTCGCTGTCTGACAATGTGGGGGCTCTTGGTTTCAGGTAAAGACATCTGGACATGATTCAAGAGGAAATGGGGTTACAAAACGGTTCTGAGGTCAAGGGTGATGCCCTCAGGGCTGTGACTGAAGACGTTTATTCGTGGCTGTAAATACCATCTGTATTCCAATGTCTTCCATATTGTATCTCCAAACTTCATCCCTCTCCTAAACTCCAGACTCATATATCCAACTGCCTTCTTGACACCTCTACCTTCAATGCCTTGTAGTCATCTCAAACTTAATACATTCAAACTCAACTCCTGCTACTTCCCCTAAACCTCCTCTAACCATCCCTTCTAAATCTCAGATAATGACAATCCCACCATTTCAACTGCTTAAGCCAAAAACCTTAACATCGTTCTTGACTCATCTCTGTCATGCTTCATATGCTGTATGTCAGGAAATCCTGTTGGCACTACCTTCACAATGTGCCCAGGATCCCATAATTTCTCACTGCCTCCACAGCCACCACCCTGGTCTAAGCTTCCATCATCCCTACCTGGATGGCTGACACAGCCTAACTGGTTTCCCTGTACCCACTCTTGCCCTGTGGTCTATTCTCAGCACAGCAGCCAGAGTGAAGCTTTTAAAATGTCTGTCAGATAACATCACCCCTTTGAAGTAAATGGGGTTTTGAGCAAAGAAGAAAACAAAGTCCTTACAGTGGTCTATAAGCCCTATGTAATCAAGCCGCCTATAACTTATTGAACCTCCATTCCAGTTCTGCCTTTGGCTCGAGGTGTCCAAGTACACCGGTCTTCTGGCTCTTCCTGAGACATGCCAGGTAGGCTGGCTCCTTGGGGGGCCAGCGAAAAAGAGGAAGACCCTCAGCTAGATGGATTGACACAGTGGCTACAACAATGGGCTCAAGCATAACAATGATTGTGAGTATGGCGCAGGACCAGGCAGTGTTTGATTCCACTGTACATGGGGTTGCTATGAGTCGGAATCGACTGGACGGCACCTAACAACAACAGAAATATGCCTAAGACGTACATGCATCATTCTTACACTGTAGTTATATATGCGTATGACCCATTCGTCTGCCTGAAATCCATTTCCAGATTTGAAAGCTCATGATGTCCTTGAACAGGGTATTCCCTGAGGCTGTTAGTATTGCCTCCTTCTGCCCTAATAGATGGAGATGTGCTGAGAGTGGCCTACTTCGGTTGTTCCCTTCAATTATTAGTTCATTTATTAAAATTCAATCATATTTATAAAATATTTTGAGTCACTTTAATTGGATTTGTAAAACTATGATTTATGAAACATTACATGGATCATTCTGGCTGTATTAGTCTTAAATAATACTGATTACCCCCTTCTACTCACACGTATACACATTACAGATCTATGTATCTAGAGTTTCTCCAAAAAAAAAAAACCCACTGCCATCTAGTCATTGTGACTCATAGCAACCCTGTAGGTAGGACAGAGTAGAACTGCCGCATAAGGTTACCAAGGAGTACCTGGTGGATTCGAACTGCTGACCTCTTGGTTAGCAGCCATAAATCCTAACCACTACACCACCAAGGAGTTTCTCAAAGATAGGAACGATGGAAAGCCTATGAGGCAATTCTACTCTGTCCTATAAAGTCACTATGAGTCAGAATCAAGTTGACGGCAATGAGTTTGTTTTTTTGTTTCCTGCAGTAGTTTCTGGAGTACCGGGAGCTTAAGTACCCAACCAGTAGCAGTGATGAAGAACACTTTGGGTTTGCCAAGGGAAATATTTCTTTCACAAACAGTTTATGGGGAGAACCTAAGAAGGAGATGGAGTGATGTCACATCTCAGTGCCTGGCTGGAGCTGAGCCCATAGTGTGGGGGTAGGTCTGCCCGCTGGGCTGAAGAGGTGCAGGTACAGATGCTGGCCGTGAGCACTCCACCCTCTCTGGTTACATGGTGCAGAAACACTTAGCATAGGAAGTCTGAGAAAAATTAGCAGGGCGTCTAGTGAGGATAGACCACAGTGAGGGCAAATCCAGGGTGATGACCCTTGGAATTGTCAGTCAGGGGGCTGCAGCTGGCCAGCAGTGGCCAACAGGGCCCCAGCCTGTGGGCAGGGTTTTCTGGATGCAAAGACGCAATAGAGCTTTAGTCCCTGAAGGAGCCTGGAGATAGGGAGGTCCTCAGATCCTGAACCTGGAGACAAAGAGAGGAGCCCGATAGCACGTTCTAACATAAGAACTTGGACACCCAGTAGTGGAACAAGGATTCAGGAGGAAGGCAGAAAATAGGGCTGGAGACAAAGCAGTAGTGTCGTAATCAAAACCAGGATGCTGAGTCAGTGTCAGCCAGTAGCAAGGATCCATTCCAAGTACCTCAGGCCTCAGTTCAAGATCTGTCTGGGAACTGGGGCGTAGCAGAGCTCTGACCAGGCCCTGAGTCCCTGGGTGGTGCAAAAACTCTAACGGTCTGCTGCTAACCCAAAGGTTGGAGGTTTGAGTGCACCCAGAGGCACCTCGGAAGAAAACCCTGGTGATCTGCCTCCCCAAAATTGGCCATTAAAATCCTACGGAGTATGGTTCTACTTTGACACACATGGGGTCGCCATGAGCTGAAATTGACTAAGGCAGCAACTGGTATGGTAGTCAGGATCCAGCTTTGGCAAGGAGGGATATTGAGGCTCAACTTGCTGAGAAAGAATGAATGGGTAGGGTGGTCAGGAGCATGGGATAACAGGAGACCTTGGACTGAACAGAACAGGCCTCTTCTGTAAATCCTGTGCTTGGCTGGTGTCCCCCAGTGCATCAAAGCGCCTGTCAGCGTGGCCTTTTGATGAGAGACACTCCAGAAAAATGTACCCACCCCTGTAAAAGCAACTTCAAAATGCTGGCCAAATTTACACATTTTCTTTTGACTTCCCTCCTGCTTGACTGAATGAGCTCCCCCTCCCCCATGCAATTTTAACATCAGGGACAATTTTTATCAAGTCATTCTCTGTAATCAGAATATAAAAATTATCTCAACATTTCTCTTTGAAAACGGTTCTTCAGGGACCCAGTAGGCCTTTATGCTTTACTAATGAGTTCTTTAGTGAAACATTTTGTCTCTTACTAAAATAAATCTCTCCTAGTGGATCTTCCACGTGAAAAATCGGGGAACGTTTAAGCTGACTAGTTTCACTTGTAGAAAATCATTGTGCTTCGTAAGGATTTGGGAGTTGTAGCTTATTCTTGACTAACCAAGGAGGTCATGCCACCTTAGTTCGTGCAGAAATTAGAATATACATTGGCAGAACGAAATCTTAGTGTTGGAAGGAACTATAGTGTTCTTCTGGGGTAGCCTCCAATCTCATGAAAAAATACCTTATCTAGAAATCCTTATAGGGTCCATCAATCACCACCTCCCTGAAACTCCTTACCATACAAGCCCATCCATTCTGTGTATGTGTGTGTGGCTTTTGTTTTGTTTTGTTTTGAGTAGAATTCGCGTAACATAGCATTAACCATTTAAAGAGAACGATTTAGTAGCGGTGGTGCAGTGGTTAAGAGCTCTGCTGCCAACCAGAAGGTCAGCAGTTTGAATCCCCCAGCCGCTCCTTGGAAATCCCACAGAGCAGTTCTACTCTGTCCTGTAGGGTTGCTGTGAGTCAGAATCAGCTCAATGGGAATGGGTTTGGTTTTGGTAGAACATTCACAGTGTTGTACAACTTCTCACCTTTATCTATTTGCAAAGCATTTTCATCACCTCTGAAGGAAACCCTGTATCCATTAAGCTGTTACCCCCATGCCTCACTTCCCCAAGCCCCTGGCAACCACTAATCTGAATTTTATCTCTATGGATTTACCTATTCTGGATATTTCACATAAATGGAGTCGTGTAACATGTAATATGTATTTTGGTTCATATGTTGAGTGAAAACTCTCTTCCCCCATAGCTGCCCTCGCTGACTGTGACAGGCAGCAGAGAGAGCACATTTTTCAGAAACAGATGCCCAGAGTTTGGGCCTGGCTGAGATTACAACACGGCCTTGGGGAGCGCGGTGTAACCTCTCCGAGCCTCACTTCCCTTGGCTTTTAATTGAAGGAACCTATTACAGCAGTGGAGCCATAGTAAGATAATGTCTGTGCAGAAGGGTGTTTAAGGTGAGCTATGAATATTCCGTTGGTTTGTTTCTTAGAAACAGCTTTGCATAGTCTAAGAGTCGGACACTCAGGCCAATCTGGGGACTTTGACGCCTACCTCTGCCATTTACTAGTTGTATGGCCTTGGAAAATTATTGCCCTTCTCTGTGCCTCTGTTTCATCATCTGTAAAATGGGGATGTTACGGTACCACCTATAAGGGCTTATAGTGAAGACGATTTGCTCTTGGCTACTAACTGAAAGGTTGGTGGTTTGAACTCGCTCAGTGGCAGCACGGAAGAAAGGCCTGGTGATCTGCTTCTGTAAAGATGACAACCATGAAAACCCTATGTAGTTGGTCCTACTCTGTAACATGTGGGGTCGCCATGAGTCAGAATTGACTCAACGACAGCCAGTTTCTTTCTTTCTTTGGTTTACCATACCTCTTGTCACAGAGTCAATTCTGACTCATAGCAACCCTATGGGACAGAGCAGAGCTGCCCCATAGGGTTTCCAAGGAGTGGTTGGTGGATTCAAACTGCCGACCTTTTGGTTAGCAGCTGAGGTCTTAACCGCTGAGCCACCAGGGCTCCTTTTTTGGTTTAATGAAGATGAAATGAGTGTGATGTATGAAAAGCACTTAGAAACAGCCTGGCGCATGGTAAGTACAGTATTACGTAAGTCTTGGCCCTTTTTATTGAGGGTAGGACCATGTCTTCAAATCTTGCATACAATCCTAGCCCTGCTCCTGACATTGAGCAGATGCTCTCCATAAATGTCTGCTGAATGAATGAAGGGATTGATGCATGTTGGCTCTGCCAACAGATATGAGAAGCCCCACACCTCTTCCATGTGAACCTCTGCTCTGCTTACTCACCCAGCCACCCCACCCAGTGCATAAATGCCCACACAAGGTGCAACGTGCCCCAAACCTACACCTTCCCTGCCTGTCTTTTCTGAACAAAGTACAGCTTTGCCCTGCTGCAGTTCAGTCCTGCAGGGCAGCCCCAGCCACCAAGTAATCCAAACCAGCTTGAGAAGAATGTTCTTTTTTTTTTGCTACTCAGATGAATGCCCTCTTAAAAGGATGCTTCTGTGTTTCCTTCTTCTTCCCTTGTTTAATAACCCTGTACTCTTTCACAATCTTCTACCTCTTTAGGTCTCCTTCTTCTTCATGCCTGTTATGGATTGAGTTGTGTCCCTCAAAAATTTGCGTGTCAACTGGCTAGGCTGTGATTTCCAGTATTGTGTGTTTGTCCACCATTTTGTCATCTGATGTGATTTTCCTATATGCTGTAAATCCTACCTCTATGATGTTAATGAGGCAGGATTAGAGGCAGATATGTTATTGAGGCAGGACTCAGTCTATAAGATTAGGTAGTGTTTTAAGTCAGTCTCTTTTGAGATACAAAAGAGAGAAGTGAGCAAAGAGACATCAGGACCTCATACCACCCAGAAACAAGAGCCAGGAGAATAGCACGACCTTTGGACCGGTGGTCCCTGTGCTGAGAATCTCCTCGACCTGCGAAGATTGGTGACAAGGGCCTGCCCCCAGAGCCAACAAAGAGAGAAGGCCTTCTTGTAGAGCAGGCACCCTGAATTCAGACTTCTAGCCTCCTAGACTCTGAGAAAATACATTTCTCTTTGTTGAAGGGATCCACTTGTGGTATTTCTGTTACAGCAGCATTAGGTGACTAAGACATCCACTTGTGGTATTTCTGTTATGGCAGCACTAGGTGACTAAGACATCCACCTGTGGTATTTCTGTTATAGCAGCACTAGGTGACTAAGGCATCCACTTGTAGTATTTCTGTTATAGCAGCACTAGGTGACTAAGACATCCACCTGTGGTATTTCTGTTATAGCAGCACTAGGTGACTAAGACATCCACTTGTGGTATTTCTGTTATAGCAGCACTAGGTGACTAAGACATCCACTGTGGTATTTCTGTTATAGCAGCACTAGGTGACTAAGACATCCACTGTGGTATTTCTGTTACAGCAGCACTAAGTGACTAAGACATCCACCTGTGGTGTTTCTGTTATGGCAGCACTAGGTGACTAAGACATCCACTTGTGGTATTTCTGTTACAGCAGCACTAGGTGACTAAGACATCCACTGTGGTATTTCTGTTACAGCAGCACTAGGTGACTAAGACATCCACTTGTGGTATTTCTGTTATAGCAGCACTAGGTGACTAAGACATCCACTGTGGTATTTCTGTTACAGCAGCACTGAGTGACTAAGGCATCCACCTGTGGTATTTCTGTTATAGCAGCACTAGGTGACTAAGACATCCACTTGTGGTATTTCTGTTATAGCAGCACTAGGTGACTAAGACATCCACTGTGGTATTTCTGTTATAGCAGCACTAGGTGACTAAGACATCCACTGTGGTATTTCTGTTACAGCAGCACTAAGTGACTAAGACATCCACCTGTGGTGTTTCTGTTATGGCAGCACTAGGTGACTAAGACATCCACTTGTGGTATTTCTGTTATAGCAGCACTAGGTGACTAAGACATCCACTGTGGTATTTCTGTTATAGCAGCACTAGGTGACTAAGACATCCACTGTGGTATTTCTGTTATAGCAGCACTAGGTGACTAAGACATCCACTGTGGTATTTCTGTTACAGCAGCACTAAGTGACTAAGACATCCACCTGTGGTGTTTCTGTTATGGCAGCACTAGGTGACTAAGACATCCACTTGTGGTATTTCTGTTACAGCAGCACTAGGTGACTAAGACATCCACTGTGGTATTTCTGTTACAGCAGCACTAGGTGACTAAGACATCCACTTGTGGTATTTCTGTTATAGCAGCACTAGGTGACTAAGACATCCACTGTGGTATTTCTGTTACAGCAGCACTGAGTGACTAAGGCATCCACCTGTGGTATTTCTGTTACAGCAGCACTAGGTGACTAAGACATCCACTTGTGGTATTTCTGTTATAGCAGCACTAGGTGACTAAGACATCCACTGTGGTATTTCTGTTACAGCAGCACTGAGTGACTAAGGCATCCACCTGTGGTATTTCTGTTACAGCAGCACTAGGTGACTAAGACATCCACTTGTGGTATTTCTGTTATGGCAGCACTAGGTGACCAAGACATCCACTGTGGTATTTCTGTTATAGCAGCACTAGGTGACTAAGGCATCCACTTGTGGTATTTCTGTCACAGCAGCACTAGGTGACCAAGACATCCACTTGTGGTATTTCTGTTATGGCAGCACTAGGTGACCAAGACATCCACTTGTGGTATTTCTGTTATGGCAGCACTAGGTGACCAAGACATCCACTTGTGGTATTTCTGTTACGGCAGCACTAGGTGACTAAGACATCCACCTGTGGTATTTCTGTTACAGCAGCACTAGGTGACCAAGACATCCACTTGTGGTATTTCTGTTACAGCAGCACTAGGTGACTAAGACATCCACTTGTGGTATTTCTGTTACAGCAGCACTAAGTGACTAAGACATCCACCTGTGGTATTTCTTTTACAGCAGCACTAGGTGACTAAGACATCCACCTGTGGTGTTTCTGTTATAGCAGCACTAGGTGACTAAGACATCCACCTGTGGTATTTCTGTTACAGCAGCACTAGGTGCCTAAGACATCCACCTGTGGTATTTCTGTTATGGCAGCACTAGGTGACTAAGACATCCACTTGTAGTATTTCTGTTATAGCAGCACTAGGTGACTAAGACATCCACTGTGGTGTTTCTGTTATGGCAGCACTAGGTGACTAAGACATCCACTTGTGGTATTTCTGTTATGGCAGCACTAGGTGACCAAGACATCCACTGTGGTATTTCTGTTACAGCAGCACTAGGTGACTAAGGCATCCACTTGTAGTATTTCTGTTATAGCAGCACTAGGTGACTAAGACATCCACTGTGGTGTTTCTGTTATGGCAGCACTAGGTGACTAAGACATCCACTTGTGGTATTTCTGTTATGGCAGCACTAGGTGACCAAGACATCCACTGTGGTATTTCTGTTATAGCAGCACTAGGTGACTAAGGCATCCACTTGTGGTATTTCTGTCACAGCAGCACTAGGTGACCAAGACATCCACTTGTGGTATTTCTGTTATGGCAGCACTAGGTGACTAAGACATCCACTTGTGGTATTTCTTTTACGGCAGCACTAGGTGACTAAGACATCCACCTGTGGTATTTCTGTTACACCAGCACTAGGTGACCAAGACATCCACTTGTGGTATTTCTGTTATGGCAGCACTAGGTGACCAAGACATCCACTTGTGGTATTTCTGTTACGGCAGCACTAGGTGACCAAGACATCCACTTGTGGTATTTCTGTTACAGCAGCACTAGGTGACTAAGACATCCACTTGTGGTATTTCTGTTACAGCAGCACTAGGTGACTAAGACATCCACCTGTGGTGTTTCTGTTATAGCAGCACTAGGTGACTAAGACATCCACCTGTGGTATTTCTGTTACACCAGCACTAGGTGACCAAGACATCCACTTGTGGTATTTCTGTTATGGCAGCACTAGGTGACCAAGACATCCACTTGTGGTATTTCTGTTACGGCAGCACTAGGTGACCAAGACATCCACTTGTGGTATTTCTGTTACAGCAGCACTAGGTGACTAAGACATCCACTTGTGGTATTTCTGTTACAGCAGCACTAGGTGACTAAGACATCCACCTGTGGTGTTTCTGTTATAGCAGCACTAGGTGACTAAGACATCCACCTGTGGTATTTCTGTTACACCAGCACTAGGTGACCAAGACATCCACTTGTGGTATTTCTGTTATGGCAGCACTAGGTGACCAAGACATCCACTTGTGGTATTTCTGTTACGGCAGCACTAGGTGACCAAGACATCCACTTGTGGTATTTCTGTTACAGCAGCACTAGGTGACTAAGACATCCACTTGTGGTATTTCTGTTACAGCAGCACTAGGTGACTAAGACATCCACCTGTGGTGTTTCTGTTATAGCAGCACTAGGTGACTAAGACATCCACCTGTGGTATTTCTTTTACAGCAGCACTAGGTGACTAAGACATCCACTTGTGGTATTTCTGTTACAGCAGCACTAGGTGCCTAAGACATCCACCTGTGGTATTTCTGTTACAGCAGCACTAGGTGACTAAGACATCCACCTGTGGTATTTCTGTTACAGCAGCACTAGGTGACTAAGACATCCACTTGTGGTATTTCTGTTACAGCAGCACTAAGTGACTAAGACATCCACCTGTGGTGTTTCTGTTATGGCAGCACTAGGTGACTAAGACATCCACCTGTGGTATTTCTGTTACACCAGCACTAGGTGACCAAGACATCCACTTGTGGTATTTCTGTTACAGCAGCACTAGATGACTAAGACATCCACTTGTGGTATTTCTGTTACAGCAGCACTAGGTGACTAAGACATCCACTTGTGGTATTTCTGTTATGGCAGCACTAGGTGACCAAGACATCCACTGTGGTATTTCTGTTATAGCAGCACTAGGTGACTAAGGCATCCACTTGTGGTATTTCTGTCACAGCAGCACTAGGTGACCAAGACATCCACTTGTGGTATTTCTGTTATGGCAGCACTAGGTGACCAAGACATCCACTTGTGGTATTTCTGTTACGGCAGCACTAGGTGACCAAGACATCCACTTGTGGTATTTCTGTTACAGCAGCACTAGGTGACTAAGACATCCACTTGTGGTATTTCTGTTACAGCAGCACTAAGTGACTAAGACATCCACCTGTGGTATTTCTTTTACAGCAGCACTAGGTGACTAAGACATCCACCTGTGGTGTTTCTGTTATAGCAGCACTAGGTGACTAAGACATCCACCTGTGGTATTTCTGTTACAGCAGCACTAGGTGCCTAAGACATCCACCTGTGGTATTTCTGTTATGGCAGCACTAGGTGACTAAGACATCCACCTGTGGTATTTCTTTTACAGCAGCACTAGGTGACTAAGACATCCACTTGTGGTATTTCTGTTACAGCAGCACTAGGTGACTAAGACATCCACCTGTGGTATTTCTTTTACAGCAGCACTGGGTGACTAAGACATCCACCTGTGGTATTTCTTTTACAGCAGCACTAGGTGACTAAGACATCCACCTGTGGTATTTCTTTTACAGCAGCACTAGGTGACTAAGACACCCACTTGTGGTATTTCTGTTATGGCAGCACTAGGTGACTAAGACATCCACTGTGGTATTTCTGTTATAGCAGCACTAGGTGACTAAGACATCCACTGTGGTATTTCTGTTACAGCAGCACTAGGTGACCAAGACATCCACTTGTGGTATTTCTGTTACGGCAGCACTAGGTGACTAAGACATCCACTTGTGGTATTTCTGTTACGGCAGCACTAGGTGACTAAGACATCCACTTGTGGTATTTCTGTTATAGCAGCACTAGGTGACCAAGACATCCACTTGTGGTATTTCTGTTATGGCAGCACTAGGTGACCAAGACATCCACTTGTGGTATTTCTGTTACAGCAGCACTAGGTGACTAAGACATCCACTTGCGGTATTTCTGTTATAGCAGCACTAGGTGACTAAGACATCCACCTGTGGTATTTCTGTTACAGCAGCACTAGGTGACTAAGACATCCACTTGTGGTATTTCTGTTATGGCAGCACTAGGTGACTAAGACATCCACCTGTGGTATTTCTGTTACACCAGCACTAGGTGACCAAGACATCCACTTGTGGTATTTCTGTTATGGCAGCACTAGGTGACCAAGACATCCACTTGTGGTATTTCTGTTACGGCAGCACTAGGTGACCAAGACATCCACTTGTGGTATTTCTGTTACAGCAGCACTAGGTGACTAAGACATCCACCTGTGGTATTTCTGTTACAGCAGCACTAGGTGACTAAGGCATCCACTTGTGGTATTTCTGTTATGGCAGCACTAGGTGACCAAGACATCCACTTGTGGTATTTCTGCTATGGCAGCACTAGGTGACCAAGACATCCACTTGTGGTATTTCTGTTACGGCAGCGCTAGGTGACTAAGACATCCACTTGTGGTATTTCTGTTATAGCAGCACTAGGTGACTAAGACATCCACCTGTGGTATTTCTGTTATAGCTGCACTAGGTGACTAAGACATCTACTTGTGGTATTTCTGTTATAGCAGCACTAGGTGACCAAGGCATCCACTTGCAGTATTTTTGTTATAGCAGCACTAGGTGACTAAGACAATGCCTCTCTTGATATCCCATCTGGCCCTTCTTTTACGTCCTTCTGGAAGCCTTCCCAGCTAATACCCATCAATCAGGGGACCCTGGCTTTGTCCACAAGTACATTTTTATAATTGGGTATGATATTCAAAATATTTAAAAACAGGTATCTTGAAGCTGGGCAGCAACCAATCAGAATGCACCAGAGCTGGACCTTATAGGTCCCTGCTGAGTCAGGTTTAACTCTTTGGTTGCTGGGATCCAGGAGGTGGTAGGGACCCACGGGGAGGGCTAGAGTGGCTAGAGAAATGGAGAAAACACTTGGCAGACTGGAGACGGTAGCTCTTTTCTAAGTGGGGCAGAAGTACTTTCAGCCTTTTAATAAATGGCACAGCTGTACAGGTGCACACCCACCAAATGTCAGCCCGTTTGTCAGCAGTTTAGAGTGGTTCTGTATCTGAATTCCAGGCAGCCCTCCGTGGGGGTAGGCGATTCACCATTCGGCATTCCAAATCAGACTGGAAGAGACCACAATAAGTAGGTCTATGCCTTTGGGTAGATTTCACATTAAAAAAGACCAGGTACTGCAGACTGATAATATTAAAACTGGCAGCCAAGGATGAAACCCCGAAAATACTGTCCTGAAAGAATCTTTAAACCTTCAACCAAAAATATTCCCTGAAACCTTAAAACAATAATTTTGCTTATATCATAAAGAATGCCTGCCTTAAGGATTATGCTCTTTTAAAAGCTATCAGTATGGAATCAAATTTTGCAACTCTCTAAAGATTAGATAGGAAATTTAGGGGACAGTAAAGGAAAAAAAAAAAAAGACATTGCCTTCGAGTCGATTCTGACTCATAGTGACCATATAGGACAGAGTAGAACTGCCCCATAGGGTTTCCACGAAGTGGCTGGTGGATTTGAACTGTCAACCTTTTGGTTAGCAGCAGAGCTCTTAGCCACTTAACCATTAGGACTCTTAGGGCGCAGTGAGTTTATGTTAGTGGGGGGATCAATATGGCAAAGGAGGGTGAAAACAGTTACACAACTCAGAGTGTCGTCAGCGGCACACAATTGTACCTGCAGGAATTTTTGCACCGCTATATGTTCTGCTGTGTATATTCTCAACAACAAAAAATAAAAGTAAAAAATTAAATAGCAGCCTGTGTTTAGTGGGCATTTGCTTTGTGCCAGGCCCTGTGTGAAGAAGGCCTTGGTGACCCTCTTCAGGAATTTAACCCTGAGAGTGGTGGTGAAAATGAAATGCAAGAATAAAGTACAAGGTTCCCACTGGTTACCCTGGCTCGTTGTAATTCTCCAGGGTGCCTCCCATACTCTTCCTCTCTTCCACTCACCCACTTGGATCTTGGCTTAAATGTTGAATGTTTCTTCCTCTCGGAGGTGTGTTCAGGCAGCGCCCTGTAGGCCCCCGTCACAGAGCAGATCACACACCACTTTAATCCTGTGTTCGCTATAACGGGCGTGGCGCGTAGAAAGGGTTAGAGAAGGAAGGACCCCGGTCATTTCATAACAGGCTCTGTGTGTCGGCTGTGTGAGGATCCCTGTACTGTGGACTTTGAGAGAAGAGCAGAAGTCGACTGGAAAGGCCAGCCTCCCCCCACAGGAGAAATACCAATGCTGTGATATTAATATTTCATGGTGCTTCTTTCTCTTTCATCCGTAACGCTGCCTACATTTATGAACACGGCTTTAGAAAACCTAGACACTGTGAAGTCAAACAGCCGCTAGGTTGTTTTGTGTTATTCTGATGGCAGTTTCCCAGTGACTCAGAAGACAGTGATGTTCTAGTTAAATCAAATATTCTTTAAGTCAAGCATCTGGTGCCCGGAAGTTAGTTTCCTAGAATCTCGAGAGAGCCGAGGGGCTATTTTTGGCCTTCCTGAGTGCTTTTAATGGGCACATTTTTAGTTATCATACAAAGGTAACAGGATGGATAATCCTTACCAAAAAAGACAGGGTTTGGCCTCTTAATCAAACTGACAAACAGTTTTCCCTGATCACAACAACATAAGTAGTGCAAGAAGTAAAAACTGGCCAGGCCCCTAAAATTCGTTTTTTCAAAAAAGGCTCAAATGTGCTTGGAGTTGACAAGCTACAAACAATTGACCTACTTTGCCTCTCCTCCCGTTTATTAATTTCTTTGTTTTGCCTGTTTAAAAGGGTCACGCAATTAGGCCTTAATGGCGCACAGCAGTCATGCCTACAGAACAGGGAAGCTGCATTAGCATAATAATAAATTAATAAATGAATTATAAACCTCCTCAGAAAGCACCTTGGATAGCCCCGAGGTGTTCTCAGCCCTCCCCAGGTAAGAAGCTGCCCTAAATGCAAATCTAGAGAGGTTAGACTCAGAAGCGTTCGCTGCTCGCTCTAAGAAAGGCTAAAGTACTAACACTTATGTGGATCTTGGGGTCTCATTCCCATGAGCCAGTGAGGCTGCTGAACAGAGGCATTAACGGCCATTTGTGTCATTTTTCTGGAAAGAAGCTGCAAACGAAATTACAGTCCCCAGTATGACTTAGGACACCCACCTATGCAACTTGGTTCACTTTCTTTATCCTCCCCTGAATTCAGAGTTGTGAAGTCTTTTGTGGTAGGTGAAATTGGAGAGTTTGGATGTCTGTCAGCATTTGCAATTTTCCTTAGTTTACCCTTAGGCCACACCTCCAGATCTTCCTGTATGTTCCTACATGGGCCATGGCATTGAAGCAAGAGAGAAAAGGGAACATGCCCCAAAAAAGAAGACTATAAATATTGCATTTTAAACTGTCTTTAATAAGTGTAATATTTTATGCTAATTACCCCTCCCCCAAAAAAGTGTATGTTGTCGCTGTTGTTAGGTGCTGTCGAGTTAGTTCCGACTCATAGCGACCCTCTGTACAACAGAATGAAACACTGCCCAGTTGTGCACCAACCTCACAATCCTTGCTATGTTTGAGCCCATTGTTGTAGCCCCTATGTCAGTCCATCTCATTGAGAGGCCTCCTCTTTTTTGATGACTCTCGACCTTGCCAAGCATGATGTCCTTCTCCAGGGACTGGTCCCTCCTGATAATATGCCCAAAGTATGTGAGACAAAGTCTTGCCATCCTCACTTCCAAGGAGACCTCTGGCTGTACCTCTTCCAAGACAAACTTGTTCTGTCTTTTGGCAGTCCATGGTATATTCAATATTGATCAATATTCAATATTGATCCCCAACACCATCACTGAAAGGCATCAGTGCTTCTTCAGTCTTCCTTATTCATTGTTCAGCTTTCGCACGTATATGAGGCAACTGAAAACACCACGGCTTGTGCCAGGTACATCGTAGTCCTCAAAGTGGCATCTTTGCTTTTTAACACTTCATAGAGGACTTTTGCAGCAAATTTGCTGAATGCAACGCATTGATTGATTTCTTGACTGCTGCGTCCATGGGCATTGATTTTGGGTCCAAGTAAAATGAAACCGTTGACAACTTCAACCTTTTCTCTGTTTTTCATGACACTGCTTATTGGTCTTTATGTTGAGGTGTACTCCATACTGAAGGCTGTGGTCTCTGATCTTCATCAGTAAGTGCTTCAAGTCCTTTTCCCTTTCCGCAAGCAAGGTTGTGTCATCTGCATATCTCAGGTTGTTAATGAGGCTTCCTCCAATCCCAATGCCCCATTCTTCATATAGTCCAGCTTCTCAGATTTTTTGCTCAGCATATAGATTGAATAGTAAAAGGATACAACCCTGACGCACACCTTTCCTGACTTTGAGCCACACAGTATCCTCTTGTTCTGTTTGAACAACTGCCTCTTGCTCTGTGTACAGGTTCCTCGTGAGCATGATGAGTGTTCTGAAATTCCTATGCTTTACAATGTTATCTGTAATTTGTTATGATCCACACAATTGAGTGCCTTTGCACAGTCAACAAAACAAGGGTAAACATCTCTCTGGTATTCTCTGCTTTCAGCCAGGATCCATCTGACATCAAAGATGATATCCCCCATTCCACATCCTCTTCTGAATGTGGCTTGAATTTCTGGCTGTCCTCTGTCAATATACTGCTGCAACTGCTTTTGAATGATTTTCAGCAAAATTTTACCTGCATGTGCTATTAACGATATCGTTCAATAACTTTGCATTCTGTTGGATCACCTGTTTTTGGAATGGGTACAAATATGGATCTCATCCAGTTGGTTGGCCAGGTAACTGTCTTCCAAATTTTTTACATACACAAGTGCGCCCTTCCATCCATTTGTTTCAACTGTTTGTTGAAACATCTCCATTGGTGTTCTGTCAATTCCTGGAGCCTTATTTTTGGCCAATGCTTTCAGTGCAGCTTGGACTTCTTCCTTCAGTCCCATCAGTTCTTGATCACATGCTACCTCCTGAAATGGTTGAATATCGACCAATTCTTTTTATATAGTAACTGTGTATTCCTTCCATCTTCTTTGGATACTTCCGGCATTGTTCAATATTTTGCCCATAGAAGAATTTTTTCTTCAGTTCTTTCAGCTTGAGAAATCCCAAGTATGTTCTTCCCTTTGGTTTTCTAATTCAGATCTTTGCACATTTCCTTATAATACTTTGTCTTCTCGAGCTGCCCTTTGAAATCTTTTCCGCTCTAAGTTTTACGTGATCATTTCTTCCGTTCACTTTAGCTATGCTACGTTCAAGAGCAAGTTTCAGAGTCTCTGCTGACTTCTATTTTAGTCTTTTCTTTCTTTCCTGTCTTTTTAATGACCTCTTGCCTCCTTCATATATGATGTCTTTGATGTCATCCCACAACTCGTCTGGTCTCTAGTCATTAGTGTTCAATGCGTCAAATCTATTCCCGAGATGCACTCTAAATTCAGGTGGGATATACTCAAGGTTGTACTTTGGCTCTTGTGGACTTGTTTTAATTTTCTTCAGCTTCAAATTGAAATTACATAGGATCAGTTGATAGTCTTCTCCGTACTTGGCCCCTGGCCTTGTTCTAACTGATGATACTGAGCTTCTCCATCATCTCTTTCCATAAATGTAGTCGATTTGATATCCTGTGTATTCCATCCAGTGAAGTCCACTGGTATAGTCACCATTTATGTTGTTGAAAAAAGGTATTTGCAATGAATAAGTCATTGGTCTTGCAAAATTCTATCATGCAATTTCCCAGCATTGCGTCTATCACCAGGACCATACTTTCCAACTACTGATCTTTCTTATCTCCAACTTTCGCATTCCAATCACCAGTAATTATCAGTGCATCTTGATTGCATGTTTGATCAATTTCAGACTGCAGAAGTTGGTAAAAAAATCTTTAGTTTCTTCATCTTTGTCATTAGTGACAAACCAAAAACTGTATATACACTCTAAAAGATGAATTGCAATACAAATTGAACTAAATTGCTAATAGAAACTAATTTATAATGGAAAGTGCTTGTTATAAATTCATGTATAATGTCAATGATATGGACAATTGTTCATTTTGATGGAAGTTCTGGTTATCATTTGCTTGTAGCAATTCCCAGAATCTACACTTATTTTTCTAATACTGATGCCCTGCCGTGGTTGCATTTTATTTGCTGTATTATATAGTTGGAACTAATTATACAAAGAGATTATTGGTTCAATTAGTTTATTTAAATTCAAAAGAAGCCTAAAAGCATAATCTCTCACTTGCCTTAGAGTAGAGCTGTTTAAGCCCCATAGTTAATATTTTAAATTAAGCCCTGATGTAAGTAACCACTTTACTCCCCCACACTTTGACTTGCCCACATCCTCCCATGAAATGCACTGAAGAACAAAGAGGAGGCTCAGGCCAAATGTCAAAAGTCAGCCTTTGCCTCAGACTGGACTTAGACTCTTGAAAATGAAGAACCAATATAAATCAGCCTACCTACTCAAATCAAAGCCTTTATTTATTCTCACTTTCAGAAACCTTGAGAGGTTTGGAAACTGCAGGGAAAGGGAAGCTGAGAGCATCTCATTCATCCAACCAGCTTAGTCACGTTACAAAATATCTACTAATCAACTTACGTGTCAGAAGGTCAAAATCAGTGGTTTGATTGAATTTTTCACTTTCAAGCTGTGTGCACTGTAGGTACTTAGTAAATCCTCTGAGACTTAATCGATTTTGACTTAATTTGTCAATTTTGCTTATGCTTCTCTTGCCCACTCACATATGTTCTCTCAGTTCTCAGAACATGTCTGGACAGTTGCCAACATACATTCCTGGTGTCACTTTTTACTGTAACTGTTGGTTTATGTGGCTTTTCCCTTTGACTGGACTAGAAACATTCAAGGAAGAAATAGGTGTGGAATAGACAACATATAGCAATTTACGTTTTTTTCCAGGCCATCTTTACTGTCTCATGGGCTGTCACAAGGGTTTGAAGAAGTTGAATTTGGTAATATGATCGCCCCCATTTGACAGATAGGAAAATTGAGGTATAGACTATCATAAATCATTTGGAAATGTTTATATAGCCTATTATAAAAGGTTTAAAAGTTAGCATACATATGAAAATCAACAGTCGCTGGGAGTTACCAGGGACAGATAGGTCTGGCGTCGGGGAGGTTGCTCTCTAGATAGTAGATACTTGTTATTTCTGTGATGGGAACTATAATACAAGTGTGGATAAAGGGTGCACAGCTTGACCAAGGGAAATGATGTCACTGAGAAATATGCAAGAAAAAAAGGACATTTTTAGTAAATTTGTGACATACAACTGTGCAAGGACAGCTAAAAAATAGGAGTACGTATATATACGTATGCAAGTGTGTGCATCCATATATAGTTTATATACTATAAAGCACATGGGGCCACACCTACACAAACACTCACACACACAGACACACAAAGTTTATATAGCTATTTTGGGATAAAACTACAACCAGAGGGAGTGGGGCCAAGATGGTGGACTAGGTGGACGCTACTGCGGATCCCTCTTGCAACAAAGACTCGGAAAAACAAGGGAATCGATCACATACATAACAATCTACGAACTCTGAACAACAAGCACAGACTTAGAGACGGAAAATGAACAAATACGGGCAGACAGCGACCGTTTTCAGAACCAGGAGCCAGCGTACCAGCTGACTACCTGGAAAATCTAGTTTCCCAGTGATGGCTCGGAGACAGCAGTCCATATCAAACTACATAAAGAAACAGACCATGACAGCTTCTCCAACCCCCCAAACAAAAGAATCAAAATCTTTCCCAAATGAAGATACAATCCAGGAATTATCAGATACAGAATATAAAAAACTAATTTACAGAATGTTTAAAGATATCACAAATGAAATTAGGCTAACTGCAGAAAAAGCCAAGGAACATACTGATAAAACTGTTGAAGAACTCAAAAAGATTATTCAAGAACATAGTGGAAAAATTAACAAGTTGCAAGAATCCGTAGAGAGACAGCATGCAGAAATCCAAAAGATTAACAATAAAATTACAGAATTTGACAACGCAATAGAAACTCAGAAGAGCAGACTCGAGCAATTAGAATGTAGACTGGGACTTCTGGAGGACCAGGGAAACAACACCAACATAGCTGAAAAAAAAATCAGATAAAAGAATTTAAAAAAATGAAGAAACCCCAAGAATCATGTGGGACTCTATCAAGAAGGATAACTTGCGAGTGATTAGAGTCCCAGAACAGGGCGGGGGGACAGAAAACACAGAGAAAATAGTTGAAGAAATCCTGACACAAAACTTCCCTGACATCATGAAAGGCGAGAGGATATCTATCCAAGATGCTCATCAAACCCCATTTAAGATTGATCCAAAAAGAAAAACACCAAGACATAGTATCATCAAACTTGCCAAAACCAAAGACAAACAGAAAATTTTAAAAGCAGCCAGGGAGAAAAGAAAGGTTTCCTTCAAGGGAGAATCAATAAGAATAAGTTCAGACTACTCAGCAGAAACCATGCAGGCAAGAAGGGAATGGGACGACATATACAGAGCACTGAAGGAGAAAAACTGCCAGCCAAGGATCATATATCCAGCAAAACTCTCTCTGAAATATGAAGGAGAAATTAAGATATTTACAGATAAACACAAGTTTAGAGAATTTGCAAAAACTAAACCAAGACTGCAAGAAATGCTAAAGGAGATTGTCTGGCAGGATGACCAATAATATCAGGTACCAGCCACAATACAAGGTCACAAAACAGAACGTCCTGATATCAACGCAACTCAAATAGGAAAAGCACAAAAACAAACAAATTAAGAGTAATTCTAAAAAATAAATAAATAAACAAAATAATACACATAACAGGAAATCATGGAAATCAATAGATAAACGATCACAATAATCAAAAAGAGGGACTAAATATAGGAGGCATTGAACTGCCAGATGGAGAGTGATACAAGGCGATACAGAAGGATACAAGTTAGGTTTTTACTTAGAAAAATAGGGGTAAATAATAAGGTAACCACAAAAAGGAATATCAATTCCATAACTCAAGAAAAAAGCCAAGAAAAACGTAACGACTCAATAAACACAAAGTTAAACATTATGAAAATGAGGATCTCACAAGCTACGAAGAAAAACGTCTCAGCACAAAAAAGTATGTGGAAAAATGAAATGGACAACAACACACATGAAAAGGCATCAAAATGACAGCACTAAAAATTTATTTATCTATAATTACGCTGAATGTAAATGGACTAAATGCACCAATAAAGAGACAGAGAGTCACAGACTGGATAAAGAAACACGATCCATCTATATGCTGCCTACAAGAGACACACCTTAGACTTAGAGACATAAACTAAAACTCAAAGGATGGAAAAAAATATATCAAGCAAACAATAAGCAAAAAAGAAGAGGAGTAGCAATATTAATTCTGACAAAATAGTCTTTAGACTTAAATCCACCACAAAGGATAAAGAAGGACACTATATAATGATAAAAGGGACAATTGATGAGGAAGACATAACCATATTAAATATTTACGCACCTAATGACAGGGCTGCAAGATACATAAATCAAATTTTAACAGAATTGAAAAGTGAGATAGACAACTCCACATTTATAGTAGGAGACTTCAACACACCACTTTCGGAGAAGGACAGGACATCCAGTAAGAAGCTCAATAGAGACACGGAAGACCTACTTACAAAAATCAACCAACTTGACCTCATTGACTTATACAGAACTCTCCACCCAACTGCTGCAAAATATACTTTTTTTTCTAGTGCACATGGAACATTCTCTAGAATAGACCACATATTAGGTCATAAAACAAATCTTTCCAGAATCCAAAACATCAAAGCATCTTCTCAGACCACAAGCTAGAAATCAATAACAGAAAAACTAGGGAAAAGAAATCAAATACTTGGAAAATGAACAATACCCTCCTGAAAAAAGACTGGGTTATAGAAGACATCAAGGAGGGAATAAGGAAATTCTTAGAAAGCAACGAGAATGAAAATACTTCCTATCAAAACCTCTGGGACACAGCAAAAGCAGTGCTCAGAGGCCAATTTAAATCAATAAATGCACACATACAAAAAGAAGAAAGAGCCAAAATCAGAGAACTGTCCCGACAACTTGAACAAATAGAAACTGAGCAACAAAAGAATCCACCAGGCACCAGAAGAAAACAAATAATAAAAATTAGAGCTGAACTAAATGAATTAGAGAACAGAAAAACAATTGAAAGAATTAACAAAGCCAAAAGCTGGTTCTTTGAAAAAATTAACAAAATTGATAAACCATTGGCTAGACTGACTAAAGAAATACAGGAAAGGAAACAAATAACCCGAATAAGAAACGAGAAAAACCACATCACAACAGAACCAAATGAAATCAAAAGAATCATATCAGATTACTACATAAAATTGTACTCTAACAAATTTGAAAACCTAGAAGAAATGGATAAATTCTTGGAACAATACTACCTACCTAAACTAACACATTCAGAAGTAGAACAACTAAATAGACCCATAACAAAAAAAGAGATTGAAATGGTAATCAAAAAACTTCCAACAAAAAAAAGTCCTGGCCCAGACGGCTTCACTGCAGAGTTCTACCAAACCTTCAGAGAAGACTTAACACCATTACTATTGAAGGTATTTCAAAGCATAGAAAAAGACGGAATACTACCCAACTCATTCTATGAAGCTACCATCTCCCTGATACCAAAACCAGGTAAAGACATTACAAAAAAAGAAAATTACAGACATATCCCTCATGAACATAGATGCAAAAATCCTCAATAAAATTCTAGCCAATAGAATCCAACAACACATCAAAAAAATAATTCACCCTGATCAAGTGGGATTTATACCAGGTATGCAAGGCTGGTTTAGTATCAGAAAAACCATTAATGTAATCCATCGCATAAATAAAACAAAAGACAAAAACCACATGATCTTATCAATAGATGCAGAAAAGGCATTTGACAAAGTCCAACACCCATTTATGATAAAAACTCTTACCAAAATAGGAATTGAAGGAAAATTCCTCAACATAATAAAGGGCATCTATGCAAAGCCAACAGCCAATATCACTCTAAATGGAGAGAACCTGAAAGCATTTCCCCTGAGAACGGGAACCAGACAAGGATGCCCTTTATCACCGCTCTTATTCAACATCGTACTTGAAGTCCTAGCCAGGGCAATTAGGCTAGACAAAGAAATAAAGGGTATCCGGATTGGCAAGGAGGAAGTAAAGCTATCACTATTTGCAGATGACATGATTGTATATATGGAAAACCCTAAGGAATCCTCCAGAAAACTACTGAAACTAATAGAAGAGTTTGGAAGAGTCTCAGGATATAAAATAAACATACAAAAATCACTTGGATTCCTCTACATCAACAAAAAGAACACCAAAGAGGAAATAACCAAATCAATACCATACACAGTAGCCCCCAAGAAGATAAAATACTTAGGAATAAATCTTACCAAGGATGTAAAAGACCTATACAAAGAAAACTATAAAACTCTGCTACAAGAAATTCAAAAGGACATACTTAAGTGGAAAAACATACCCTGCTCATGGATAGGAAGACTTAACATAGTAAAAATGTCTATTCTACCAAAAGCCATTTATACATATAACGCACTTCCAATCCAAATACCAATGTCATACTTTAAGGGGATAGAGAAACAAATCACTAATTTCATATGGAAAGGAAAGAACCCCCGGATAAGCAAAACATTACTGAAAAAGAAGAAGAAAGTGGGAGGCCTCACCCTACCTGATTTCAGAACCTATTATATAGCTACAGTAGTCAAAACAGCCTGGTACTGGTACAACAACAGGCACATAGACCAATGGAACAGAATTGAGAACCCAGATATAAATCCATCCACGTTTGAGCAGCTGATATTTGACAAAGGACCAGTGTCAGTCAATTGGGGAAATAATAGTCTTTTTAACAAATGGTGCTGGCATACCTGGATATCCATTTGCAAAAGAATGAAACAGGACCCATACCTCACACCATGCACAAAAACTAACTCCAAGTGGATCAAAGACCTAAACATAAAGACTAAAACGATAAAGATCATGGAAGAAAAAATAGAGACAACCCTAGGAGCCCTAATACAGGGCATAAACAGAATGCAAAACATTACCAAAAATGATGAAGAGAAACCCAATAACTGGGAGCTCCTAAAAATCAAACACCTATGCTCATCTAAAGACTTCACCAAAAGAGTAAAAGGACCACCTACAGACTGGGAAAGAATATTCAGCTATGACATCTCAGACCAGCGCCTGATCTCTAAAATCTACATGATTCTGTCAAAACTCAACCACAAAAAGACAAACAACCCAATCAAGAAGTGGGCAAAGGATATGAACACACATTTCACTAAGGAAGATATTCAGGCAGCCAACAGATACATGAGAAAATGCTCTCGATCATTAGCCATTAGAGAAATGCAAATTAAAACTACGATGAGATTCCATCTCACACCAACTAGACTGGCATTAATCCAAAAAACACAAAATAATAAATGTTGGAGAGGCTGCAGAGAGATTGGAACTCTCATACACTGCTGGTGGGATTGTAAAATGGTACAACCACTTTGGAAATCCATCTGGCGTTATCTTAAACAGTTAGAAATAGAACTACCATACAACCCAGAAATCCCACTCCTCGGAATATACCCTAGGGATACAAGAGCCTTCACACAAACAGATATATGCACACCCATGTTTATTGCAGCTCTGTTTACAATAGCAAAAAGCTGGAAGCAACCAAGATGTCCGTCAACGGACGAATGGGTAAATAAATTGTGGTATATTCACACAATGGAATACTACGCATCGATAAAGAACAGTGACGAATCTCTGAAACATTTCATAACATGGAGGAATCTGGAAGGCATTATGCTGAGTGAAATGAGTCAGAGGCAAAAGGACAAATATTGTATAAGACCACTATTATAAGATCTTGAGAAATAGAAAAAACGGAGAACACATACTTATGTGGTTACAAAGTGGGGAGGGAGGGAGGGAGGGAGAGGGCTTTTTATTGATCAATCTGTAGATAAGAACTGCTTTGGGTGAAGGGAAAGACAACACTCAATACAAGGAAGGTCAGCCTAATTGGACTGGATTAAAAGCAAAGAGGTTTCCGGGATAAAATGAAAGCTTCAAAGGTCAGCGGCGCAGGGGCTGGGGTCTGGGGAACTTGGTTTGAGGGGACTTCTAAGTCAATGGGCAAAATAATTCTATTATGAAAACACTCTCCATCCCACTTTGAATTGTGGTGCCTGGAGTCCTAAATGCCAACAAGCGGCCATCTAAGATACATCAATAGGTCTCAACCCACCTGGAGCAAAGACAAAGGAAGAACACCAAGGTCACATGACAACTAAGAACCAAGAGACAGAAAGGGCCACGTGAACCAGAGACCTACATTATCCTGAGACCAGAAGAACTAGTTGGTGCCCAGCCACAATCGATGTCTGCCCTGTCAGGGAGCACAACAGACAACTCCTGAGGGAGCAGGAGACCAATGGGATACAGATCCCAAATTCTCATGAAAAGACCACACCTAATGGTATGATTGCGACGAGAGGAATCCCAGAGACAATGCTCCCCAGAACTTCTGATGGCACAGGACAGGAACCATCCCCGAAGACAAATCATCAGGCATGAAAAGGACTGGTCAGTGCGGGGGAGAGAGATGCTGATGAAGAGTGAGCTAATTAAATCAGGTGGACACGGAAAAAAAAAAAAAAAACTACAACCAGAATTCCAGGATTTCTCCACTATTATACAAGCTGCTTCAAACTCTAGGTTAATCGTGCCATGTTGACCAAGCCCTGGCAAGTTTCAGCCAGGGAGATATTATCAAAGAAAAACAGATCTGAGGCTCTCTTGGAGAAAGAAAATCACCAAAGTTGGCACTGATGGTGAGAACAAGAAAGCAAAGGGTTGAAGAGGTTCATAGCCAGGCCAGAAGAAGCCTGTTGTTGTTGGGTGCCAAAGAGCCTATCCTGGCTCATAGCAACCCCATGTGAGAGCAGAGCCGGCCCATAGGGTTTCCTTTTTCACAGGTAATCTTTACTGGAGCAGGTCACCACATCCTTCTCCCACAGAGTCACTGAGTGGCTTTGAACCACCAGCCTTTTGGTTAGCAGCCAAGCACTTAACCATTGCACCACTGGGGCTCAGAAAGAAGCCTAGTGATAGAGAAAATGAGTAAATATGGGGAGATTGTTTCTAATACCGTATATTTTTATCTACCAGTTGCCATCAAGTCAAACTCAATTCATGGCAACCCCATGGGAGTCAGAATAGAACTGTGCTCCACAGGGCTTCCAATGATTGGCTTTTCAAGTCATAGGTCTCCAGGGCTTTGTTCCGAGGCACCTCCAGGTAGACACAATCCTCCAACCTTTCAGTTAGCAGCCAGGTGTATTAATCCCAACCGGCGCACCTCAAGTCCATCTGTCAGTGCAAGCCTGTGTTTTGTAATGCTGAATAGGTCTTGCAGAGTTCCAGGCTAAGATAGACTAGGAAGAAAGACCTGGTGTTCTGCTTCCAAAAATCAGCCAGTGAAACCCTGTGGATAACAATCGTCCCATCCCCGGCTGGTCGCAGGACTGAGCGTGTTTCCTTCCATTGTGCATGGGGTCACCATAATTTGGGGGCCCGCTTGACAGCAGCCAGCAACAAGAACATTTTATCCACCATGCAGACAAGGAGCTCTGGTGGCACAGTGGTTTAGAGCTTGGCTGCTAACCATAAAGGTTGGCAGTTTGAATCTACCAGCCGCTCCGTGGAAACCCAATGGGGCAGTTCTACTCTGTCCTACAAGGTCACTATGAGTTGGAATTGACTTGACGGCAACAAGTTTGGATGCAGACAAGGTATTAGTAATAATAATAGTAAAACTTAAGAGTGTTTGCTGCGTAGCTGGAACTGTTCTAAGCACTGTATAAGCATTCGATCCTCACTGAAAGCCTGTGTGGTAGGAATTGCTATTTTCCACTTTTTCCAGATGTGGCACAACTGGAGGCACAGGGAAAGTGAGTAACTTGCCCAACACACCATGGCAAGAAGTGCAGAGCTGGGTTTTGAGTCCAAGTAGTCTGGCTCCAGAGACTAATTCTTTTTTTTTTTTTCCATACCCCTCATTGAGACTATTTCTTAAGCATTAGTTTGAACTGCTTCTCCAGGAGAGGTTCCAAGTCAGAGCACGCTTCCAGAATGTCACCCCAGGCAGTCTCTGTCATGATGTCAGAATCTAGGGAGCAGGTCCCATGCATGTGGAATGCGAGGAATCTGAGGGGCTCTCCCATGCCTTTTCCTGGCAGCTTGGAGGCCCAGAGCGGGCTGCTTGACTCAGTGTGTCCCTCGGTCTTTAGCGTCAGCGCTCAGCCCTCCACAGCTAGGTCTGGGGCTTGACAGCACCATCACATCCTGAATACAGTGAGAGTTGGCCAAGCCAGATCCAAAGAGGCAGGTTGCCCCTCTGACTTCAGTATGTCAGGGAGCGACCCTCGCCCTCAACCTGAACTGCCGTCCCCCAAAAGGGCCTTTGTGTGTGCTTCAGCCCAGGCAAAGGCACAATTCAAACTATGTCCAAGTAATGCAAGACAACAAGGAGCCCTGGTGGCAAAGAGGGTAAGCGTTCAGCTGCTTACCAAAAGATTAGCGGATCAAACCCAGCCAGCGGCTCCTCGGGAGGAAGATGTGGCAGTGCTCCCGTGAAGACTACAGCTCAGAAAATTATATGGGGCAGCTCTACTCTGTCACATGGGTCAACATGAATCAGAATCGACTCGATGGCACCTAACAACAACAGTGCATACAGCAGAGACCTGTAACGGTTTGCATCTTACACCACCTAAACCTGTCGCTTTTCCCATGGAGGACTGATGGGACACAGTTGTCTGTCTGCTACTCCTCTGGGCAGAAACTCCTATTGTCAATTCCTTCCACAATTTGCTAATTAATCTCGGTTTCCTTTTTTGCGTCCGGATTTTAATTGACTTTTTCAGTTAGGAGCAAACTAGAAAAAGATTCTAAAAATTACTTGTTTTAAAATAAGCAATTAGAAAAATCACATTTCCCAAGTATGCTTTTTTTCCTTCTCACACAGACCTGATTCTGAAATCTTTTCTTAGCCAAAGCTGCATTTATTCTGTGCCACGCCACGTGGTTTAATGGCTGCGCGCTTCCGATAGCTCTGATCTGTTGTTCTGCCAAGTACATATCATAGTTATTTAGCATCTTTCTCATCCTGTTGAGAACCAACATGGGTATTCTGTATTTGAATCTTCCATGGCGGCTCGTTCTAATAGATTTAATTTGGCTTGAAATTCTAACTTAATTCTAACCATCCTCCCTAATCTAAATATTCCTGGAGATTATTTCTGTAGGGCAACTGTACACATCCTGTATAGATGCTGTCAGAATCGTTACTGTTTTTCAGCAGGTAATCTCTAAACAACGCAAACTATAATAAAATTAGAAATATGAAATCTAATGATCAGGGGAAGATTTACATGCAGCATAAAGCATCAATCCGATCTCATTATTCTCCTTCTTGAAAACTTTCAAAGGCACTGAAGTCCATGCCCCTTGACTTGGCTTTCAAAGTTCTTTGCTGTCCAGCTTCTGTCTACTGCTTCCGGTCCTCTTAGCATCCCCCCACTGCTAACCACACCCCTGTGTGCCTTTATAAATCCCATCCCGGATGGGACATTCTCCTAGTACGTTCTGTTCCCCTAAATGCTCTCGTCCTTCTCCCTCCCCTCAACACACACACACACACACACACACACACCTGGCCATCACTCACTCCCTCTCCCAGTTCCTTCACATCTGTTTAAAGGTCTCAGTTTAAATGTCACTCCTTCAGAGGCGCCTTCCCTGACCCACCAATCTCTGGTCCAGCCCCTCCCGCTGTTCCCTCTTGGCATTTTCCTTTAGAACACAGATCACAGTTTGTAATTGTGTATTTATTTGTGTCATTATTTGTTTAATAAGGAGCCTTGATGACGCAGTGGTGGAGCGCTCAGCAGCTAAGAGAAAGGTTGGCTCTGCGGGAGAAGAAACCTGGCCATCTGCTCTTGTAGACTCACGGCCCAGGAAGCCCTCCGGGGTAGCGCTACGCTGTCACATGGGGTTGCATTTGTTTCCTACCTGTCTTCACCTCTGCACTGTAAGCTTCCTAAAGGGAGGTGCCGCATCTGGGGTTTGCTCACCTGCGTGTAGCTAGCACTTAGCACAGTGCCTGGCACATAGTAGACTCTTGATAAGTATCTCGTGAATGAACGGAGGAGCGAAACTCTAGCCTGGAAGTGCACCACCAACAACAGCGAGTTTGATCCAGAAACCACCTGCTGCTTCCATACCTGGTGTGCCCACCCTTGAGGTGAGCAAAGCCCCTGAGGCTATGTGACCAGTGAGGGCAGCTTCCCGTTGGGCAATGGTGTGGGCCCATCTGACCTGAGCTCTGCTTTGCCTTTAGACTGTGGAACGGTGTTTGCATCCACATCAGGCACCTGTATAGTTGCTCCCCATAAAGGTTGGACCTGCTTCCCTGACTCCACCAGTAACTGTTTAGTTAAGAACTGAAAAGGAGAAGGGATTGAAAAAAAAAAAAATCCTACCAGCTATGAGGAAGATTTGTTCAAGACATGTTTGTCTTCATTTCCTGGACTAAAATCAGGAGAGTCAATTTTGACACTTGTGTTTTGTTTGAGGATGGTATACAAAGATGTTTTACATTTTTGCATCGGGCTTTCGCTTGTTCGGTTATGACAACTTGCTTTGATAATCAACAGTTTTTGTGCAGTGATGCGTAGCCTAACAAATCTTATGCCTTAAGAAAAACTTCCTTACAAATTGTTTACTGTGTCAAATTGCTCATTATATTTTGACAGCAGCTTTGCCTGGAGGATTTTAGAATCCTATAGGATCCCTCACAAAATTCTGCTACCTAGAGCCTCTCAGTGTTTTGATTAGTTTGCTTCATAGACCCGTGGTGCAGTTTGCTTCAAAATATTAATACTACATCGAACTATAGTTCAGCCATAAATACGGCTACTGGCAGAAACGTTGTAAAACGGCTACTGGCAGAAACGTTGTATAGAGTTAAAAATAATTTAAAATATAAACTACTTGAATAAATCAAATTAAGCAGCTTTTCTCATGTTTTGAAGTAAAATTTGAGTCTCTACGAGACCCAGAGAGCTAATCAAAATGCTACTAGTTCTGTGATCCTGCACTTTGTAAATAAAATAGTATATAAAAAAAGGTTTTTTTTTTAATTTTTTGGCTGGTAATAACAACATTTATTGAGTGCTTACTATGTGCCAGGCATTTTTCTAAACCTTGTGCCTGTATTAATTCATTGAATCCCACAACAATCTTAAGAGGAGATACGATCATTATTTTCATCGCACAGGTGAAAACAACGAAATCACACACACACACACACACACACGAAATCAAGTAATTCGCTCAAACGCACACGGCCAGGAAAAGGCAGAGCCAGGTTATGAGCCCAGTCAGTCGGCCCCCAGGCCCTGAGTGCTTGACCACTCCTCTACCCCCTACCAAGAGGAGAAAAACAGGTGCCATCAAGTCAGCCCCGAATCATAGCTACCCGCCGTGTGTCCAGGTAGCACTGAGCTCTCCAGGGTCGTCAATGGCTGACTTTCAGAAGTAGACCCCCAAGCCTTTCTTCCAAGTAAGCTTTGGATGGACTTGACCCTCCCAAATTTCAGTTAGCAACTGAGTGCTTAACCTTTTGCACCACCCAGGGACTCCTACCAGTGTATACCCATGGCTGTTGAGTCGATTCCGACTCATAGCGACCCTATAGGACAGAGTAGAAGGGCCCCATAGGATTTCCAAGGAGCAGCTGGTGGATATTTTTCTAGTCCCAAACTCTCATATATATTTTATTAGATTTTAAATCTTGTTATGCATCCTACTGTTTTATGAAGGATAGTGCTAGATTTTTACCTACCCTGAATTTTAACTATTGTTAATAAATAACTTGATACAGAGATGTAATTGCATCATTTTGAAATCCAGCTCTGCCACTAACCAGTTATATGACCTTGGAAGAGTTTCTTAACCTTTATGGCTCATTTCCTATTTTGTAAAATAGGGATAATTACTGATGTTGAAGAAGAAAATGAGATAACCATAATTAAATTGCTGGCACGTAAGTGGTCAATAAGAATCAATAATAATTCCCTATTCCATGTGCAAGTAAGGACACTAGGAAATTACATTAACTCTTATGAATAAGAGAGTTCTACTGATAGGTTACTAATCTGATGTTGTAAATCACATTCTATTAGCCTAAAATACTGCCTATGGTTTTAGAAAGCTGTATCAAGAATAACAGCATTTGTGGGGAATTGCCTCTACAACATCTGCCTCCTTTGCCGTGAGACCAGAAGACCTGGATGGCGCCAGGCTACCATTACTGAACATTTCAATCCAAGATTCTACAGGAGAATCCTGATCAAAAGGGGGAAAAGGCAGAACAGAAGTTGAATTCTCATGGACTGCAGACTTCTGTAGCCGTTGAGGCTGGACGAACCCGCAGAACTATTACTCTGAGATAATCTTTAAACCTTAAACCAATAATATTCCCTGAAGTCTTCTTTAAACCAAATGATAGGTTCGCTTAACCGGTAAGGAATGTCTGCCTTGAGCATTGTGCTCTTTTAAAGAACTACCTGTATAGGATAAACTGACAACAGCGACTCAAAGGTTAGATAGGAAGCTTAGGGTTAGTGAGTTTATGTTAATAGTGGAGGACTAATTCAGAAAAGAAGGGTGAGAACGTTTGCACAATTTGAAGAATGTAATCAGTGTCGATGAATTGTACATGTAGAAATTGTTGAATTGGTGTATGTTTTGCTGTATATATTTTCAACAAGAAAAATAAATAATTTTTAAAAATAATAACAGCATTTATAAGAAAACTACATTGTTTACAGCCCAGTTGAAAATTTCATGTGCAACTACAAAGCGTTACATTAAAAGACTGATCAGCCATCCAAGTGACAGTTACCTGAGTAAACACAATTTAACAGCCAAACTGGTAAGAGTGTACTTTACAGTAGTTCCGTCGCATTCTGTGGCGCTCTCCTTTCCCGTCTCCCTCTGTGAGACCCATCTGCAAGTTTGTCTACAGGGGCCCGTAAGTGCACCTCGTGTATATGAGCTTGTCTGGGTGTCACTTGGTGCATATGGAGAGTTTGGATTGAGGTCCTCAGAGATAAGCTTGGGGTGGCTGATCCTCTATACAAGGAATGCCATCCTGCGTACTTCTCCCCCACCCTTGCTGAGTGGGTGGTAGCCATGTCTTGTACCCCACCACCACCTCCCACCATATGACTGGATCGTATTTGGGTGGCTGACTTAAAGGATGCCAATCCACAGCCTGGTCAGAGACCCAAGTCCCGAGAGTTGGTCCGATCTGATTGCTTTCTTGGATTTTGATGTTAGCAATCTGAGAGATGGGGCGATTATCAAAGAAGGGTAGGAAGGGAAGTAAATAAGAGATGCCCAAATCAAGCTCTTAGGGCTGGAGGAACCCTGGGAGGCCACAAAACCATGAGCAAAGTGAAGGTGGAATAAAAACAGGTCGGACTTGCAGAAAAAAGCAGATGGAGAAAGAAAGAGTGAAATTCCTAAACTGTTTTGATTTATTTTCTAGTTGTGGTTCCAGTTTACTTGGACCTTTACAAGACCAAACCAATTGCCCTTGCGTCTACTCCAGCTCGCGACAACCCCATGTGTGTCGGAGTAGAACTGTACTCCACAGGGTTTTCAGTGGCTGAATTTTGGAAGTAGATCACCAGGCCTTTTTTCCAAGGCACCTCTGGTGGACTTGAACGACCAACTTTCAGTTAGCAATGAGCATGTTAGTGCTTTACCAGGGACTCCAGACTCCTCGCCCTAAGATCTATATTCTCACATAGGAAGCTGAATGAAACAGCTACCATATGAACTTGAGACTATGGACAAATTCTGACATTGGCCATTGGACCCCATAGTGTTAAAGACGTTTATTAGCAGAAAATGAGCACCTGTTTCTTCTGATGTCCCCAGCACCCATGTCTGTGTCCTCCCTGCAGAGGGTGATGCAGTTGTTAACACAGCTAACAGTAGGACCTCAGGACAGCAGTCTTCAGCTGGTCAGCACAGACCACCAGGACTGAGCCCGGGACCCACGTCTGCCCGTCTCCAAGGTGGTGGGGGAAAAGCCACGCTCTGGAGAGAAAGCCCAAGCTGCCCAAAGTGCGGCTGAAGTGAGTGGGAAGCAGAGGGAGAACTCCAGATGTTGAGAGTTAGGATGATGATAAACACATTTGTCTCCACAAATCCACACGCTTGCTTTTTAAAATTATTTTTATATCTAGTAAACAAACTCATATTCTCTTTTCTTTGTTGCAGATGGACTAATTCTTTAGGGAATGATAATACTCGTACTGGTTAACATAGTTTGCTATTCTTTTTTTTTCTCTCTCTGAATTGCTAGTTTTGAAAACTTGGGAATTAAGCATAAACACTACCATTTACAATTACTCTTCAGGCCTGTCACCTGTTTTCACTGTGCCAACTTTAATGTCCAAGGGTTCCTTACCTACATCAGCCATAAACACTCTTTGCTGTGTCCTACCATGATATCCGATGTGATACTGCAGTCGTAGGGGGGAGAGGGACATGAGGTGGCAGCTGTTGTGCAGCACAGTGATCGGCTGCAGGGGATTGTCTAAGCTGGTGCCTGGAAATTTTGCATGTGCATAAACTGCGAGTAAATCCCCACCCCTGTGCTACCATTACCTCTTTGTTAATACGTTGACCAGCTGAGGGATGTCTTCAGCCAGTCGGGCGCACATATTTCAGGACCTGCTCATCACTATCCCCAGATTTGTCCCATGAGCATTCATTTGCTGACACCACTCCAGCATGCGTAAACCAGTGTGTGGCAAGTTCAGAGACTCTTTCCAGTGGGTCACGTGAAACGTGGTCTTCTGCTTGCTTCCATATGGCCTAGAAGAAAGGTCTGCCTTTGCCCTCAGCAGTCACATGTCTTCAGTGTCTATTGGCAGGGTTTGCAATCCTTAAAAAGAAAATTTTTTAATTAAAAAAAAAGAACAACCTATTTTCTGTTCAACAGGTTTGAGGCAAGCTCGACAATCATGTAAAGGTTGATGCGCTCCTCCCCAACACACACACACACACACACACATGCACACACCCACATGCACACTCACACATGCACACGACCGTACATACACACTTAAGATCCTTGCTTTTTGTTACATGGAACAATTGTGAAATGGTTGACTTGGACTTGCGAGCTTCTTACAACACTCCTAAAACCCAGATGTTCATTTTACAGGGCCGTTGTTCAAGAGAGAACTGCAAGTATCTTCACCCTCCGACACATTTAAAAACTCAACTAGAAATTAATGGGAGGAACAATTTGATCCAGCAAAAAACGGCAGCAGCGATGCTCGCCCAGCAGATGCAATTTATGTTTCCAGGAACACCCCTCCATCCGGTGGTGAGTACATCTCATCTCATGACGGGCTGACCTTTAAAGCGCTAGTGCGGGCAATGCTACAGTGACCTAAAACGGCCTCCCTCTGCTTGGTCACTTGGGCTACGATGAAAGTCAATAGCTTCGAAGCTTACTAGATGCTGGAGAACCCTTAGTTTTTATTTAAATGGAAAAAATTTGTACAGAGACAGTAGGCAAGGACAATTTCTGATCAGTATCTTGGAAATCTGCACCACTCCAGCTCTTTCTCATCAGGAAAGTCCTTCTTTGAACCATGTTAACAGTGGAAATCATTCTGCTCTGTAGAATGTGAAGAAACGATTTTGATGCCTAACGTGGTTTTTTTTTTAACAATGTAGTTGATAGGTTATCGAGCTCAGTGGAGTTGTTTTAGAAATGAAAAAAGTGAGAAACCAGAGGACTGAGATGGTTTACCCAATGGCCCGCAGCTGTGGAGCTGAGACTGAAACCCAGACATCTTGGCTTGGGCTCTTTCTCCAGCCTCTTCCACTCTTGAGCCTGACGGCAGCCCAAAAGAAAAACACAGAAAGGTGGTTAGAGCCAGAAAAGGAGACACTGCCTTCGTCATTCTGCCTCCAGCCTCTGAGGCATTCAAAGAGGTGGCAGTTGTGACAATGACGGAGGTTAGATACCCAAGGGAGTTCAGTGTCTGAATATGTGTTGTGTAATACTTCCCGCTGTGTTCACAGTGTGTGAGAGTACTTCTCGAAAGGTCTTGAGATGGTTTTAGGAGGGAGGCCCGGGGTAAAGGGGTGCATTTGACTTTAGTGAGTTTCATTTGCATTGGTGAATTTTTTGTCAAAAACAAGCTATTTTTTTTTTAAACAAAGCCAGTGATTGAGTGAATTTTTTTTCCAAGAGTACATACACAAAAGACTATTGTTTAAAAATCAGTCTTTATTGTACAAAAAGCTGTATGCTACTGAAAGCTGCTAAATTAGAAGGACTAGGTACCAGTGAGTTAAGTTGTCTTATTGTGTATCTATGAAATGGGGGGATGAGGGGAGGACAAGGGCAGTCCAGGAAGAGGGAGAGAATCCAGGCAGCTCGTTAGCAAGTCTGCTTCAGCTCAGCTTTTCTACTCGAGGGTAGTGCCACACAGTTTCCAGGTACAAGCTTTTCTAGAGTAAAAGAAATGCCAAGAGCAAGGGCTCCACAATAAATAAGACAGCCTTTTGGAGGTAGTCAGACACAAGGAGAATGCAAAGTCATGTTGAGGCATAGTGAATGCTGAGACTGGGCAAGGTGGGTAGCTTCATCCTAAAGGATGAGTCGGAGTTAGCCTACACGTGAGGATTAACATAAAGTTATGAGTGCATTTGACACCAAAAATACACATTTGAATGGTTCTATTTAAAAATGATATACATGTATCATTTATGGTTCTCTTTATTGATGCACACATACAAATTATTTTATTAAAGTACCTAAATGCTAAAAAGAACTTACTCATACATATTAAATAGTGTTCATAGGAATACATTAGAGCTACCAAGGTCAACACAGTAACAACACTGTATGGTGTGTGCCCCTCAGTCTTGATCAAACCAGCACCGGTTGCCTTTACATTGACTCCGAGGAGTGATGGCCTCATGTGTGTCAGAGTAGAACAGAGTAAATGCTTCATAGGTTTTTCAGTGGTTAATTTTTTGGAATTAAATTTCCAGGTCTTTCTTCTGATGTGCCTCTGGGTGGCCTTGAACTGCCAACCTTTCAGTTAACAGCCAAGGACATTAACCATTTGAACTAGCCCAGGATTCCATTACTCATACTTTTCTGATTTATTTAGAATTCATAAGGATTGACCCTGGTACTTAGTAATGGCAGTTTGAATAAGAAAGGTATATTCATGTATTGTCTCAAATATTAATTAGAAGTTAATAATCACAGTGTCTCTGGAGCAAAGGAGAATGAAGAAAACCAGAGACGCAAGGGAAGGATTAGTCCAAAGGACTAATGGACCACAACTACGACAGCCTCCACCGGACTGAGTCCAGCACAGCTAGATGGTGCCCGGCAAACCCTACCGACTGCTCTGACAGGAATCACAGTAGAGGGTGTCAGGCAGAGCTGGAGAAAAAAGTCGAGCAAAATTCTAATTCACAAAAGAGACTAGACTTACTTGTCTGATAGAGACTGGAGAAACCCTAAGAGCATGGCCCCCAGAAACCCTTGTACCTCAGTACTAATATCACTCCCAAGGTTCACCCTTCAGCCAAAGATTAAAAACTAGTGTCACTCCCAAGGTTCACCCTTCAGCCAAAAATTAGAGAGGCCCATAAAACAAAACAAGTCTAAATGGGCACACGAGCCCAGGGGCAAGGACGAGAAGGCAGGAGGGAACAGGAAAGCTGGTAATGGGGAACCCAAGGTCGAGAAGGGAGAGTGTTGACATGTCATGGGGTTGGCAACCAGTGTCACAAAACAATATGTATACTAACTAATGAGAAACCTATTTTTTCTGTAAACCTTCATCTAAAGCACAATAAAAAGTTTCTTTTTAAATACAAATAAAGAAGAATGATAACTCAAGAAACACTTCAGAGGTAGAAGGAATGAGACGACGACTGATAAAATGTGGATGACGAGATTGGGAGGAGTCAAAGATTCCACCAAGGTCCCCAGCTCTGCCGACTGGGCAGATGGTGATGAAGATTAGTAGAAAGAGCAGGTGGAGAGGAGGTGAACTGGGATTTTGAGATCCTGAGCTTGAGATGCCTGCGGGACATCCAACAGCTTCTGGGAGTGCAGGACTCAAGCTTAGAGGCAGGATGGAACCTTCTTAAATGTACATTAAAAAATGTACTTTTTTTTAGCCCTGAACTTTTTATATATGTCTAATGAACATTTTGAACCTAGAAATCATGAAATTAAAAAAAAAAGGGGGGAATATCAAGTTTGAATATTTTAACAGTGCAGTAGTGGTTAAGAACTCAGCCACTCCTTGGAAACCCTATAGGGCAGTTCTACTCTGTCCTGTAGTGTCACCATGAGTCAGAATTGACTCCACAGCAACGAGTTTGTTTTTTAAACCATTAAAAGGATTAGAATTTTTTAAAAATAAAGTGACAAGTTTAAAAAATCATCAACAGCTCTACAAGCAAATTACTGTAGGCTCTCAGAAATAAATTAGTAATCTGGTGTGGTTTAGTGGGCTGAACCAAAACCAAACCCTTTGCCGGTGAGTCGATTCTGACTCATAGCAACCCTATGGGACAGGGTAGAACTGCCCCATAGTGCTTCCAAGGAGCACCTGGTAGATTTGAACTGCTGACTTTTTGGTTAGCAGCTGTAGCACTTAACCACTACACCACCAGGGTTTTCAGTGGGCTCAACAGTGGCCCCCAAAGATGCGTGGAAAATTGCCTTATGTGGAAAGAGGGTCTCTGCAGATGTGATTAAGTTGAGAATCTTGAGATGGGAAGACTCTCCTGGATAAAAAACAATCACAGGTGTCCTTGTAAGAGGGAGGCAGAAGGAAAGCGGACACAGAACTGAAGAGGAGAAAAGCAACGTGACCATAACGGCAGCGACTGAAGTGATGCAGCCACAGCCAAGGAATGCCAGCAGCCACCAGAAGATGGAAGAAGCAAGGAACCGATTCTCCCCAAGAGTCTTCAGAGGGAGTACAGTCTTGCCGATACCTTGATTTTATTCCAGTGCAACCGATTTCAGACTTCTGGCCTCCAGAACGGTGAGAGAATAAATCTATGTTGTTTTCGACCATCAGGCTCCACAGGACTTTGTTACAGCCACAAGAAACTAATGCATGCAGAAATTGCTTAATGCAAATAAATGGATAAACACTGCCTAGCAGGTACCATTCCATTTTTAGGTCTTCAAAGCTGAGCTTCTCTAAAGAGCTATGGATATTTTTTATACATCATCTTCTATCTACCCCTGAACTCATTCCACTGAAATCTCTCTGATCCACGTCACCAATGATCTTCATATTAACAAGCCAGGATGGAGATCTGTGGATCAGGTAAAAGTTAACATGTGAAGATAGAATTAAATTTCAGCAAGGGCAAAGGCTGTGAGGCAAGCAAGCGCTTTGGGTGTTCACAGAGCTGAAAGTTTGCTTTGGTCTTTGTGGACGTGGGAAGAGTGGCAGAAGATGAGTCAGTGAGCTGGGTGGGACCAGATCACAGAAGACATTGTAGGTTAAGTCATGGTTGCATGTTGAGGCTTTGTCCCTGGTGAAATGAAAGCATTACAGGGTTTTAAGTAAGAGAGTGACATGATCCTATTTATTTATGTTTTAAGAAGATTTCCTCTGGTTGCTATACGCATGGTGTATTGGAGTAAGGCAAGAGTGGATATTGAGAGATTAGGAAGGAAATGCTTCTAAGACATTTTGAAAAAAGCTTGGGGGTGGAGAAGCACATGGACTTGTTGCTGGTAGAGTCATTACCAATTCATAGCGACCTTATGTACAAAAGAATGGAACACTACCCGGTCCTGGGCCATCCTCACAATTGTTGTTATGCTGCTATCCACCTCCAAAAAACAAACAAACAAACAAAACCAAACACATTGCCATGGAGTTGATTCGAACTCCTAACAATCGTATCGGACGGAGTAGAACTGCCCCATAGGGTTTCCAAGGCTGTAATCCTCACCGAAGTTGACTGCCACACCTTCTTCCCACAGGTCTGCTGGTGGGTTCGAACTGCCAACCTTTTGGTTAGTAGCCTAGCGCTTAACCACTGCGCCACCAAGGCTCCTTCCTATCCACCTCCAACCCCTACTATTCCTCTTAATTTCCACATATACATGAAAACTAATTTCAATTCTATTTGCTTCTTTTTTGTTATTAGGGTTTATGTTCAATAAGCGCTCACATAGCATACTAGCACCATGTTTGTGGTGATAAACACATTTCGTTCATTAACCATTCTTCCCTCTTACCACTCTTCTGAAGGCTTAAGTTCACTATGTTTGAAAAGTTCCCTTCACCTTATTCCTCCTAGCAGTTTTTCTCTGCCAAATTCCTGACAGGATTTAACAATTTAACAGTGATTCTTCATTTTCCTTCCTTCCCAGCAAACCCCTCTCCCCCACCACACACACACTCACACTCACACACAACCTTCCTCGTGTGCGCTCAGAGAGAGAAGGGCAGCAGGCCGCCGTTAGTAGACTAGAGAGTTGAGAGTTTATGGAGTCCAGTCCTTAGGGATGAGGCCCTGCAGGGAGGATTCTGTCCTCCGGAGTTGCTTCTGGTGGTAAAGGCAGAAGGCTTAAAAGATGTTCTCCTGTAGGCCTTTCAGCCTGAGCGCCAGAGGCCTGCCCTTGGAAGTAAAAGCTTTCTCAACCTGTGAAACTCTCAGTCTCTTGTTTTGAAAAGTCAATTGATTAAATTTTAGAGCCATAAAATTACTCAGGCCATTTAGCCATTACTCCCAGCACCGTTCCTTCCTTTATCTGTGTGTGTGGATATGTGTGTGCGTGTGTACATGCGTGTGTGTGCGCATGTGTGCGTGTGTGCATGGGTGTGTGTATGTGTGTGTGTGCGTGTGTGTGTGAGATCTTTGAAACTGGATCGCTTCCGATCTCTCTCACGCAGTATACTGGGAGAGCAGGGTGGAGAGTGGGAAGTTGGAGAAACACAGGAACTTGGAATGAAGACCAGAGGGAAGACATCTCAGATGATTTTCTTCAAGCAGGCTTTCTGTGGCTCTCGTCCTCCGGTCAGCGCTGAGATGATGAGGCCCACACGAACGCTGCCTCAGACAGCCTGTGGCTCCTGTCCTCCGGTTGGCGCTGAGATGGTGAGGCCCACACGAACGCTGCCTCAGACAGCCTGTGGCTCTCGTCCTTCGGTCGGCGCTGAGATGGTGAGGCCCACACGAATGCTGCCTCACACAGCCTGTGGCTCTTGTCTTCCGGTCAGCGCTGAGATGGTGAGGCCCACATGAATGCTGCCTCAGATAGCCTGTGGTTCTTGTCCTCCGGTCGGCGCTGAGATGGTGAGGCCCCTACGAACGCTGCCTCACACAGCCTGTGGCTCTTGTCCTCCGGTCAGCGCTGAGATGGTGAGGCCCACATGAATGCTGCCTCAGACAGCCTGTGGCTCTCGTCCTTCGGCCGGCGCTGAGATGGTGAGGCCCATACGAACGCTGCCTCACACAGCCTGTGGCTCTTGTCCTCCGGTCGGCGCTGAGATGGTGAGGCCCATACGAACGCTGCCTCACACAGCCTGTGGCTCTTGTCCTCCGGTCGGCGCTGAGATGGTGAGGCCCACATGAATGCTGCCTCAGACAGCCTGGCAGCAGCCCTTCGGCAGAAACTGCAGGACAGATTCTCCCAGGCCCTAGTCGGTGCACTGCCAGGAACAGAATCACCCAGAGGTGCAATTCTTCTCTTTTCTGGGCCACTGGCTAAGAACGTAATTCCGGCACCAGGATACGTTGTCAGCCTAGAAGCTACCTCAGGAATTTAATTTGAATCCAGGACCTAGCAGGCCTTCCAACTGATTTGGCCAGTTCCAACCCCTGCTGGGAATTTGCATCTTAACAAGTTCCCAGGAAGTTATACGTAAGAATCACTGGGGGATCTTGTTAAAACGTAGGTCCTGATTCAGTATATCTGGGGTGGAAATGGAAACCCTGGTGGTGTAGTGGTTAAGTGCTACAGCTGCCAACTGAAGGGTCAGCAGTTCAAATCCACCAGGTGCTCCTTGGAAACTCTATGGGGGCAGTTCTACTCTGTCCTGTAGGGTCGTAGGGTCGCTATGAGTTGGAATGGACTTGAGGGCAGTGAGTTTCCACACAGCTGTTCAGAATAGCCTAGCTCACACAGCGTATCTGAAAGTCCAGGCTGGTGGTGAGCACACAACACTCCACCAGTACTGTGTAAGCTCTAAAGACAGACGGGTAGCTGCCTCTGTGGGCGTGCAGGCGTGTATTTGTGTGTGTGTGTGTTTCTTTTCTGCTTTAAGAAATTACCAACAAAATCTAGTGAGTGCATGTAAAAAGACCAGACTTAATGGTCTGACAGAGACCGGAGGAACCTCCAAAACTATGGCCCCCGGACACTCTGTTAACCCAGAACTGAAACCATTCCCGAAGCTCACTCTTCAAATAGTAGGCAGGACCATAAAACAAAAAATAATACACTTGAGAAGTACGCTTCTTGGTTCAGTCAGACACAGGAGACCAAAGGGGTGGCTCCTGTCTGGAGGCAGGATGAGAAGGCAGGAAGGGAGAGGAGCTGGTTGAATGGACACAGGGAACCCGGAGGGAAAAGGAGTGTGCTGTCACATTGTGGGGGTTGCAACTAATGTCACAAAACAACATGTGTATAAATTTTTGTATGAGAAATTAACTTGGGCTGTAAATTTTAACCTAAAGCACAATAAAAAAGAAAAAAACAAATCTAGTGAGTGCAGAGGCATAGAAGTAGTCCCAGACTGGAAGCCAGGAGTCCTAGGTGCTTTGCCTTGACTCAGCTTCAGCTGCACTGATCTTGGATAATCCTTTTAGCACTCGGCTCCAAGTTGCATTCGCCTGTAAGAAGGTGCGGTTCTACTGCCACGCTTGCCTCTCACGGATTTGAGAAGATTAAAGAAGATAGCTCGTGCGAGGATACCTTGAGAACAGCCAGAGCCTTTCACAGATGTATAAGACACACTGTACATTCTTGAAAGTTACCGAAACTATTTTTTTTTACTAATCAACTTCAATGAAAGGCACTCTATCTTAAAAAAGGAAAAAACATCTAATTGAATCTGACTTCATAAGGCCCATGAACGGTCAACTTTCAATTTCACGTGACAAAAAATACATTTTTCCCAGCCCGTGTTTCAAAAAGGAAGAAAAGATATTTGGTATAATTCAATCGTATGCCTCTGTTTATTATAATGTTATGCTGATTATATTCCTGTTATAAGACTATTGGATAATTTAGGGCAAAGAGCTTTATTATGCTACCTTTTACACAACCAGTCAGAACTGCCATTTACTGAGATCTGCCCATGGGAAATGGGGAGAGAAATAAGCACCTCAGTCAGCCCAACCTTTAAGCTAAAAAGTTTTACTTCCCTTTTGCAGAAGCAAAAACTAAAGCTCAGAGAGGTTAATATCTTGCCCAGGGTAGAAATGAGTAACTGGTAGAGCACTGAACCTGAATGTAAGTGTTTCTGAATCTCAAATCTGTGTTTTTACTTCTAAATAATATTATCTCTCTGTGAACTACAGCCATCATCCATAAAACTGTAATCTTCATTTTAGATTATTAAATTAGATTAAAAAGTAACATATTTTTGAAAGCAAGATTTACCTAATTGGAATGGATTTTAGATTATTAAATTAGATTAAAAAGTAACATGTATTTTTGAAAGCAAGATTTACCTAATTGGAATGGATTTGTTATATCCAAAAGGATTTTTGATACAAGTTCTAAGATTCTTACATCCTAATGAGAGTCCAAGTACAAGCAGTATTTGCATCACCACACTGACCCTAGATCAGGGGTCGAGCCTGGAGATACGGGGAGAGTTCTTTTCTCTAAATGTGTACTTTGGTAAGTAGTCTCTATGCTTAAATTACACATTTAGTACAAGTTTTGTAAATACATGTTTTCACTTTTCATCTGCGACAGCACCCCAAGTTGGCCCATGCATTAGATTGTCTAGCCATTTTTTTTTTTTTTTTAGTATAAATTTCCATGCTCCTGCCTAAACAAGTTGAGGCAGAATTTGTAGTGTCCGTATTTATAAAATTTCCCTCAGGCATTTCTGGCATAGCTGGTCCATGGAATCACTGATCTGTTGTGATTGATGACCTTTTAGAGTTGGTTTTTTTTAAATCCTAATATTATACACCACATTTTTATGCAGATAAAGTGCACCGTCTTCATTTGTTTGCCAGCCGCACACTCCCCCACGAGGCACCCTCACAAGTGCCGCCGTGCCAGCCTCCTTCCTGATGCCGCTGTAAAGACAGGTTAGCGTAGCACACTTACGAAAGTACTGCGCCAAGGGGGAAGGGCGCAGTTGGCAAGTAAACCCAGAGAGTGAGTGTTATTTGCGTAAAGATAGGCAGTCCTTAGAGTGTTTAAATCACCTGGCTTTTTAAAATAGTACTAAGTGATGAAAGCTACAGTTACTGAAAACCACAACTTTCAACAATTATGACTTAAATGGGTAGAAAATGGAAACATACACATAAAATTTTGTAGACAGTCGAGGAAGGAGAAATCCTAACTGTCATCTATTTGCCAGGTCGAGACCTCATGTTGCAGCCTTCCCACAAAGTGAATTTTATGTCTGAGCCGTAAAGATTAGAGAGTCCTTGTGGAGCGCTGGGGCAGCAGCTCTCTAAAACCTCCACGTCGCCACCCCCACCCAGCCTCCCAACACCTCAGTAAGACTTTTCAGTCTCCCCAACAACTCCCTACACAAGCTATCAGTAATTTATTTCTCACCCAAGACAAACATTTGTAGGAGACGTTGCTCTGCTATCTCTATAAAGGAAAAATGTGCTTAATAAATATCGATTGTCATTTTCCTGTATGTTAAAATCTCATTCAAAGCCATAAATGTTGTTGTCATTGTTAGCTGCTGTCTAGTTGGGCCCCAACTCATGGCAACCCCATGTGTTACACAATGGAACTGCTCCATAGGGTTTTCTTAGCGGAAGGAGCCCTGGTGGTGCAACGGTTAAGTGCTTGGCTGCTAGTGAAAGGTTGGCAGTTGGAACCCACCCAGTGGCCCCACCTAGAAAACCATATAGGGCAATTCTGCTCTGTCACATGGTGTCACTATGAGTCAGTATCAACTTGACGGCACCTAACGACAACAGCAATCTTTATGGAAACGATCACCAGACCTTTCTTCACAGACCCATCGGATGAGTTTGAACCACCAAGCTTTTAGGTTAGCAGCCAATCTCACACTACTTGCACCATCCAAGCTCCTTTATATGTTAAAAACTCATATATTAAAAACGCATCCAAAGCCATAAATAGACAACAAGAACAATACCCACAATATATAAGCCGAGAAACAGCATGGAGGCAGCAACAGCACAGTTCAATGTTAGAAAATTGTGTTAGCAAGTGATTGTAAATATCTGCAAACTTGTCCTGACAATAAGTATGATTAAAAATCATCCCATAACTAAACACACACACATACACACAAATTAAGTCCAATTCAGTGTAAAATTTATGCTAAGAAAAACCTTTATCTAGAACCTTACGTTTTCAGCAGTGGTTCTTTAAAATTAAAAGCTTGTTCTCTTAAATGCACGTTATTTTCTTCCTGAAACAGAACTATTTACATATTTTTAGGTGGAGCTTTTAAAATAATCAACACACTAGCATATTTCTCCCTATCCCTGGAGATGTGAGATAGATAGGTAGGTAGATAGAGAGATAGGGAGGTAGGTAGGTAGGTAGGTAGGTAGACAGACAGACAGATGTATCAAGGGATCAACGGATGGATAGTTAGACATGTATATGTATGTATATATGTCCATAAACCATAAAACCCATCGCCGTTGAGTCAATTCCGAATCATAGCGACCCCATGGGATAGAGTTGAACTGCTCTACAGGGTTTCCAAGCAGCATCTGGTGGATTCCAATGGCTGACCTTTTGGTTAGCAGCCAAGCTCTTAACTGCAATGCCACCAGGGTTTCCTCATATATGTGCATATGTATGTGTGTGTGTGTATATGTATATATATATATATGCATGCCCACTGTCACTGCTATGCTGATTTTGTGACCTGAGAAACCAAACTAGCTTTCAATAGCCAATTGAAAAATTGTCCAATTAACTGAAAAAATTAGCCAATTTAAAAAATTCAAGCTCTTCCGACCTTTCAGGAAGGGAAAGTCGAATCTAGACATGGCTTTGCTAGAGAAAAAAAACAGTGGGTGGGTGTATATGAAAACTGCCAGTGAATTTTGAGAATATACATTCTGAAGACAGAATATGGAAACCTACTGGTAAATCTGAGTAAAATAAAATCTCAAGTAAGCCCCACTTTGGAGACTGTATAAACTTGGTCAACAGGAAAGTCAGGCTATAATCAAGGTCCTTTGTTTGCTGTTTGTTTTCTTCTCTCTGAGAGACATATAGGAGAAACCAGAGATCATGAGTGAATATTCTGTGGGCTTCACTACCTCAGTGTTATACCATTCAGTGGTTTGAAATGATGAGTAATTACAGTGAAAATTAGTATTTTCTTGAGAACACTTTCATAAACATAAAATGTTCATCTTTTCCCTGTAATTAGATTTCTATGATGTTCTCCCATGTTTTTGTATGGTTTGGGGAAGAGAGGATTTATACAGATTTCAGTTTTATTAGGTAAAACATAAAAGAAGAGTTTAATGAATGTTTACAGTTCAGCATTCATTTATGCAACTAACACAAAGAGTCTTGCCTATGAGGAATAAATTTTGCTCAGATGGCACTTGCTGATAAGTGTTTAAACTTTAATTCTAAAGGAACCTTTTCCGTGTGTTGTTTTTTAACAGCCCACCTTTCCTGTAGGCCCTGCAATAGGGACAAACACAGCGATTAGCTTCGCTCCTTACCTAGCGCCTGTAACCCCCGGAGTTGGCTTAGTCCCAACGGAAATTCTACCCACCACACCTGTGATTGTTCCTGGAAGTCCGCCTGTCACTGTCCCGGGCTCAACTGCGACTCAGAAACTTCTCAGGACTGACAAACTGGAGGTACTTCAGTTGTTTGTGGCTTGAAACGCATTTGTGGTAGCAGTGCACTTCTGTGTAAGCAAATGCTTGTGAGGTGTTCGTTTCTGCAAAGCAGCCACATGTGCGTGCACACACGCACACTCATACACACGTGCACACACGTACATATGTGCACACTCATACACGTGTGCACACACATGCACACACCCATACACACATGCGCACACACCCATGCACACATGCACACACACATGCACATGTGCATACACGCATACACATACACATATGCACATGCACACACGCACATACGCACCTGTACCTACACGCACATACACGTGCACGCAAAGCCAATGCAATGATAATCCTAGCATTTGAAATTTTATAGAGGGAATTAGTCTGTGGGGCCAGAAGAACTGTAATACAGAGGAAAACTGCCAGCCACAAACATCTTCATCTGACCTAACGTGTGTTCCTTGCCGTCAACTGTGTGGAAACTATGTTCAGGGTCAAATATTTACCAACCGAAAGAACACTGAGTCAGTCACAGTTCCAGCCATACAGATGGAGGAGGACCCTGAGGGCCCCTGCTGCACCAAGCTTTAACGGCTGCTGGTTTCAGGGGAGGTCGGGGCTGGACAGGGCAGGAGCGCAGCCACCAGAAAAACGTGGGGCGCTCGGGCAGGTATCGGGAAGGGGGGCTAGGACTGTTTACCAGTCGGTGTAATCATACATCAATATTTTAGAAACTAGCCTGGCTGCTTGAGCCTTTTACCATGGTATCAGCCCTGTGTTATTGGTAATTGGAGTAATTGGCGCCCAGGTAAATTTAGATATCTATTGCGCCATTTTATTTCACTTAACTGTAGAGTTCTATAAAATCCAAGAAGGAAAATTCGTGTATTTAAAAAGCACAATCCTTAAGTTGTCAGTGAAGACAACCCTCCCTTACTTTGTTGGGTAAAGCTTCTCTTTAATCAGAGCTAGGACATTCATCCATTTATCTTACTACTACATCACTATGATACTTAATAGAGCATTTTATAAGGGTGGATAGATTCTAACAGGTGTTTTCAAAGAGCTCATTTAATTCCATTATTGATTAAATTTGTTTGGTGAATGTATGATACCCATATGGCTAGGCTATACATCATGTTTTGCATTGGATCATTCAAGAATGTTCTTCCAGTGTGCATTCGTTTAAGTATTTACCCAGTAAACTTTGAGGCCAATGAAATATTCTCTGCCTGTTGTCCGGAAAATGTTCTAGAATTCAGAATTTTAAACTGAAAATATTTAGAAAGATATATATTTCTTCAATCTGGAGCATACCAAAAAAAACCAAACCCATTGCCATCGAGTCAATTCCAACTCATAGTGACCCTACAGAACAGAATAGAACTACCCCCTAGGGTTTCCAAGGAGGAACTGGTGGATTCGAACTGCTGACCTTTTGGTTAGCAGCCGAGCTCTTAACCACTACTCCACCAGGGATCCAATCTGGAGCATAATGGACCTCAGAATGTGAACTCTAAACTCTACTATGTTGAGAAAATCCAGCCTGCATCTATAAATATTGAATAGGCCCTTCACAGGACAGGAGAAGTGTTTTGGGCTCCACCTGCTGGACCCACTGAGCTTTCGTGTTCTGTATGTGACGTGACTGTGTGGGTTAGAGAACAATTTAATCAGTGGAGTTGGGAACAAACAGTCCTTCCAAATAGGGCTGATAGACAATACATACATAAAAATGATTTGCAATGGCTTTAACAGAGCAGCTTTTGGTTCATTTCAAACCAGGAATGAAGTAGGGAGAGCCACTCTCCACACAGAGACTCTTGGCAAATGCTTGCCGGTTGTCTGCAGGTAAGATGCAGTCACAGGCAGAAGTCATTCCGTTGAGTGTCGAAGGCTTACTCAGAATCTGGGGGAGCGTTTCCTCATTTTTATCTTACATGTTTTGTGAACTGAAGGTAGAATGTTGGCTAATATCCAAGGCAGGAGAGAACAATTGGCAGTTTTGTGGTTTAGCCCACTACCCTTCAAACTGACTTGGCCCATGATCAGTGAATCTCTATTTCATGAGTGTGTTAGGTTTTCACAAGGCTTGAATTTCATGTCAGTGACCTTTCATATAACATCACTGGTGATCAAGAAGTGAACCACCTCTTAAACAGACTGACTTTGGAATTGAAACCTAAAAAGGAAATAATTTTACTAGTACTGCTTCCCTGCTAATGGAACCCTGGCTGCACTGCGGTTAAGAGCTACAGCTGCCAACCAAAAGGCCGGCAGTTCGAATCCACCAGCTCATTGGAAACCTTATGGGGCAGTTCTGCTCTGTCCCATAGGGTCGCTATGAGTTGGAAGCAACTCGATGGCAATGGGTATGTGGTGTGTAATGATATTTATAAATATAAGAAATACACATGTTATTCATGTTATTTACATTCAGGGCAGAATTAATAATACTCTTCAAATTCTGAAGAAGTCTTCCTTTATATGGTATAATCTTGATCCCCGAAATTCTCAGGGGTTGGAGAATTGTGATTACTGAGATTTCGGGGTAACCGAAGAGTAGGGGGAAAACACCTCTACACTTCCAAGTCTATTCCACTTCCCACCATGTCTTTCTTTCCCTGTATCTCTTCTCATAGTGTCTCCTTTTCATCTTTTCTTTCTTTTTAAAAGCTTTTTTATGTGCTGTCAAAAGTAATAATATAGTGACCCTGAACGAAAGTTTTCATGTCTTAGATATTTCGCTTCTCCTGATGCATGAGCGTAAGCATTAGTTATCGTGTAGCCTTGGGGAGACATGCATTCAGCTTCACCCACCCCACTCTCCACCCTAGAGAGAGAAAGGACGAGTCTGTCATTTGCCCCGAATCTCTTTGGAGTTGTACAGCTATCACCTGGTGGTTTGATCTATGGTAAAAGTATCCCCCCAGGCAAAAACCCCAGTACTATACTGAATTGTCAAGGTAGGAGATTTGTGTATAGATATATAAACCAAAAAACCAAACCTGTTGCCATCAAGTCAATTCTGACTCATAGCGACCCTATAGGACAGAGTAGAACTGCCCCATACGGCCTCCAAGGAGCACCTGGTGGATTCGAACTGCCAACGTTTGGTTAGCAGCAGTAGCTCTTAACCACTATGCTACCAGGGTTTCCATAGAGATATAGTGTGTATATACATATATATACACACACACACACACATATATGTGTGTGTATATATCATATAAAATCTCCTACCCTAACAATATGGTATAAATATATGTATATGTGTGTATGGGTATATGTTGTTGTTAGGTGCCATTGAGTTGGTTTCAGCTAATAGTGACCCTATGCACAACAGAATGAAACACTGCCCAGTCCTGCCTCATCCTCACAATTGTTGTTATGCTTGAGCCCATTGTTGCAGCCACTGTGTCAGTCCATCTCCTTGAGGGTCTTCCTCTTTTTTGCTGACCCTCTATTATACCTAGCATGTGTATATATATAACCAAAAAAAAAAAAAAACCTGTTGCCGTTGAGTCAGTTCTGACTCATAGCTACCCTATAGGACAGAGCAGAGCTACCCCATAGTTTCCCAGGAGTGCTGGGTGGATTCGAACTGCCGACCTTTTGGTTAGCAGCCGTACATCTTAACCACTGCACCACCAGGGTTCCTATATATATATGTATATATATATGTATGTATATACACACACACAGATGTATATACGTTTCTTTCTATATATGTATATAACCAAAACCCAAACCCAGTGCTATTGAGTCGATTCCGACTCATAGCGACCGTATAGGACAGAGTAGAACTGCCCTGTAGAGCTTCCTAGGAGCACCTGGCGGAGTTGAACTGCCGACCCTTTGGTTAGCAGCTGTGGCACTTTACCACTACGCCACCAGGGTATATACACACACGTGTATAAACACAGACATTTATAGATTTATATACGTCTCCTTAGATACACACGTATCTGTGTGTGTGCGCATGTATGCCGCCCAGGGGCAATGGAGGCTTCACTGGTTTTTCTTTTCGTTATTTTAGCCACACCGCAGATTTTGGCTTATTTCACGGCATAGATTTCTACCCCAGAAAAGGGACAAGGCAGAACTCAAACTAGTTCATCAGAGATTCTGGTTACTGGATTCTGGATAATTAAAATTTTACTGTAAACGGCAAAAAAAAAAAAAGCCACCATTAAACGCATTGTTGTCCATGTTTCCATGACCGACCAGGGTCGCGGAGACAGCCCCAGCCCGCGGGCTTTCTCCGCATCGCCCGCTCTTTCTTCCGTGTCTCCCCAGGTATGCAGGGAGTTCCAGCGAGGGAACTGCGCCCGGGGAGAGACCGACTGCCGCTTTGCACACCCTGCAGACAGCACCATGATCGACACAAATGACAACACCGTAACCGTTTGTATGGATTACATAAAGGGGCGTTGCATGAGGGAGAAATGCAAATATTTTCACCCTCCTGCACACTTGCAGGCCAAAATCAAAGCTGCGCAGCACCAAGCCAACCAAGCCGCGGTGGCCGCCCAGGCAGCCGCGGCCGCGGCCACAGTCATGGTAAGTGGGGGCTCCCGCCGCGCCACCTTCCGCCCTCTGCCCAGCGCCCCTGCTGCCCCGAGGGGCTGGCTAGAGCTGCCGGGATTTATACGCTCTTCAGGACTGTTGGGAAGTCTGGGAGGCTGCTCTTCTGCTGCTCTGCTGCCTAAATTGTGGTGTCGTTTTCCCTTATTATTTCGTTGTGTCCCCCCCTTCACTTCTTCAGCACAATAAATAAATCCCTCAGGCACAGGTAACCCAGTGTGTGCACGGAGCTTTGTCCCCAACTTCCAGCTCCGCTACAGCCCGAAACGTATTGGCTTGATGGCCTCTTAAGAGGGCGGCTCAGGGGTCCTGTAATGAGCCAGACTGCGGGCACCCAGCTTAAGACGGTAGAAACGAGGTCATGACCACAGCTGCGGGGCGGTAGAAGGAGTAGCATTTGCAAGCAGCGGCTGGAGGAGAGGTCCAGCTGTAGGAACACAGAGCCCAGTGACAGTCACTGATGGGTCTTCCCTAGTTCTTTTTTTTTTTTTCCTCTTACTTATCACAATGTTTGTCAAACTCTGCCACCCCCCCAAAAAAAGAAATTTTATGCAGAATGTCAATTCATGAAACAGATGAAAATGGAGCTGTGCTGCCCGGTGTTACAAAAAAAGGCCTGTAACTCAACCTGGTTTCCCTGAGTCACCTCCCTGCAGCCACTGGCCTTACAAACAGCAGTAGCAGCATAAGGTCCCCTGTGAGCCTGCTAAAGCGCCAGCGTCTATCTCCTGGTGTCTGTCCCTCAGAGACCAGCGTTGTCATCACCTGGAAACCCGTTAAAGCTCCTGAACCTCAGGTCCCAACCCAGACCTTGTGGATCAGAGTTTGAATTTAAAAATAGCCCCAGGTGCTGTTGTATACACATTAACATTCGAGAAGTACCTCCCAGGAGCACTGGTTCTCAAACTTGGCTACAGACTGGCATTACCTGAGGGGTTTAAGAGGTCTGACCTTGTTCCCTTCCCGCAGAGCTTCATATTTAATTGGTCTGGTGTGTGTGGCCTGGGCTTTGGAATCTTTGAAAGTTTTCAGGCAATTCTAATGTACAGTGAGGTTTGAAAACCACAGCAGAAGGATGTGGAAGTTTTTGATTTGTTTTAACGTGAAATCTCTGGCTTGTCAGACATTATTTTAATAGTATATCATAGGCAAGGTGCATTCATTCACTCATTCATTTAGAACACTTATTGAGACCTGCCATGCACTTGCTGGGTAGAATACATAAATGAGGCAGTTTCCCTTGTCCTCAAGGAGCTTGGAGGTTAGTAAGAGGCCACAACCATCTAACAAGTGAGAGCAATAATGTTCCCGAATGACATGATGGAAATGTATAATGGGGTCTCGTGGGGCAGAAAAAACTCAGTGGCCAGCCCTCCCTCGGAAAGGGCAGATAAGGCTTCAGAGATGAAGGGTACAGGTTAGAAACACATTGTTCTAACTAGCAACCACCACGTCATATATTAATAACTAATCAAAATGGAAGGCTTGCTGTCATACACACAAGTTCATCATTACTGAGCATCCCTTCCACAAATACTGATAAAGTCCTGGCCCTGTGATAAGTGCTCAGGAGATAGAGAGAAAGGCACACAGAGCCGGCCCTTATGTTACCACTGCTCAGTGTGTAGTTTACGGTTATACCGACCCTGGCAATCTGAGTTACTTCCAAAGCATGTTGACTGTTGAATCCTCCATCAGTCTCATTTGTTTTTTCCCAGAGTCCATGTCCCTTTAGTGTGTTTCCTCATGTCCTTCTGAAAATTATGTCCTTGGACGTAACTGACTTTGCTAAGTGTGAGTTTCTGTACATGTGGGAATGTATGCATCCCCAGAGGAGAGTCCGTACAAGATACAGACTTTCCGTTGTTGTTGTACTGTAGAAGAGTGATCCCCAAAACTGGTTATAGTTAGGGAATGAGGGTGGGGCATGGAATAAACTGATAACTTAATGCTGATGAAGAAAGGAATTCTTTTAGAGAGCAAATCAGCTCTTTTATATGTTTCTTCGGTGTGGAATCCATTTACCATCCACGTATTAACGATCTCATCCTATGAGACGTGAAAAAATTTCATTGTAATCATTCTTTTCGGCCAACTCCAACTTATCCTAATTGATGTGTTGATTGTTGGGCACTAAGAATGCTTTTTTTTCCGTAGAATTAATATTTAAATCATAACTAGGTCTTCCAGGATATACCCAAAGCTAGTCAGAACTCTGGTTGTAAGAGGCAAAACCCCAACTGAATTAGCTCAAGTGAAAAAGTTGGACTTTGCTAGGTCTGTAGTATCCTCCAGAATGGGTAGATGTAAAACTGGGCTCAGGAATGTCTGGATGCCTGGATCCAGCGTCTGTCTTTCTCTTCTCTACTTCTGTAGCATGTCAGCTCCATTCTCTAAGGCCAGCTTCACAGGATCCATACCAGAGCTTTGGAAATCCATATGAACACATTCGTACAGCTTTGCTGAGATAAAACAGTACCTTCTCTACCAGCACTAATTAGAAAAACAAAAACAAAACAGTTGAGAGTCATTTTGGTGCCAATCCTTGTGGTCAGGGTGATAGGATAGTATTACTCTTCAGCCTGGGACTCCGTGACCACCTCTGTGGCCACTGGGGTGAGAAGGTATGAGACAAGGTTCTTGAAATGTGAAAAAAAAAGAAGTCCCTATACTTTAAGTTGAGTCAGGTGGCACAGACGGTTAAGCACTAGACTATTAACGGAAAGGTTGGGGGTTCGAACCCATCCAGAGGAGCCTCGAAAGGCAGGCTTGGTGATCTGCTTCTGAAAGGTCACAGTCTTGAAAACCCTATGGAGTGGTGCTGCTGTGAAAACGTGGGATCCCAACAAGTCCGACTCGACAGCAACAACATACTTTAAGAACTTGTTAATACAAAAAAACCCGTGATACTAACAGGTACCTTAGGGCTCACTGATCTTATCTGAGCCCTGATTTTGTCTACCTCTTCCTAGAAGTACTAGTTCTGACAGCCCTGATGAGTGTATATTTCAATCATTGATAGAACAATGTACCTATTATAGTCAACGGCAGATGACCGGAGCTAAAGGGCATAAGAGAAGATCCGGCCATCTACATATACGCTTGTTTTTCAGCCTCGTATCTTTCAGTCTATGTGCCCTTCCAGACATCTCCACAGTTATTCATCAAGATACATGAAGCTTATTGCAGTGAAAGTCAGCATGGTTAGTTACCATCGTTTCTTGGGTGGTTACACTCTGCCCAAATTTGGAGTGCTGATATTTCAGGGGACCCTGCAGCATCTTCAGAGACAACCCGAAGAAATGGCATTTCAGAACAAAAGCCGGCCTCTCTCAGACAATGACATGAAAATTACCAAATCTGTCATGCTTTTTAGTCAAAATGAGAGGCTCCTTTGAATCCAGCCTAGATGCAGATGGAAGAAGTCAGACCTCTTGCTTGTGTAGCAAGATTAGTCAGTACACTGAAGAACAACTAGTATTTTATTTCCTTATTTAAAAGAACAGAGAGGAGCGAAGAATGCACTCAGAAGGTGTTAATATTCCACTCACCTAAACCCAAAGAATTTCCATAGTACAATTTTTATTTTTGTCCAGGGGGACTTCCTCCTTCTTTTGATCATTTTGGACCAAAAAAAAAAAAAAAGAAGAATTTAAAGCTTTGATTCTGGACAAAGAGATCTTCAGTTTATTTAGAGCCTTATTCTTTTTCAGTACCTCTTAAAACGTGAGAATCACCCTCGCCGGGATTTTTAAAATGTGAAAATAAGCCAGACGGAGCTTCTTTTTGGTAGTTTTAACACAAGAGGTATCTGATCTTCAAGCAAGGAGTCTTTCTTCCCACGCAATAAAATGGGGCAACACGAAGAAACCACTGCTTTGTGAAAGGAAACAAGACAACCTGCCATCTGCTAGACACAGCTCAAATGTTCGAGAAAACGCGCACAGGAACTTTGAATTCTCCCCTGCCTTCCAGGCCCTTTTATTCCACACTAACCTGGCAGCTCTGATGATGTCACCAGGGTTTCCTGACCCTTAGATTGGCCTGTAACACCTGCTGTGGGCTCTTGATTAACTTGTCTTGACTGACGTTAGATTTTTCCAGATCGAGAAAAAAGAAAAACCTAGCCACATGTGGTGCCCCCTCCTAGTTATTCACCCAATGACACAAAGTTGGAGAAGGCCCAGGAAGAAGCAGAGGCTCAGGAATGTTGGTGAGGCCAGCGAGAATGGATGTGCCTGCGAGGGCCTGCCACATGGTACCCCCAAACCCACTGCCGTCAAGTCGATTCTGACTCCTAGCCAGCTCTATGGGACAGAGTAGAGCTGTCCCATGGGGTTTCCAAGGCTGTAAATCCTTACAGAAGCAGACTGCCACATCTTTCTCCGTTGGAGCAGCTGATAGGTTTGAACCGCTGACCTTTTGGTTAGCAGCTGAGCATTTTAACCATTGCACAACCAGGGCCCCTGCCACATTGTAGGGACTCAATTAAAGACACTCTTTCTCTTTGCAGTGGAAACCCTAGTGGCATGGTGGTGAAGACTTCGGCTGCTAACCAAAAGGTTGGCAGCTTGCATCTACCAGGCCCTCCTTGGAAACCCTGTGGGGCAGTTCCACTCTGTCCCATAAGGTTGCTGTGAGTCAAAAATTGACTTGACAGCAAAGGGTTTTTGCAGGAGAACCTGAGGGGGCTCCTGAGAGCTACTGGAATCTCTAAGGTCCGTTCTAAGCCTGTACCAAAAACCAAAACCAAACTCTTTGCCATGGAGTCAGTTTCGACTCATTGCAGATCTCTTAACATAGATAAATGTAGGACAGTAGCCTCTAAAAAAAAAAATTCCGTGTACTAAAAACCCAAATTCTAACATGATTATCCAGACACAGAGATTTTTTTTAATATGTTCCATACATGTGCTTCACAATGTAGGGCAACCAAGATGTGAATCTATACGCTCTGCCCTCCAAGAAGGAGCCCTGGTGACGCAAGTGCTTTGGAATCTGCTGCTAACCTAAAGGGTCGTGGTTCAAACCCACCTAGCAAAGGCCTGGAAAGCTGCTTCCATAAAGATTACAGCCAAGAAAACCTGTGGAGCAGTTCTGCTCTGTAACATGAGGGGATGGCCAACTCGACTGCAACTAACAACCACAACAAACCCTCCAAGAGCTTAGTGCTTACTTCAAGACAAGACAAAAGGATGACTCACTCTATGGAGTGGTAGAAGGATATGTTGTCACTGTCCTGCTCAGATCAGAGTTCTCCATTTGTTTACATTCCTAGACTACTCTAATTTCTGTGTAAATTAAATTTCATGAAATTAAGATCAGAAAAAAAAGGTGATTATCCTAAGGAGAAATATTTAATACTTCTTATCCTACTTGGAGACATCATGACATGATGCATGGTTAATCAAAGTTTTGTTCATAAATAACAGCCTTTGAGAAGTAATCACTCCTACAATTAGCATGTCAGAAAAGGCCAACCCAAGAGAGAAACAGCAGGTTCACCCTGTAACGGTCTTTGCAGGAGAAGAGCGAAGAGAAGCATGGAGTCCAGAAAGCTGAGGCCAAAGTGATTTTGAGTTGAACCATCTAGTTGGCGTTCTAGCGAACTCCATGAGGACAGGCTTATGTAGCGGTATTTCATTAATAAAGATAAACTTAGGCTGAACAAAAACAAAACTGCTTTATTTAGCGATGTAAAACTCAGAGAGACAAAAGATTTTAAACAAAAGTGGTTATCAAGGTTACACGCTGGCGAGCTTCCATTTGAGGAAAGGCTGTCCAGTACACATAAGTTTTCTCAGTGTGGGTCCAGTTGGTTTTTTAACATGTTCACAATTCATTTCAGAGCATCAATTTCATATTTGATGGCCTGTACCAAAACTGCCTTCTATAATATTTTCTTCTCCGCTGATCATTCTAAATCTCTTCTCTACCTATGGCCCTTTCCATTTTATTTCTAGACTGTCTTTTCTCACCTCCACAGTTCTTTTCCTTTTCCCCTATCATTTCTATATTTCTGATCTGCAGTCACCAAATGGTGACATACATCCCTTTATTTGCCAAGAAAAATATCATTAATTGTTTCTTGTTGCAAGGACCTAGTCCCGTTCCATTTTATTTCAAATGCCATAGTCCTACCTCAGAAGTTTAGGATATAACAAAGTACATTTGTGTTTACTAGATGAACCTTAGGGATTTACCTATTGTGCTAAACATAAAAAAGGGTTTTTTGTTTTGTTTTGTTTTTTGTTTTTTTGCATTAGAGCTATTCCTTTGGATGTCTTTATTTTCACAGAATTCCATCATACAGTTTGTTAGATTTTTTTACAAAAATTATCAAGGAGGAGGAAAATTTTTTAATGTGGTCTAAATCGAGCAATATTTGTTATTATTTCTACTGTTTAAATGTTAACTGTCTGCCCAGAAGTATGGTTATAAGTTAAATATGTTATTATACCACTGATCTTTCAAGCAGTTCTTTGCCATTTTTAGCTGTTTTCTATTTTTAGCTGTTATACTTGTTCTAGCCAAGAATTCCATATTCTCAGTAGCTGGGTTGGTCACTAACCGTAGCTAGAAGTACAAATAGAATTGTTAAATATAAATTATTTTGATACCCAAAGACACTGAATACCTTCTTAAAGGGTGTTTTCTTAGTGTAATACGGTAAGTTGTTTGCCATAAATTATAATTTCAAATGTAGTAGAGAACATGGAATGGATGATAAGCTAGTTACTAGAGGAAGTATAATGGAATAAAAATGAGAAATTCTAGCAAATTACTATTCAAATTCAAAACGTATTAAGATTAGAATCTTGTTCCACACTGGAAGATCCACACTAGCAGAGTGAAGAGAGGAATTGAGGCAATTATCCACATGATTCAGACAAAAAATAAAGATCCAAACCCAAACAGTTTTGCCTAAATAATCTTGTGTTTGAATATTTTTTTTGCCTGAATTATTTTGTCTCAGTTTGCCACTTCACGTTGTTAGGCAAGATCTCAACTAAAAATTATTTTTACAAAAATTTTCAACTGGGGTTGTATACTTAAGACATTCATTACTTTATATTTGAAAACTAACTTATCAGAAGTTCTTCAATCCTATGGCCCTTAAAAGTTGTGCTTTTTTTTTTTTTTTCTGAAGCAATATAAAAAATGCTTATGGTGTGTATGCAAGCTGCTGTTTTAATTAACTTTCCTGAATTTCAAACATCTATATTTTACTCTCTTATATGCTTTTAACTAAGGTATAGTAGATGCATTTTTGCTTCAATACTAATTTAAGGTGTAATATTCATTTCTTTAGAGAACATTTTTGTTGTTGTGCACGCCTAGTGTTTTGTACGTTGTATATTGCATTCAGAATATTTTTTTCCTTCTCACCTATCCACAATGCAATGCCGTTCCCATGATGCACCTCTGCTTGCTGTTTACCTGTATGTTAATTCGCTTGAATCCCATTGGCCCACTGCCATCATGTGCTCGCTGCCTGTTATTAAAAGACTCAGTCGACTGCCAAAGCAATGAAGCGACCTCTCGAAGCAACTGTAGACCTGGTACTTTGACCTTTCACCTTTCGCTTTGCATGTAGCTTTTCAGAGAACCATCTGAGATTTGTATGACTTGTAAAATATCGGTTGCCAACAATCATTATTATTAATTTATGGAAAAAAAATTCAGTAAGGTGTTTAGCCATCTCATTCCATATGTAATATGTGAAATAAATTAATCTTAACAAATTTAATACCTTTTCCAAAAGAGTGAAGCAGATTTGAATTACTTGGCTCAGAAAATGCTCATTATAATTCTAATTAACCTGCAAATTCAAGAAATTTCCATTTAGTTAAAGAAAAGAATAGGTATTAATAATAACACAAATGCTTCTTTCCCTCCCCTTAGAATAGTTTAACTCATTTTAAAAGCTGAAGCCATTTTTTGTTGCTTGATAGTTTTTCTCTTCCTGAGTTGAGATGCTACTATTTTGGGGTTACAGAAATCACGCTTTCGCTCTCAGTAACGAATTCTCACTCATTTTACGTTGCCGCTGTTTAAATTAAGGCGCATGGCAGAGGCATCTTCCTAGCTGTCATTTTTAAAAAGAATGTTGCAGTTGGTTATCTCTGTGGACGCCGAACGCGTGTTTACTTTAAGCTCTACATGTCCTGTCAAATTCTTCACTTGTAGGCCTTTCCTCCTGGTGCTCTTCACCCGTTACCAAAGAGACAAGCACTTGAAAAAAGCAGCGGAGCCGGTGCGGTCTTTAATCCCAGCGTCTTGCACTACCAGCAGGCTCTCACCGGTGCACAGTTGCAGCAACACGCCGCCTTTATTCCCACAGGTATGTGCCCTCACCGTCCTGAGTCCTGTGTTCATGTGCCCTTCCGGTCATGTGCTTTCTTCTCATTTCTTTAAGCTGTTTGGTGGCACCTAGTTTGCTTTTAAAGGTCCAATACAGTCTAAAAAGCATCTACCTAGCTAGATGTATTGACGTTGCTTTGAAGGATAGCTAAAGACTTAGGAATCTAAAGCCAAATATTTCATGAAGTTAAGACAGATTTAACCCCTGAGAAACATAGCAGTCAGGGCTTTTGGTTTCTGCATTTCCACAAGCCGTGTGACATTGTTTATGTAAATCAGACCTTTAATGTGTGACAACTGAAATTTGTCATTAACACTTAATGACCTAAAAATAGCAATGACGGTAACTAACCTTTTCCTATTTCTATTCAGAACACTAAAAAAACTAGGCTATTGAAATTAAAGCAATCCCGTACTCATGTTTTTATATCCGTTCTATCTCTTTCTCTATTCTTCTCTACTTTCACCAAGTTCTCAGCTATACAGAGCTCTTATCCTCGATTTCTGAGTTCATGCCTGATAACACTAGGTGCTGAGTGAGGGCTGCTAACTCTGCCATTTCACTGAGAGATCAATTACGTTGATCACAGAAGCTTGCGTTTAAAGGGCTCTTAGTGATCTGCTCATCCAAACTGACTGTTTTACAGATGAGAAAACTGAGGCCCCCTAAATGTGAAGTGACTTCCCAAGGTGGCACAACTCATGAGAAAAAGACCTAGAACCTGTCTTCCCCATGCCCAGCCCAGTTTGCAGAACATGACACTACCCGGCCTCCGTACATGGAGTCGCTAGATCTCCCCTCTTAGAACATGGCACCAAGCGTCAGATAAAAGTGAGGAAGCAAAAGGACAATGTGTGTCATATCTCTTCCCCATTTTTTTACCCACCGCCCGACCACAGATACACATACACCATACACAAACACACACACACACACACAAAAAAAAAAAAAAACACACAGTCGCCACAAATTGGCCATGGTATTGACCTTTTTAGTCTGTTTTATAACCAGGAAGTGACATAGCCCTTAGTGGGAAGACCATCATTGAGTTCTTAGTTACCAGGTCAAAGTTCTCCATCTCATCAGAAGGAGTTAAAGGTACATAGAGATGAATAACAATTTTATGGGAAAGGGCTTGTTGATCCTAATCCTTCTGGTTGGAACTTTCAGGTTTATTATCCAGGTCCTTGATACTATAGCCCATCAGGAGTTAACAGCCGAGGGAGCTGAATAAATATTTCTGCGATCGTCTTTGTGTAAAATCTACACTTTGAAATGAATTATTAACCTGCTAATAACAATATTTGTTTAATAACAATATTTATTATAGTAAAATATAAATTATGTAAGTCAAATGGTTTTTAGTGTTTAGTTTTCTCGTTTTAGTTCTGCATTAATCTTAAAATAAACAAACTCATAGACCAGTAAAGTGAGATTTCTAACTCAGCACTTATTGGGGCTTCACTCTGACCCTATTAAAACCTCCATTAGTGACATTCCAGTGCAGTACAGCCCAGCAGTGTTTGTCCTTGTAATCCACTTGAAACAAAATACTTATGAAATAATTACAAGGTAGGCTTACCTCACTGTACTGTGGGATTTCTGCGAATGTCTCACTATAGATATCTTGATCTCTAGATATTTTAAGACAGACAAAAAAAAAATCAGGGGAACATATACTAAGGGCAGAGGCATAAAGGGGCAAGTCTGTTTCTGAAGAATGGGTGAGAATGCCGCTGCCATCTCCCGAGAACGCTTATGAAACCCTGGAGCCAGCTTGCACAGTAGACTCCAAGGTTCTCTAGCTCATACTTAACACTCCAATCCAATATTGACTGATTTGTTAAATCACTGAAAGAACCTGCATTTCAAAATACTTCACCTGGAAAAAAACCCCTTCAATATTTCCAGAGCAAGGATAAATATCAGCCCTTATTCAATGATGAATTTTGTTGCGGAAACGTATTCTGTTAAGGACGGCTGTGCTGTGCAGGCTGCTGTGGTTGCGTACTTCTGCCCCCTGCTGGATTCTTTAAGAAAGGATCTGGTGTGTCCGGCAACACTCAGTTCGTACACTCGGGGAGACCAAGAGTGGGTCCTCGCCCGCTTGTGTCTGTGAATTAGCAGTGTTTCCATCTGTAACATGACCTAAATACCGTAGTGGACAAACGTGGATCCCGTGTTCTGAAATGGTATTTCAACTCTAAGAAGTTTTCACATGGATCTCTTATATGACGAAAGAGAAAATAATTGTATTACAGGAAATTAGCAGACCCTTTCCCCCACTCAATTCCATGACAGAAATTTCAGTGTTCATTTCAGCTCAAGTTTTCATTTCAGGCTTTCTTCCTCATAAGCCACACATTCAACCCACTTAAAAAATAATGATGAATAATCACCGATTTTTATCATTGTTTTAAACCTCTGCAAATTGATAGGTTCAGAAATATTTTTTGTAATATGGAGATGGTCAGCCCATTATTTTTAAACTGACAAATTTTGACTTTTCTGTGAGTATTTTACATTAACAATTATCATACTATGAAACGGACTGCATTCCCCTGGAGGTCCCGGTTGATTGTATGGTCATTCGTAATGAAGTTTTGGCATGCTGCTAAAATCCCCCCACTGACCCAGTGTGAGTTTGGAGCAAGATTTAGGAATTCTGCCTCCAGGCTGTGAAGATATTAATGTAAAATATGCAAAATAGGAGATTCTCCTCAAAAACCGTGCTGATTATCACCCTAGTCGATGCCCTAGCATATTTGCAGTGGGTGGGATTTTTCTTTTCTTTTCTTTTTTTTGCTCTTTTTGATAGGGATTATTTTAACCTAGTAGTTATAATTCTTCTTTGCTATGCCAGGAAAGTGGCAGAAACCACACACACTTACAAGAACAGCTGCATACTACTTCTTGACATTCCTCTGATGGGTTTATTCTGAGTCACTCTGAGTGTTCTTACAGACATTATCTCATTATTGTCCAAGACAGCACACCTTCGTCAGTGGCAGGCATAATTATTTGCATTTTCCAGATGGAAAAACTGAGGCTGTGTCTACACTGGCAAAGTAGAACATATGATTAATGGAATTATCCAGATAGTTTTGACTCACAGATACTAAAGTTGAAATATTTGTGCAATTGAGGCAGAAAAAGCTTGGGAAGTCTTTGTCAATTAAATTAGTACCTTAGTTAAATGCTTCAGCCAGTCAGCACCAAGGCAGCCTACTCAGTCCCTCTTTGGTTTATATCATTACATGGGAAATAAAGAACAAATAGAACAGGAAAAAAATGCTAGTCCAAATATTGCCTGAGTGCACCCAAGGTTATCACACAAGGTGGTGACAGATTGATCAATGCTTAGTGGAAACAGTGTCCATATAACCACAGCAAAATGAGTATGTTAATACTATTCCATTAAACTGAGCAAGTATTTCTGAAACACATAGTATGTGCTGAGTTTCAGAACTAATAATGGGACGACAGAGGAGTTCAGGACTGGGTGAAAAGCAAATGTAATACAATGTGCTAAGGGTTGCTTTTGGGATGCGAACAAAGCTACATGAGAGTGAAGGAAGGAGAGGCTACAGCATGTGCAGCGGGTAACTTTGGAAAGATAAGTAAGGCTTTGGCAGGGAGGGAAGAGTATCCCAGACAGTGGTCGCAGCATGGGATGGGAAAAGCACATTTAAGGAATAGGAAGTCGTCCACTGTGACTACAGTGTAGAGTACTTAAAGGAGACTGTGAGGAGAAGGGGGGAAGAGTAGGATGAAAAGGCAGAGACACGACTTGACAAGATGGCCAGGGAGACATTGAATAAGACAGATACACATATGACAGAAGCTCTGTGCTTTCAATATTCACGGTAATGCGATTAAGCTTTTCAGCCACATCCTGGGCTGGTGCCAAAGTGACATGACCAACACTCGCCCATGTGGCTGCAGGAGCTGCAACACATGTGACACTCACATGCATGACACAGGAAGCCCCCCCAACAAGGCCCCTCCACTCAGGAATGGAAGGGAATGAGAGTGGATTTTTATGGGGATAACTTTGAATCTGCCATGGTTGACTTTAAAGTAAAATCATTCACACACTAGGGACTTGAATCATTTTTAGGAACAAATTGCTCCCAACAGACCTCTGACTAATAATTAAGAACATTCACTCAACACATTGACCACCTACTATGTGCCCAATAGACTAGATAGATGTGATCTCTGTCCTCATAGACCATACATTGGAAGAGAAGAGCTGGATGGTAAATACCCAGATAAATGCATAATGTACAATTTTATCCAAAACCAAAACCAAAGCCATTGCCATCAAGTCAATTCTAACTCATAACAACCTTATAGGACGAAGTAGAACTGCCCCGTAGGGTTTCCAAGGAGTGACTGGTGGATTCAAACTGCCATCCTTTTGGTTAGCAGCCAAGGTCTTAACCACTGCACAACTGGAACTCTAAACATTTTGTAAAAACCAAAGTCATTGTGGTTGAGTCGATTCTGATTCATATCAACCCTATAAGACAGAGTAGAACTGCCCCATAGGGTTTCCAAGGAATAGCTGATGAATTCGAACTGCCAAACTTTTGGTTAGCAGCCAAGCTCTTAACAATTTTATAAATGCTATAAATTTTAGAAAACAAAGATTTCAATGAGATATTAAAAATATAAAACTGATTCAAGTGGCCCAGGGAAGTAGATAAAAGAACAGTCGAACAATTTTCTAAAGAAGCAACATATACCTTGAGATCTGAAAGATGAAAAGAGTGGGGCAAAGATTATTCTAGGCAGAGGAGAGGGTATATATAAATCCCAAAAGCAGAACAAAAGTGTGATGTGTTCAGTTGAAAGTAAGGGAAGGCGAATCTGCCTGGACCGTAGTGGCAGGAAGAGAGGATTGTAGGGTGAGCTGAAGAGGCAGTCAGAGGCTGGGCCATGGAGGGCCTTTATCGTAAAAGCAGTGAGAAGCCTGTGAGTCATTTTCAGCAGAAGAATGACAGGACCTGCATTTGGGAAGGTTTGCTTTGCCAGTAGAATGGATAATAGACCAAGGAGGGCAGGAGCGGAAGCAGGAAGACCAGTTAGGGAGTCAGTGCAGACCCAAGGCTGGAGATGATGATGACCGGGACTTGGGAAGTGGCAGTAGAGATGGACAAATAGACAAATGCAAGGTGGGTTTTAGAAGCAGAATCACTTGGGCTTGTTGGCAAGTTGGACCTTGGGGAATTTCACAAGGTAAGAGAGTGTCAGGGATAACTTTCAGCGTAGGCTAGAGCTACTAGATGGATAGCGATATTATCTATCTGGTGTTTACTGAGGTGGAGAGACAGATTTCTGTGGGCAAAATGAACATTTAGATCCGTTAAACTTGAGACATTTGTGAGACATCTCAGTAGAGAGCCAGATGAGCAGTTAGATAAAAGGATCTCCAAGTCAGAGGAGAGATCTGGGCAGGATACATAAATCTGGAAGCCATGAACTCATACATAGTATTTAAATACATGAGCAATAGTCCAGGAAAAAGTGAAGGAAGTGAAAAAGATTGAGTCGTGAAAAACTCCAGCATATTGAGGCCAGGGAAAGATGAGCATCTAGCAAGGAAGACAAAAAGAAATTACTGGAAAGGGGGGAAAAAATGTATATATATATATATATAGTATGATGAGACTTGGTCTCACACACTTTGGACATGTTATCGGGCGGGACCAGTCTGTGGAGAATGACATCATGCTTGGTAAAGTAGAGGGTCAGCAAAAAAGAAGATCTTCAAGGAGATGGATTGACACAGTGGCTGCAACGATGGGCTCTAGCACAGCAACGATTGTGAGGATGGCACAGGACCAGGCAGTGTTTCGTTCTGTGGTACACAGGGTCACTTTGAGTCAGAATCAACTCGATGGCACCTCACAACAACAAAAACAACATATATATGTACGAAAAAGAAAAGTGTGTAAGCAGAGAACCCAGGAGAAGAGAATGGTTTATTATGGAGGGAGTGGTCCACCTCTAAGTGTTACTGAGATTCAGGAACACTTAGATAAAGATGGAAGCATCCCTGCTGCCTTGAGCAATAGAGCCATCTTGAGTGACATTAGCAGTTTTAGTGAAGCAGTGAGAGGAAAAGCCAGACTGAAGAGGATGACAAGTGAGCGAAAGGAAGGAAGTGAAGAGTTACATGTGGCTGGAGAAAGTTAGAGTGTCATAAAAGGGATTTTGAGTGAGTGTGTGTGTGCGCATGTCCATGTTTTAGGTTGGCTATGTTAGCACATGTTTGTTTAAGCGAAGAATCTGGTAGCAACCCAGTTAAATAGTCCTTTTTTTCCTGAATAGTTGATACTGTTAGCCTGATCAAAATGTAGACCAGGCAAAAAGTCTCCCTCAGGTGTGAGCAGCTCAGCAGAGAGAAAGTAAAGGCCAGTACATCTCAGATTCTTCATCTAGTGTCTGAGAAAACAGCTCTAAAACCCTAAGTGGGTAGGCCCGTGCTCATAAAAAATTAATTACCTGGCACCTACATGATACCTTATACTACCTTGATTTTCATTCTAAGGACTTGAACCAGAAGCAGATAATTCTTCAAAGCTTTAATATAGTTCTTTTCCACAACATACGTTATTATTCATGGTTAGATTTTTCTGATTCGAATATGTTAATAAGATCACCCTCGAGTAAAGTAACTCTTCCCAAGGAAGAGCTGATACCCCTCCCCCTGTACCTCCCACCTATCCACTAAGAGGCCACCTTGAGGTTTCCTGGGAGTTTTGCCAAAGGCTTCCCTCAAGAATCGCCTTCTAGCAGCCACGGCAAACACCCCTAGCCCTGGTCCCAACTCAGCCCCGATTCTGCCATATTCCACTGCAGAGTTTAGACTTTATCGCTGGTCACCGTTCTTTCCTTGTAATGAATCTAGTAGCAGAAAAGAGATCACATATATATCGGGATCATTTGTCACAGGAACCCTAGTCTTCCTGTATTATTGGACTTCCAAGCAGTAATCTAAAATTCACTGGACTCTCAAGCATTTGATTTGGGGGATACAGAAGTGTAATTCCTGTTTTTTTTGTTTGTTTTTATTTTTGTTTTTCTTTCATGTTGCTGTTGACATGAAACATTTTACAGTCAAACGACAAACTTACAATGCAATAGGGTCAGTGTAATCTAGTGAAGACAAAGCCTGACCTGGATTTGGGAAGAGAATTCTATTTCTGGCCTTACCCTTGACTCACGCTGTGCACGACCTTGGAGGAGTTACAATGCCTCAGATTTTTCATCTGTAAAATACCCACTTCCAACCTTGGAGCACTAACTTGATATTGTCTGTAAAATACCTTGAGGTCTTAGAAGAAGGACGCTTCAGCATAATTAAATGTCATTCTTCTTGGAATCACGTCAGTTGTATATGAATAGAAAGTGCAATGTAGGGTAAGGAGTGAGCTTTGAATATTTGGCTTAAAATCATTCAGATGTATTTGTGTCAGTACTGAAAATGTGAATGATCCTAAAAGACTGTGTTAACTAACCCTACTTATTTCTGGTTGTGCTTCGATCTCACTTTGAATGTTAACTCTAAACGCTAACCTGTTTCTTTCCCTTTATTCACTTTTTTCCACCCCCCATTGCATGACACGCAGGGTCAGTTTTGTGCATGACACCCGCTACCAGTATTGGTAGGTTTCAACCTTTTTTTCTTTGTCTTTTATATTATGTACAGTATCTTCACTTGCTTGACATTTATTTCAGAGATGGTAGACCTGCTTTAGGAAATGGTAGTCTGTAGGCTTATTTGGCTTTAGAGTTAACGTAGAGGCTTTTTGTTAAAAAGTACTCGTATATTTAAGGAAAATACAATTTTAACGTGACCTCCTATGCGAGAACAATCACTGCAAAGACCTAAAACCACAAGTACTAGTCTGTTTTTTTAATAATGATCTCTATTTTGTTTCTTTTTATATTTCCTATGGTTTAGCATAAGAAAAACAAAGCTACTTTATCAGAGAGGCAGGCTGATTTCATCAGTGTTTTAAAGTTTCATAGTGGTGTGCCTTTATCTCCTCTTTGCTGTGTGTTAGAGTTATCAGAGTTTCCCAGAAGTATTTATTTTAAGAATTATAAAGAGATGTATTTTTTTGAAACCAAATGTCTGAACTGCCTTGTTTTATTATTACTATTTGAGTGTTAAGTGTTGACTTGTTTGTGATGACTATTACAACCTGAACATTCCACTGGATGTTAAATTTTACTAGTCTGTAGTTATCCTTACACATTCCAGTGCGCTGGTACAAGCTTCAAGCCTGTCTTGAGGACATGTGGGTTAGTTCCACTTACAGTCAAGAAAAAACAAACATGGGCAAAATTTGTCTGGCTATTTCACAGTAAGTGTGTTAAAATTTACATCAAGGTTCTGATTTTTAGTCCAAAAAAAACTATAATCCCCAGCAATTCCAGTTCAAATAAGCAGTCCCAAATTGGGGGAAAAAAATCTATTTAACCGCAATTAATTTCAAAGAATGTCTTTCCCGCCTTTAATATTTTAGAATTGTGATTAAAAATGAGTATCAAATGCTCTTACTTCATTGGACATCACACAACCCTTATTTTATACACTATGTACTTGCCATTTGGAATGATCTATTATTAGAATAATGTTTATAAATACATCAACCAAAGTAATCTGCTTTGGCCTTTCTGGGAATCACTGATTATGTTTGAAAACTTCCTTTAATTGTACTTGTAATAAGCTATTTTCCCTTTTTTATTTCTCTCCCATGCTTCCTTGCTTTGCATTGTGATTGCATGCCATCTGCTGGTTTAACCCATGATGGCTTGCTGCTCTGATATTCACCATGCCAATACCACTTCTATTACCATAATGCTACACCCTCCTGTTCATTGCTCCCATGGTTCCCCTCCTGAAAGTACCCATGATGCACAGCGCTACGTCCGCCACTGTCTCTGCAGCAACAACTCCTGCAACAAGTGTCCCCTTCGCAGCAACAGCCACAGCCAATCAGGTTTGCTCCTTTTAAAGCTTTCTTTCACAAATCCCAAACTCTAAATGAGTGCTGATGTTTTTTTAAAAAAAAAAAATTCTCAGTGAGAATTTTTTTTCATGTTTATCCATCAAATTTTATTTTTTTAATTAGTTTATGGCAAGCATTGACGGACAGGTAGCACTTATTTAGAGTTAACATTTACTGCAAATAATGATGTAGCTATGTTTTGTGTTGCACTGTTTGTTTTTTCGTACCTAATATTGTGTAATTAACCTGACAGGCTTAAATCCCTTTTGAGGACAGCATGACCCATCCAGTGGTTGGTGAATTGCTACAGAAAAATTGCAGAAGCCCTCCCGTGGGTGCTTCAAAACCGGCTGTGTTTTGATTCAGTTCATTCAGACCCTGTCATCTCTCGTTGAGGAAAATAGTCTCCTCTTAGGAAAATCTTCCTTTTTTCTTTAGCGTCAAATTTGAGGTCTGAATAATTCTTATTAACAGTTCACCTTGGTCATGTGTGCTCCAAAACTCACTCGGTTCCCACTTTAGGGCCTGTGCGGCGCTGGCGAAAGGGCCAGACCCCACAGGAAGGAGAGCAATGTGCCCCTGGGTTCACAAAGACTGAATTCAACCCATCAGGGACTGTGAGCTCTGTTGTTTCAATGCACGTGCCAGTAAGACCGTGGATGTACTGTTGCCTAGTGAGGGCTTATTGGCTGTACTCTATGGTCGCCGGCTGGCTGAATTCCTAGCCCCAGACAAGCAGCCTGCAGACACAGGCTCCTGGTCCCAGGGAGAACAGCGAGGGCTGAGCCAGGGTCACTCACACCTCACCTGAGCAGAGACCTTACTGTGCCTGCTCTCCCTTCAGAGAAGATTTCGTATTTATTTATTTATTTTAAATAAATCAACTTTGCTGGTAAGAGGTAAAAAGGGTATAGGCTAGAGGGAAGGGCCAGGTTAATGGGAAAAACCAATGGCCCATGGGATAAACAGCAGAACCCCAATTGCCTTCTGCAGGTGCGAAGGGCTAATTCACACTTCTTTCCATGTTTAACCAAATCAGCGATTCCAGTGCTGATTCATCTCTTCAAAAGATAGGTGTGAATGTACTTGAATGCAGGATTAAAGTAAAATTCCGTGACCGCTCCTCCTGGCCCTCAGCATGGGGATAAAGCGGGCAAAAGCCAGGAGGGCAGGGAGAAGAGGCCAGGTGAGAAGTTCCGGTACTGACAGTTCTTCAGCTCTTCCCTCCCCACCTCGTAAACGCCAACCAATCCTCTAAGGAAAACCACCTCACTCCCCAACAGATACAACAAAGACCAGCAGATAATAACTTCCTTAGCTGGGAAGATTTTTTTTTTTATTTAATGATGGGGTGAGGGAAGGTTAAGGAAGCTGTTTATATCCTTTCATTAATAGGGTCAAATCACCCCTTTTCATTGGCTTGTTCTTAATAGGGAAGCAGGATAAATGTTTGTTTGAAGCCCTGCGTCCTTGAACCACATCGACGTAATTTTTAACACAATTTTTTACAAAATCCCTTAAGAAGGACACATCTTTGAAGCAAAAAAGACAGTAGTATTTGTTAAAATGCAATTTTACCATAACTTATGGCAAACTAAGCATTTCTGAGACATGGAGTTCATTCCCAGGGAAGGAAGTCAAGATAAAGAAATGCTTTGGAGTTTTAGGGTAAATTTCTTTATTTGTAAACATTTATAAATGCCTTTTTTATTTATAAATAATTGATCACGTATCACATATATGTTTGGAAGGAAAAAAATTGTGAGATTATATATGTGTGCATTTGAGTACAAATAGGGAACAATGGTAGGAAATGCAGAATGTCTAAATGCTGAGATTTAAAGCAGGATGTGGCTGGTAAAAAGACTAACCATTTAATCCAAAGACGTGTAGTTAAAGGAGAACTTGAGGGTTGCCGTAAGAACCCTAGACTCTGTATGTTGCAGTTTATCAGATATAATAGTTGTGGGACTTTACCTAAATGATGAGGAAAAATCCTTTAATAGCCCTTGATGAAGGTCTGCTTGCACATGAAAACAACAGAAAAAGAAATAATAGTAAATGTAAGTTTTCGGAGACGATATACTTCATGTATTTTCAACAAGTTTCAGAGAACTTGGAAATTCTTTTAGTGCCCAAGAAAAGGAAACACCGAGACTGCCTGCCGGTGACTGCCAAATGACAAGTTATCAGCTTAATAAGATTTCACTCTTTAGATTCAAACTGAATGATACCCTTATGAATTTCGTAAGTCATTTAAATTTAATGAATCTCAGTTTCTTCGTTTGTAAAAGGAAGACTAGAACTAAACGGCAGCTGGAGTCCCTTCCAGTTCTCAGACTCAGTGAACCCAGGATTCCATGACTTATTCTCAGCTCCAAGTATAAGATTGTAAATAAACACCAACAGAATGGAACATGGTGCTAACAATCCCCTAGTTCCCCTAGTTCAGTGTGAGTGCCAAGCACCCTGTCTCCTTTTCCTTCATTGAATGATCTGTCTTTAACACAAAAAAGGTAGGATTTTGACGGTTTTTCCACTAATTGGATCAGTTCAGACTGTCAGCTCAAATATCTCAAATCTCAAGGTATTTGTAATCAGGATACAAATGACTCATTGACGATAGGTGATAGACTAAAAAACCCCATGGCAGCTCTTCCAGCACTTGATCCTTTGCATGTACTAAGGTCTGGCTAAGACCCCATAGTAGGCTAAGATGAACAAGTAACGAATCTGTATGTTCTATTCTCAGGGCTTAATCAAAGTGTCACCAATAAATGTTTCAACTAAGCTTTGACTTGTTTGAAATTAAGTAAAGACGAAATTCACATACATTTGGGAAATATAAAATAATTTTTATTGTTATTGTTGTTTAGCTCTGGGCATGAATACATACACACACAAAAAAATACAGTAAGCAAATTTATGAATAGTCTAATAGCATTTCTTCAGTTAAGGTCTCTTGGACTTAATACAGAACCCTAGCAGTGCAGTGGTTAAGAGTTTGGCTGCTAACCAAAAGATTGGCAGTTTGAATCCACCAGACGCTCCTTGGAAACTATGGGGCAGTTCTCATCTGTCCTGTAGGGTCGCTATGAGTCAGAATTGACTCTATGACAAAGAATTTGGCTTTGGTTTGGACCTAATATACAAGTTATACCTAATAATAATATTATTATTTATATCCCATTTATTATGTGCAAAATACTATTCTAAATAGACTCTCTCTCATATAATTCATTGCATATTATATGTTATATGTATTGTATGAGAGAATACATATGTATAGATAGAGCTAGAAATACTTAAACCTGACAACAGTCTAGGAGATAGGTACAGTTATTATCATCCTCATTCTTCAGATAAAGCAGCCGAGGCAAAAGTTAACTGCCTGAGCCAGTCAAACAGCTGCTGAATGACCTTGCTGGATTTAAAGCCAGGGAGTACGGCTCCAGAGGCCTTGCTCTTAACCACCAAACAATACCGCCTCCCTCCATAATTATAAATGCACAAAAGTCATTTCCTCCATAGATAAAACTATCTTTGGTGTCAGATTCTATAGCAACAAACTTTATTGCTCTGGGGAGAAACGAAGGAGTCCTGCCAATACAGCTCAAACTGAGGCAAATCCTAACCTGGGGAGAAAAACTGAATTTGAATATAGCTTCAAACTGGTTACCTAACAGCCTGGTCATCTTTAGAAACCATGTAGTTGACCTGGTCAATTCTATGTGGTATTATAACCAAAAACTAATGCTTGTTTATATGATTATGAATGGTTTCTACAGACATAAGATAAGCTAAGAAGGAATTTGTCATTAGCCTTAGCGAAGCAGGTTCATGAGTTTCTTTTATATGATTCACTACCATAAACATTATTCCTAGCTTTTTGTCAGTCATCACACAAATAGCTTGGTAACAAAGGAAGTCAGGAAGAAAGGGATGGTAATGTATCAGTCAGTCTCAGGCCACTTAGGGCCAGAAGGAAACCCTGGTGGCATAGTGGTTAAGTGCTACGGCTGCTAATCAAAAAGTCAGCAGTTCACATCGCCAGGTGCTCCTTGGAAACGCTACGGGGCCATTCTACTCTGTCCTAGAGGGTCGCTATGAGTCGGAATTGACTCAATGGCAACAGGTTTGGTTTTTTTGGTTAAGGGCCCGAATGTGTAATGTCTATAATGAACGCCTGTACTGAAATAAATTCAACTGTAGAGTGTACATTGAAAGAGGTAGAAATACATAACTTGGACATAAATTATCTGATTTTTTGGTGTTAAAAGAAATTAAATTTAGTAAAAAAGCAATGTAGTTCGATTTTCTATAATTTGAATTATTATAGTACTTTATGCTATCATCATTTACTTTTTTATTTCAAAATCACATTCTGTTTCAAAGGGAGAGAAAATGATTTCCAAATCGATATATTTTTAAGTCTTGGTTTCTTCATTTATATTCAGAGACTAGTCAGCTTACCTGGTGACGTCCTTAAAGGCCCAATTAAAATACAATTTACACCTGGAATCTTCCCCTGAACCCTGGTATCCTCTGAATCCTACAAGGACTTTATCTGCACATCCCTTAAAACATCATCACTGGATAGAAGACAAGTGTGAGTGTGTGAAGGTAGGGGAGCGTAACGCTTAGCTGGACAAGAACTCATAAACCTATTAGTCCAAGTGTTCACTTGTGAAAGTGGCTGCAAAGTAGGTCTGACTCAGATTGGGCAGGAACTGAAATGTCAGATTAAATGGTTTGGCCCTTTTTTGGCCAAGGAAGGGTCTAGAGAAGGATAGTGAGAGAAACAGAACTCTAGGAAGAGTGAGCAGATGGAATAGAGGCAGGAGAGTCTGCAGAGAGCCTAAACTGGAACAGTGGCAGTTGGCAAGTGGCCTACTTGTCCTGCCTTTGCCCATGACACAGGGAGAGTTACTTTTAACCAAAGAGGAAAATAAAAGCTACTTCATACTGTGGCAAAACCTGTCCAAATAGGTGTCACATGGCAGAAAAAGAGAGGTGGGCTGACACAAAGGGTTAACCACAGGAAGTTGCCTTGTAGGACCCGAACTCACCCCTTCAAGGACAGCCCTGGTGTATTCTGGTCAGATACCTCCACTGCGCTGACTCCTAACATGAGGCTTCCCACTTCTACCTAAATGAGACTTCAGAGCCACCAGGGCTTGTAGACCCCCGAGGCCTTTGCCTGAAAGTGCCCCCTTAGATGTGGAGTGAGTAGCCGTTGTCCATGGCTAGAGCTGTATAGAAGGTGAGGTCATCAGTCATCTGGTTTTTCTGGTTTATGAGCTGACACTAGAAGAGAACTTCTTACAGATGGGCTCTTAGGCATTTTCTTATAGCAAACCCCAAGAAGGACCTTCAGAGCTCATGAAATCAGACTATTGTTCTGATAATGTGTTAACCAACACTTAAACCCATCTTCAGATGGTGATAATTCATGTTTAAAGTGATGACCTCAAGGTCTTGTCACATCTCCTGAACCCTCCTCTAAAGATTAAGTCCATTTACCAAAAGCTTAGTCGTGGAAAGGACTCCTGGGTAGCGTAAACGGTTGAGCCTTCAACTACGAACCAGAAGGTTGGCAGGTGGAACCCACTCAGAGGCTCCTTGAAGGAAGACCCAGTAATCTGCTCCCCAAAGGTCACAGCCTTGGAGACTGTGTGGAACGGCTCTACCCTGCACACGTGGTCGCCGTGAGTTGGGACCGATTCCACGGCAACGGGTATCGTTTTTGTTTTTGTTTGTTTTGGCCTTACGAAGAGTTTATTGAAAATTAGTTAACAATATATCATGTACACATGAAGAAACCTCCTATTTCTTGGGATATTTGCTAAGTCAGAAAATCCCATTTTTTAGACATGACTGATAGACGTTTACTCTATGTGATAATCAATTTCAACGTCTTCTCAGAAAAATAAAAATGACACGTAAACAGATCCACATATGCTTTTTCAGCCTGGCTATAAATTACTAAAGAAGGAAGAAAAACAGTTGAAAAGTATTAATCGCCCGTTAGTTATTTCTCACGTATAAATAGATATAAAGCTGTTTGTATATGCGTTCCAGGATATCTGTAAGTAAACCTATACTAACCAAGAAACCTAGAGAGGTTTTACTTCAATACGTAGCTCAAAGAGTTTTGTGAAACATCCATTATTCAATGCCATCTGTCCTGCCTATATTCAGACAAATGGAGGAGGCATTAAACAATCCCCACTATTCACCACTTGACCTATTTTGGGGCCTGTGTTTGTTTCACAGGAAAAATCCTACGTTCTGTCAGGCCCCAGTGTGGGAGGGATATGCCCCTGTCAGATATCCCTCCTGAAACACGCAGTAACGGGGCTGGCCCCTACGACTGGATGACCACACTGTGAAACACTCCTTTCCCACGTTTTGCTGGTTCCTGGGAACATGTTACAGAAAGCAGCTGGGCCCCAAGTATGTTGTGCTCTAAAAATGTAGAGACAGCAACTGTCAGAATTCAGTCTTGTAAATAGTGCCCTGGGCCCAGATGTTTACCTCAGCGTTATACTGCTGCAGTTGTTCAGCCACCTTTATTCTTGCTTATATTTTAACTATGGAGGGAAGTTCAGCTTCAGTAATGGATTCTAAGATCTGGTTCCTTTAAATGAGGTAGAATTGCCCCTTAAAATATTTTGTGGAGAGAGAAGTGAGTGTGTGTCTGCGCATGTGTGTGTGCGTGTGTGTGCAGAGAGAGAAAGAGCGTGTGCTCAAGAGGAACTTGCTGTATCTCTTCAAGTAAAAAAAAAAAAAAAAACACTATAAAAATTGCAGTGTTCGCATTCAGTTGATGCCATTAGTTAAAGCTGCTTGGCAACCTGAGTTTAAATTCTGTGGTGCAGTGTGGCTAGGACACTGGAGTCCAGCCTTGCCAGTGTGGCTTAAAAAGAGAGAAAAAAGAAAGGGAGGGAAGGATGGGGAGAGGAAGGGAGAAAGGGAAGAAGGAAGGGAGGGAAGGATGGAAGGAGGGAAGGAGGGAAGGAGGGAGGCAGTAGGTAGATGGGAGGTGTTGGCCTTGGGTGGACTTGGATCTATGATAGCCATGCAGAGGCAGATTATTGTTTCTCTTCGAGAAAACAATAGGCCTTCTATTTTCCTGCCTCGGAAGCAGCTGGTTTTTGGGACCACCACGAGTTTTAATTAATAAAGGTATTTGCAGATTCTCTAAGGAAAGGCTAAGTTATGTAAGTGCTGTGATCTAGTACATTTTCATTTTTCATGAATAATTTACACCTCATGGTGAGAACCCTGGGTAGAATTCTGTTGTATGTAGCACCTAAAGACATAATATCAGTTCCAATTCTGTGCAGCTGAAGAGAGAATGTCAAGGGTCCTTCTGCGGAACTCGCTGCTGGTGGATTGCCCTACTTAGTACATCTCAAATCCTACCCTCTTTTGCATGTTGATGAAATTTGGAGAGGAATCTTTTTAGATTGAAAAGTCATATTCCCAGTAGTACTTTGGCTTTTGTTGGTGGTAATAAAATCCTGCTCAGTTTTTCTAATTTTAGATTTCTCTTTTGAGGGAGGTGAACCTATAGTTCGTTCTCTGTGTGTGTGTGTTTCTGGCTCTAGATCTGTCAGGAAATGCAGACTAACTGCAGTGCAGGTGTTCAGATCCATTTTCAAGGGCTGAAAGATGAATGGGGGTCTCACTTTTAATAAAAGTTGCTATGAACAGAGTAAAATTCTGATTCCTAGGTATTTTCTACACAAGTTCTGTGACTGTGGCCCGCCTTCGGGGCTTCTGCCTGTGTGTCGGGGACGCGGCAGTCCTTTCTGTGTGGCTGGGTGGAGAAGTGAGGTCTGCGTCCACCTTCATCCCTTTTCATTGCTTCCTGTTACAAAGGAGGGATAGCCAGCAAACCCAACTGTGGCTCTGCTTAGGTCCCCCAGCAACTCAAAAGAAAAAAAAAAAAAAAACTGGCCTTGGATCTGGCCTCTCAGTCCTTCCTCTGGGCTACATCACTGGAGGCAGTGACTTCCAAAGTCAGAGCTGTCATGATTCTATGGGCCACCATGTTTGGGAGGTTTTTTTAAAGGTACTTAAAGGAGTCCTGGTGCTGCAGTGCTTAAGTGCTGGGCTGCAAACCAAAAGATTGGCGGTTCCAACCCACCATCCAGTCCGCGAGAGGAAGATATGGCAGCCCGCTTCTGTAAAGATTACAGCCTTGGAAACGCTATGGGGCAGCTCTCTTGTGGCCTATAGGGTCATTATGAGCCAGAATTGACTCCGTGGCAATGGGGAAAGATACTTAGGAGTCTCTGGGTGATAACAAACAGTTAACATGCTCGGCTGCTAGCCAAAAGATTGGAGGTCCATGTCCATGCAGCGGCACTTCCGAAGATAGGCCAGGTGATCTGCTTCCAAAAAACATCACCGCTGAAAACCCTGTGGAGCACAGTTCTACTCTGACACACATAGGGTCACCATGAATCAGAGTCAATCCCGCAGCATCTGCTTTAGTGGTAAAGGGACTTAAGAACTTTACTGTCTAGTCATAGAGGCACAAAACTTCAGAGAAGGTCACAAAATAAAATGGTCAAACACCCAAATGTTGCTCAGTCCTACGGCAGGGCCTTGTCCCTGAAGCACCTGGGGAGGTAGGTCTTGAGGGATGTGGAAGATTTAGGTAATAAACAGGCAAGGTTGTGCCTGGATCCATGACCAGTTTGAGATTTAAGGGGTGGAGATGGGAGTGGAGTACAGGGAAAGGGGGACCGTTGCTTACAAGCGCTCTGGCATTTTGCTTTGCCTGTTACCACATCCAACCCAAGGAGGCGGGTACCGGTTCCCTTCTTTTACATGTGGTGAAATCAAGGTTCCCAGGGGTTAAATTACTTGCTCAAGGTCACAGCTCTAGTAAGTAGTAGAGCCTGCATTTGACCTCAAGTCTGTCTGACCCTCAAGTCAATGCTTTCCCCTTAAATTACATCCTTCCTCTATTGCTCGTGTGGTTTAGACTTTACCCTGTGATAGAGGGAGAAGAGCAGCTGGTGCTACATCAGATCTAAAGAAGGAGGACACTGTGGCTCACAGGGCTAAGGAACTTGCTTGACACCACCTTGCCAGTGAGTGGGAGACCCCAGAGAGAAGGAAAACATGGAGGTATGGGGCAGTATTGGAAAATGCAGTTGAGTAGGTAAGGATGGGCCAGGTTACTGAGAGCTGTGAGTGGTAGGATGAGGCCAGAACAGCGAAGCATTAAAGGGGAGGTTTGGAAAGATGACTAAAAGTGAGGAGGTCGACAAGAGGTAGGATAGACAGAGCGAAGGATACCCAGTGAGGAAGTTACTTTACTGATGGAGGGATGAAACTGGGATAGAAAGAAAAGAGCGAGTCTGGGCTCGGGGGAGGGGATGAATAATTACGAAGCAGGAAAATGCAGAGTGGTTTCTTGGTCCTTTGTACTCCTGTGTCTCTCCATGGCTGTTCTCTGGTTTCTGTAGTATCTGTGGGTTTCAACACCTTTCTCCTCTCCATGACATCAACCAGCCTGCAAGACATTGCTCCCATATGATTTTCATAAAAAGTATGGTTCTTGTCCACACATCTTCATTTCATTTGTATAATAACGAAAAACGTTGACTGGTATTTCTGATGATACCTATTCTAGTATTTAGAATCCATTACGCCTCAGTGTCAGGTACAACATGCTGGAGCTTTTGGCCTGTTTGTTTTACTTTGGGTGATCAAATTATATTACTCTTATTATCTGTCGTTTCCCTTGCTCCGGAGTATACAGAGATCTCAGAGCTCATGCTCATAGGCTTCTCGTCGTCAAATGCAGGCTTTCTTTACTCTTCACCACAGTGCATTTCTGGAAACAGCATTGCTAAGCTGGTCATTGTGAAATGTCACTCATTTTCCTATAGTAACAGTTAATCAGGTGTTGCGTGTCTGAGCTGAGACCTGCATCAACTACATCGTAGATACGAAAAGCAGTGCGGCATAACAGCAAACGTACCAGAATCAGGCCGTACCCCTACATTCATACAAAACAGGAAATTGTGATCCAAGTTACGTTGTCAGTGGGAACAGGAGACCAGGCTAGTGAGGTGGCTGACCCAAGTCATGTCAGAAAAGAAGAGAACCAGGACTAGAACCCAGGTTACCTAGACTACCACATGCTCCTTGTCACTGTACTGTCTTCCTTAGAAAATGCTTTACATGATCACGTATGGGCCCCAGAGTACTGCAGAGCGTACAGACAGCACAGACGTGCCGCAGGCAACCACCCTGTATTAAGCACTCGCCATATGCCGTGCATGGTGCTAAGCCTCCTAGGTGAGCGACCTCACTAAACTCAGATGGGCCCTGGAAGCAGTGATTATTATCTCCAGCACACAAACGGGGAAACTTCTGTTTAGAGAAGCCGGGACTTGCTCAGGATCATACAAGTGAATGGCAAAACCACGTTCAGAGCCTGCCTCTAGCTCCTCCACAGTCAGGAGACCCAGAGGGTTAAATAATTCGCCTGAGGCTAAATAAAGCCTTAGAAACTCAGTCTCCTGACAGCCTACTTAGCCCTCTTTGCTCTCCATCAAACCCTGATCTGGCATTAACATGGTAGCTGTGCTTTTATTTATTTATATTTGTTAACAATCAATGGTTTTGCTTATCTTCTCAGAATTTTTCAAGGCATTAGAGGATTCCAGGGACATCTAACTTGATGCCTTCTTTTTCACTGAATATGTTTTTCCGTCGTTATTTTGTTACTGTTCCATTAATCGTCCTTTCCATATTTGTCATAGTGATGCTGAAGTATCTGAAAAGGCCAGAGAACCGTTTTAGTTATGAGGAGTCAGGAAGGAGGAATTACTTGAATTAATTCCTATTGTCCACTTTCTTTTCCTTGCTCTTCTCTGACCCTGAAATGTAAAGGATGGCCTTGAACAAAGAGAGAAGTTAAAGTATGGAGAGCTAAGGAGTGTGTGAAGAATTGGAAGAAAAAAACGGTTGTATTGCTTTGCCTTGGACAAAGGTGTTTAAGAGTTTTTTTTTTTTTTCCCCCACATAAGTCGACAAATCCCCTCCCTTGTTCGGCTGCTTATGTGGGACCTCACTGAGAAGAGGTGAAGGCTTGAAAATGAGTGTACACATGTTTGTTAGACACGATTGTATGTGCAGATGCCTCATAAATAGTTACTTGTACTAAGCACGTGATCTAAGAAATATTGCTAAATACTAACCCGTTGCTGTTGAGTCAATTCCAACTCAAAGTGACCCTATAGGACAGAATAGAACTGTCCCTTAGGGTTTCCAAGGAGCAGCTGGTGGATTCCAACTGCCGACCTTTTGGTTAGCAGCCGAGCTCTTAACCACTGCACCACCAGGGCTCCTAGTAAATACTATACCAAAAAACAAAAAACTCATGCTTTGTGGCTTAGACTAGGAAATTTAAATAGATGAAATATTAACATATAATAACAGTAGCATTTAGTATATGTTTACTACTCATTAAGTAGCAGGCACTCATTACATTATCTAATCCTCACAACTACCCCGTGAGCTAGAAGTGACAGCCAAGACTTTCAGGAATCTGAGAAGTACAGCCTTTATTTGGTCATCAGTGACAGGTCAGGATACACATATACAGAAAAGGAAGTGTGTACATTTGACGTTTTCTGAAGCCTTAATATCTTAAAGTCAAGTTTCATTCCAACATATGTGGAGTATTATGAACCTGTAAGCCAGTTGCCGTCGAGGTGGTTCTGACTCATGGTTACGTCACGTTTGTCAATGCAGAGCTGTGGTTCATAGAGTTTACAATGGCTGACTTTTCAGAAGTAGATGGCCAAGGCTTTCTTCTGAGGTATCCCTGGGCGGATCCAAACCTCCACCTTTTCAGTTAGCAGCCAAGTGCGTTAACCGTGTCTACCCCTCACAGACTCCACGGACTGCTATGCAGATCATATAATATTTAAATGCATAACATTATTGTTTAAATTCATACTTAAATACAAACTGAAATCAAATTTTCTTTAGGATTATGGATCATAAAATAAATAAAGAAGGGGAACCAATATTTATCAAAAGCCACTATTACATATCAGATACTTTATGTATGTTCTTTCATTTAATACTCAACTCTGTGAAATGCCTTCTCTATTTTATGAAGGAGAGCAGAGCTTAGAGAATAATTTGCTTAAGCTTCAAGCATCTTGGCTGGATAGTTTTAGAACTCAGGTCTGCTTGCCTCCAAATCCTGTTCTCTTCTGACACCAACATTTTTGACTTAGATTTGAGCTTGCGGTCAATGTAATATTGAGATGAGCCTCTTTATTTCATTCCCCTTAAGAACTCCTATCTATTGAGTTTAACTATTGGTTTAAAATTTTCTAACCATTTTAGAAGAAAGTTCTAGTATGAGCTGGGACTTTTAAAGTTCAAGTTTAATATCAGGAATGGTGTGCAAATATTGTTGTAATTGATATAAACAACTGAATTCAAATTTTGGCCCAATAAATAAGACCTAGAAAGCAGAGAGAAGAGGACACCATTTCACCTTTTCCAGTGTGAACACCTGGCCAACATGTTTCTGATGGAAAAGAGCCTACTAAGAGATGTCCTCTCATCCAGGAGTTTTACTTTTTTGTTTTCTAAATGACAATTTAAAGAGAGAGAGAGAAAGCGTTTTTCCCCACTGTCCTCACAGACGCTAACCTAACCTTCAAACCAACCTCAGGTTGATTGGACGTCACTAGCTGAGAATGGATGTTTTGGGGCAGCCTGGGGGAGGCATAGCTGCAGCTATGGAAGGAGTGACAGCAAGGTTACTATAATTGTAAGTAAAATCATAGAGTTAAATTATAAAGTGAGCTGAGAGTGTGAAAGATGATTCAGATGCACAAATAGAAGGACCCAGGGATCCCACTTTAAAGCCCAAAAATGGGAGGACCGAAGGAAGAGCAGGAGGGAGGGAAAGAAGGTAGAAACAAAAGAAGGAAGGATTGAAGGTGAGCAAGAAAGATTCCCAGTTGTACCAAACGGGTTGCTATCAAGCCGATTCCGACTCATATGTGTCACAGTAGAACTGTGCTCCGTAAGGTTTTCAATGGTTGGTTTTTCAGAAGTAGGGGAGCAGCCATGTGCGTTACCATTTGTATCATCGAAGGACTCCCACAGATACTTTAAAACCAACCAACCAACCAGTTGTCACTGAGTCTATTCTGACTCATGGCGCCCCATTTTGTTAAGAGTAGAACTATGCTTCATAGGGTTTTCAATGGCTGATTTTCTAGAAGTAGATTGCCAGGCCTTTCTTCCAAGGCACCTCTGGGTGGACTAGAACCTCCAACTTTCTGGTTAGCAGCTGAACGCTTTAACCATTTGTATTACCCAGGGATTCCACCTGTACCTAGGTGTTTGTTTTATTAAATCTTGCAGTAAAGTTATTCTTTCTACATTAAAAATTCTTTTTATTGCAATGTTTCCCTTTAAAAGTTTTGCTTTGTAAGACAGGTAATTGAGTGCAAATGCAAATTCTTCCTCAGTGAACCACACCTGTTGGACCCTGAGCCTATTCTGAGATGCTAGGCCATAACATAAGCCCGGTTTACTCGATGGCACCGTGTCTTCATATGTTTTTTCCACAGAGGTTTATTAAGAGCCCACATGAGAGTGTACTCCTAGGTTCTGAGAATCCAGCAATGAACAAAATAGTCTCCTGCTCCCATGGGTCTTAATAACGAAACCAAGCCAAACTCCTTGCTGTTGGGTCGAATCCTAATCACAGCGACCCTATAGGACAGAGTAGGACTGCCCCATAGGGCTTCCAAGGCTGTCATCTTTACAGAAGCAGACCACCACATCTTTCTCCTGCGGAGCACCTGCGGGCTTGAACCACAGACCTTTTGGTTAGCAGCCGAGCAATTAACCACTCTGCCACCAGGGCTCCCTTTGTAGTGAGGGGACAGGCAATAAACAAACATGCAGATAATTACTGTCTAGGTAATTATCCTACAATAATGACCATCTCAAAAAAGGAAGTAGAAGTGCTAAAAGGATGGACCTAACCACCGATGATTGGGGGAATGGTTCGTGGTAAACAAAACAGGATGCTGGAGCTCTCCTTCATGCTGTTAACCTCCTGGCTTTCCATTTTGCTATCTATTAAACCAAGAGATTTGGGCACTTCCTGGGAGCTCCTGGCGGAGGGGGACAAATGGTAATCTGCTGAACTCCCCACCACCCTGCAGAGGTGTGTCTGTGCTACAAGCAGAGGGAGAAACTGAGGCTTAGGAAGATCACAAAGCTCGTTGGTGCCAGACAAGCCTCCCAAATTCCCACTCCTGGGCTCCTTTACATTTTTTCTCTGCACTCTGCTTTCACCCATGACTGAGTGTTTTTATTGATCTCGCTCTCTCACACATCTGCACACACATGCACCTGCACACACATGCACCTGTACACACATGCGCCTGCACACACATGCACCTGCACACACACCTGCACACTTACCTGCACACACACACGCCACACAGGCAAAGAAAAACATAATTTTGATGGAAAACTTGTTAGGTGATGATGTCATCCCTCCAATTTGGAAATGCACAAGATGATCACAATACCCAAGGGCACATTTCCGTGCCACACACATGACATCAGCCGTACTGTTCCTTTCACTGAACTTTAGCATTCAGTGGCTTTTTTGCCTTCAGCGTCTTAAAAGCCAGTTCCTAGCGGCCCGAATTATACATTCTGTTCCACTGTTAAGAAAGATACTGTGGCCAAAATGTGCCCAGGATTCTAAGTCGGACATAATGGTGCTGGATTCAAAGGCCATGGCACGGAGCAAGACTGGGAGCTTGATGTTAAATCCAGCAGGGTCTTGTTTCTGTGATTTTTCTTGGCCAGAATCTTCAATTTATTACTGGGAATAAACCCCACGTTGAAAAAAGTAGGTATAAATGAACATGTTTGAAAATTTCTTTTCAGACGTAGCTAAACTATTTTTTAAAGGTATAAAAACATTTTCTGAGGTTCCCGCTTCATGCCATCATCGGTGAAGCAGCCTCAGATGTATGTGGCTACTCAATTCCAGATACCCTTCCTTCTGGAGCACTAGGTGCTCAGTGGTTAGAGCTCTGCTGCTAACCAAAAGGCTAGCCGTTTGAATCTACCAGCCACTCGTTGGTAACCCTTTGGGGCAGTCCTACTCTGTCATATAGGATCACTGAGTCAGAATTTTTTTTCTATCCTCACTTCTCACGCATCTCACTGTAAATACTCTAGACAATTTAGAATATTTTCGTAAGTAGTATCTCTAGTGTGACCTAATAGGAGCCCTGGTGGCGCAGTGTCTAAAGCACTCGGCTGCTAACTGAAAGATCAGTGGTTGGGACCCACCAGCCGTCCACAGGAGAAAGATGCTAGTCTGCTTCCGTAAAGATTTACAGCCTTGGAAACCCTGTGGGGTGGTTCTGTTCTGTCCTACAGGGTTGCTATGAGTCGGAATTGTCTCGACGGCAACGGGTTTGGTTTGGGTTTTTGGAGTGTGGCCCAAGTATTACGTACTGTTTCTTGATACGCTGCTGTTTGGTGCTGTCGAGTCGGTTCTGACTCATGGTAACCCCGTGTTTCAGGGTAGAACTGCCCCATAGGGCTGTAACCTTTACATAAAAAGTCACCAGGTCTTTCTCCTGCAGAGCTCCTAGGTGGGTTTGAAGTTGTCGCTGTGGACCCTGGTCAGTCAACATCAGTGAGAGGCTCTTGTTACTGCTTTTCATGCAAAAAACTCAATTATTAACATTTTAAATAATAATCCTTCATACAGCAGAAAGTATATCTGAAAAAAATTCTGTTCAAATATAGCAGAATGGAAAATATCAGGAAAAAAAAGCTCATCATAAAATGTCTTTGGAAATAGAGGAATTAGCGCTTTGAATGTGAACTATCTATTAACAACAGAGGGCAAAACAACAATCCTGACTAAGCTACTCTTTAAAAACCAAAAACCAAACCCAATGCCATCAAGTTGAGTCCAACTGATAGCGACCCTATAGGACAGAGTAGAACTGCCCCATAGGGTTTCCAAGGAGCGCCCGGTGGATTCGAACTGCCGACCTTTTGGTGAGCAGCTAAGCTCTGACCCACTGCGCCGTAACCCACTGTTAAATATTATGGGCTCTCCACCAGCCTCAGATTGAAACTGACTGTCATATTTGAGAATTTTCTCCCAGAACTCCAGTGATTTTTGGTAGTCTTGGAAACCTTTTCTGTATAAATAAAAATACGTTTCTAAAACAAGCCAACTGTGGTATGAGACACTGCCCTCTCTCAGATCAATATTGCCCAAAAAATAATTAATAAGATCCATTTTCAAAGTGTCTTTTCATATACCATTTATTATTTCTGAATTTCCTATATAGTTAAAGTTTGTAAATAGTCATGAAATAGGCCAAAAACTGTTCTTGAAAATGTGTTTATTAACACATATAATCACGATTGCATTAATTAATTACTTCACTTCTAGTATATCTTACATTCACCAAGGAGCCAAAGATGTTTGCTTTTGACCTGAGCAATCCACACTGTGATTAAGTGTAGAATCAGATCGCAACCAAACCATGCAGGTGTCCCCCTCCCTTCACACAGTTTGCTTCAACCAAAACACTTTGCATGTTTCGCCTCTCAGACAAGGTCCAGGGAATTTCAGGCAGGAGTGACTGCCATGGAGAAGAAGCGTGGACATTAGGGAAAAGATGGGGGGATGGTAAACAGCAGAGAGGCTGAGCAAAGGAGGAACACCAACAGAGACGGCACAGGAGGCAGAAAACAGAGAATGAAGAGACAAGAGACGGGGCTGGGAGCAACAAGAGAACCTCCTTAGCTTGGCCATAGTTTCAGGACATTCAATTCATTTCTTTTATTTTTAAATTAATTATAAATCTTAAGGAGACAGTGAAACTTTCTTTCTTTGATTGCCTTCTAAGGAAATTGTTGTCGTTAGGTGCCGTTGAGTTGGCTCCGACTCATAACAACCCTACGTACAACAGAAAGCAACACTGCCGGGTCCTACACCATGCTCACAGTCATTACTATTCTAAGGAAATAGGGCCTTGTAATCATGGAAAAAAGGTTTCTAAGAAATCTACCAAGTCTAAAATTTTCTTCAGGTGGCATTTTTGCGTCTCTCTCATGCTTCCCTACTCTGTTCCGGCCTGGGATATTTTTCCTTATATCTCTGTGTAACAGGGAATGGGGTGGGGGGGGGGTGGAGGTGGATGGAAAGAGGCGTTTATTTTCCTTGAATCCTTAACTTCCCTGAAAGAGTGCAGAGATGTATGTCCAAGGGGTTCTTTCCTATAGCCATTTCTGTCTCATCCATGAATGGTCTGTTGATTTTCTGTTGATACCACCATTGAGGCATTGTAGCCTCAGTGGATTCCTGTTTATTTGTTCATCCATCCATGCAACCAAGAATTAGTAAGTTTGCCTCCTATGCGCCCAGCCCTATCCTGGACACTAGGGACATAAAGATGAATGAGACCTTCCCCCATCTTTACAAAGCTCAGTTTTGCTATGGATCCAGTTTTGCACCAGCCCTGCTTGGAAAAATGCCCCCTTGAGCTTTTATGCTAGTGCTGTCAAGATCCATTGAGATCCCTTCAGATTTCAGCAAGGCCACACAAATATTTTATAAGGTGTACTTTATCTCTCCAAACTCGGCATCACAAAGACAGTATGTGATGGCTAGTCACAGGAGGATTTAACTAAAAGCATCCATTATTCCTCTTTTCTAATTGTTTTGTGGTTTGGAGTCATAGGAACACTTACTTGGTCTCTTCACTGAAATGTTTTTCCCATCAATTAAGCAAAGCTCTAAGATTTCTTACTGAATTTAATATGGATTTAAAATGCATTTAACATTTTAAAATTAAAAAAAAAAACATCTAATTTCCCTGAATGTTTGCAATGAATACTTTTGCGTAAGAAGCGTGAGCATTTCTAGAGGTCGTCTAGAGAGTCACCGTTTCCAGAATTATTCATAGGCACAGTTCCTGGAAAACAAGCACAAGGCAGAAAACCCAGAAGTATTAATGCTTGCTAGTTCGAAGCACTAAGGAAATCCTGCGTTGATCTGTATTATTTTACACCCTCTTGGTGTTGATGAGTTCAAGTTCAGTGTTGCAGTCTCTGAACAGACTGTTTTGCTTTCAATTGAGTGCATTTCTAGCCCTGGCCAGCTCTTTGCAAATGAATCCCAGTGGGGAGGGGGGTATGGATGGCTCAGCCTAAATCCATCGTCATTGTGGAAGACAAAGGAGCCCTGGTGGCACAGTAGTTAAGAGCTCAGCAGCTAACCAAAATGTCAGCCATTTGAATCCACCAGCCGCTCCTTGGGAACCTTGTGGGGCAGTTCTATTCTGTCCTATAGGGTCACTATGAGTCGGAAGTGACTCCACGGCGACGGGTATGGAATAGAACAGGCAACGTGCATGTACTGTGATTGGCGAATCAGACAAGTGAGGGGCAGTAGTTTCTTTTTATATGGAAGATGACTGTTGGTCAAGGACCATTTCCCTTTGGGTGAAAGCCACATGCCTAAAAGTTACAGGATTTACTTTCCATTTAGCTCCTCTCCTCCTGCCTCCCACCCTGACCACTGCGGCCTCCAGTGATGAGGCCTACAGGCTTAGTGGATTCCCGCTCAGGAGACGAGCAGTCCAGACTTACTGGATATCCCCTCCAGGAAAGTAAGGCTCGGAGACAACACAAAGCATGCCATCTCTCCCAGCTACGAGAGAGCAGCTCATAACTGAATTCAGCCCCAAGATGCATTTAAACCACAGAGATTTTTTTTTTAATGTTGTGAATTAGCTGCTGAATTTCTCTCTTATGAAAATGGAAAGCTCAAGCAATAGAGCCCAAGTTCCTGTGTAGCAGTTAGCTGGAGCCAAGTGGCTGCTTCTCCATTCCGTCTAGGCAAGTTCCCTTCAGTTTGCCACACTCCCCACCTGGCCCACTCGCTTGTTTGCTTTTCCTGCCTAGCCCCGGTAGGCTTAGTATTTCAGCAGAACCTGACCCACTCCACGTTTTAATAAGTTTGACTGCCATCGCATACAGGTCGGCGGTAGGCACTGAGAATGCAGGGGTTATTAAATGGGTGCTCATAACACATCATAAGGAAACAACCCATTGGGGCCATCTATGCTTTTTATTAAATAAATAAGTAAATATGATATTGATCGTGTACTGGGTTCATATGAGGCTGACTTAAGGATGCATGTTGAACAGAACCATCAGATTCTATATCCAACCATCTGGGAAGATAGTTTAATTTGCTTCTTATGATTTCCTTTGCTTATTGATAAGTAGACTGTATTACAGCCAACTTGTATTTCTGCATCGCAGATAGCCTTGATACAACTACAAGGTCCACAAAAGATTTAGGGAAACACTCATGATCCGAGGGTAAGTGTGTCTTTGTTTTAAAAAATAGAATCACAGATTTCATGGGCATCAGCTCTTCTCATTTTTGTGTGTTCTGTTTCTGGTGAAAGAAAGGAATTGAAAAATAATACTTTCAGTTCAGAATTCTGATTTACTATATTTGATTGGCTAGAATCTTACTTTAATAATTTAACCCCCTTCTTCTGTCATGGTTTTCTGTTAGGAAAAATAATATTTATTTGAGGGATAGTTTGTCAGGGAGATAGATAGAAACATATTTTGTTCAATATATTTGATTTATTTCCTATCATTACCGTACTTTTACACAAATAACACACGTTATACTTTTTTGCCAACCACGTAACCCTCACCTCCATGCTATTTTCGTAAGCACGGTATGCCACGCGGTATATGTGTGGGTGCTTTATTTACGCGAGCATGTTATTTGCAAGAAGTACGGTACAGTTTGCCAAAGTTTCTCAGAAGCTGGAGCGGTAGAGCTGTGCTTGAGTAGGGTGTTCAGTTGCTGTAAAGGGGAGGAGACCTAAGGCAAGATGTGGTTGGCCACCCAGGCACTGACGCCCTGAGGGGAGGCCTGGAAGCCCTGCGAGCTCCTCAGCAATTTCTGCTCCTCTGGTTCCTGCAGACTATCCCTGCTTTCTCCCACCTTGTGCCCCAGGCTGCATTTGTTCTACACCTTACCCTTTCCCTGATTCCCAATCTCCCAGGGATTCTCCTGGTCACTTTCCTAAGCTGGCACCATAAGAGGTGCAGATGTGCTTTTTGGAATCACTGCCTCCCCTGGTCCCATCTCAGACTGCCACCGTGTTCTGGAGGGAATTCGTGTGCCTGGAGAAGAACGAACTGACATCTCTAAGCTCATGTTAGCTTTTGCAGCACTTGGTACATAGTGCAAGCTAGCTAAAACTGTGTTTTATTCTCTGTCTCGGCAAAATGTGACGAGCAATACTGGCTTAGGTCATAAGACTTTAGTAAAAAAATTCTTAGAATGTTTTCTGAAATCACAGGAGTGTATAATAATCCGGAGTCCCTGGGTGGTGCAGACAATGCGCTTGGCTGCTGAAAGGTTGGAGATTCAACTCCACCCAGAGGCACCTCGGAAGAAAGGACTGGCGGTCTACTTCCAAAAAAATCAGCTATTGAAAACCGTATGGAGCACAGTTCTACTCTGACGCACGTGGGGTTGCCATGAGTTGGAATCAGCTTGACTGCAGCTGTGGTGGTTATTGTTAGGTGCCATCAAGTTGGTTTTGGCTCAGTGACCCCATGTGACAGAAAAGAACGTCCTCATAGAGTTTTCTGGGTTGAGCCCTGGTGGCACAGTGGTTAACCACTCGGATGCAGTTCAGATCCACTAGCCACTCCGCTGGAGAAAGATGTAGCAGTCTGCTTCAGTAAAGATATAGAGCCTTGGCAACCCTATAAGGCAGTTCCACTCTGTCTTTTAGGGTTGCTCTGAGTCAAAATCAACTCGACAGCAACAAGTTTAGTTTTGGGTTAATCTTTATGGCAACAGATCTCTAGATCGTTCTCCCACAGAGCCAGCCTTTTGGCTACCACAGTACCCCGTTGCTGTCGAGTTGATGCTGACTCATAGTGACCCTACAGGACAGAGTAGAACTGCCCCATAGAGTTTCCAAGGAGCACCTGGTGGATTTGAACTGTGGGCCTTTTGATTGGCAGATGTAACTCTTAACCACTATACTTCCAGGGTTTCCAACCTTTTGGATAGTATAAAATGAATTTTTTTAAAAAAAAAACTTTAGAGAGGGGACTTTTAGGGGACCCATTGTGGTAGCTATTTCTCTGACATATGTATTCTGGCAGACTCGATGAGAGTTTTTGTCCCTTCCAAGAAAGCAGGGCTTGCAACGCCTTGGACGTTGGATAAGGAACTTTAGGTAACAGCCTCAGCTTTGACCAAGGGCAGAACAGGAAGCATGCCACTGACACTTCTGTGAACTGTGTTTTAATGCCTTTTTTTTTTTTTAATGGACGAGCTCAAAGTTAGGATTCGTCACTATCAGATTTGTAGCAGGTCCAGGTCCATGTATAAGACTGTCCTTTTAGGAATGCATGTTTTGCACCTGTACTGAAGCATTCAGACACCTTCTGAAATTGTTTGATCCTCTGCCCATAAAATTTACAAATGGAGATTGAAGAAGTTCGTATGTGGGTAGCACACGTTATCTGTTCGTCTGTAATTGGTATGGAAGAAAATCCCTGAGGAGCAGCCACAGCAGGGTAACACAGAATATAGCTATTCTTATTATGTGGCATAGTATATCCTAAATGATGCATTTTTGGCCTTAATTGAAAGTATGATCCAACTAAAGAAAAGCTGTATAAAAACTAGACAGAAGATCCCTCTCCCCCCGCCCCAAGCACCATCTGCCCCCTCCCCACACAGACACACCCTTGGCTCTTCTCTTCCTTCCAACCTGTCCTGGGTGGCTCTTCCCGCTGGGAACTGCCCTCCCTCCGGGTAGGAGCCTGTAATGTCATAAGTCTCCTAACAGGAGCGGCATCAAATGGGCAGTAGTTGAATAAGATTGACTTCGAGTTGCTAGCTCTTCTTCATCTGGATTCCCATTCCGCCTGTATTTCCAGGATGTGTCTTACCCCTGAGTACACTTGATTCACACTGTACAGGCAAGCTATATTTCTCTGAAAAAAAAGTTTAATAATCAGGAGATATTTTCAAGAAAAATGCTGCCACCAGAAATGGAGCTTAGAAGGAGAAACACCCAAAACTTTCTTACCTTCTGTGAGCAAATGTCTTGAGCCTCTTCGAGTTCACAGCTGCTAAGGGCACAATTCACTTTTTATGCCTCATCTATAGTCCACAAGACCACCAAAGACATAGACCAGGGTATGGCCAGGCTGTTTTCTGCCCTGGTGCCAGGCAGCGGAGCAGCTAAGAATGCAGGAGCCGCAGAGATCGTTTTTATATGGGTAAGCCAGGGCAGAGGGGAAAACCGTCTGGGTGAGTCCAGGTAATGCTTTTAGCTGACATCGAGGCTGATTTACAGCCCAGTTAAACCTGGGTGGTCGTGCATGGTTCTTGGTCAAATATCAGTGCAAAATAATTGTTGTAAGGAATCTCTAGAATACATACTTGCCCACCCTAATTTCCCTACGCCATGCTTTCTGTAGAATGCTTTTCTTTCTGGGTGACTAGGGATTTCATTCTATCTGGCATCCTAGTTGCAGCTAATAAGCAGGAATGTAAATATATTCTGAAATACATATTGGTATGTATCAGCTTAAGAAATTGTAAGATATTTTCCTTAGAAATTTTAGAGAGATTCTTGCTAAAGCAAAAGAAAAATTGGACATGGCTTGATGTCCTGGAGTACATTCTATTTGGGAAACTTAAAGACGGCATTGAAGCTACGAAATGAAATAGGGTAATTTCCACTTACTGATAAAATAGCTTAATCTAACGCTGCAGTTGTAGTCCGATCACCTAGAGAATTTCTGTATTACTTACTCAGAGGCACCATGGTAATGTCCACGTATAAAATAATCAGAGCACATTGTTACTGGTATTCATGACTATCAGTCATGGCACAAGGAATGGTATTTTTCCCAACTAATTTTCAATTCCTATGAAAGGAAGTTCCCATTTAGTATGAATATTTAACATGAATGAGTTCTTCCTTTCATTTTTATCAGTTTAGCAATCCTATACTCATCTGTATGGTTCAATAAAATTTTAAAAAAAGCTCATTTATTTCATGGGAAAAATTATTTGAGTGTACTAAACTGTTTCTTGTAAACTACAGGAGCAGTCACTTACAGGGAGAAACACCCACCTGTATAAACTCTAACTTAATGAGATAATAAACCACATTTGTGGAAATAAGGCTTTGATGGGCAATTGAATTCCCACTGTGCAGAAATACTAGCTGACGTTCACCATAAAGAATTTTTATCTGTTATTTCCTAAGCAAATATTCACAATTGTTTAATAAATAAATGTTTTATTCATTGATTACACAAAGTTTGGTCAAAGCATTGCTCAAAGAATAAACACGATTCTTAGAAATTTGGCATTTAAGCTTGACATTGAACAGACCGGGTCACACAGGGCCAACTCCCTCTCCTCTGTTAAGGCCTGGAGTTAGAAATGAACAGAGATCACATTTCAGGGACCACATTTGCACTTGATAATTCCGCTTCATCTGTGCTTTAGGGTTTATGAAAATGCTGTGAATGCTTTATTAGAATATTATACTTTTTTACTCTTAAATATGAGACATTTAAACATTTCCTGAATTCGAAACTGATTGTTATTAAATCTTGGGAACAAAATGACTTTGGGTGGGAAGACATCTCTGAATTATGAATGCAAGTTAATAAAAAAAAAATAGATAAGTAATATTGATTTATTTTTAACTGCTTTATAAACAGCGTTACAGACAGCTTTTCAGGCGTGAACTAATGATCTGGTTAGACTTCCTGACCACCTAACAAATGTTAGTTGGATGATAACATGAAATATAGAATAAAAAGATAAGAAATAAAAACTCAAAAGGAATTGGGGCCCGAACGCACTGCTTGCCCACGTAGCTGCTGTCACAGTTTTACAGAAATGCTCTGCCTTTGAATCACTGTTCTCAGACGTGTTTAAGTGTAGAAATTTCCAGCATGAAGGGTGGGGATTTGTGCAAAATTATATTGCATCAAAACTAGGAGAAACTGAAGAAAATCCCTACTTTTAAATATCCATTTTCAAAGAGCAAAGCTTAAACTCGTTATTTTCCCTTACAGAAGAATGTCTAAATCGTGTTTGTCTTTTTCTCTGACAGATAATTCTGAAATAATCAACCGAAACGGAATGGAATGCCAAGAATCTGCATTGAGAATAACTAAACATTGTTACTGTACATACTATCCCGTTTCCTCCTCAATAGAATTGCCACAAACTGCATGCTAAATAAAGATTTAGTTCTTCTGGACAGACCACCAACTCTAAGAAGCTAGTGCTGCTATATCATATATGAGTATTAAATATGGTATGCTTAGTATATTCCACCCTAAGATAGTTAACTACCTGATACCAGCTGTGATGTTTAAAGACATAAAGGGTAAAGTTTACTTTTAAAGGGTTTCTAAACATAGTTTCTGTCCTAGGAATATTGTCTTATCTCCATAACTATAGCTGATGCAGAAAGTCCCACCAGTTGACTCATTTCGACTCAGATGTTCTCAAATTTAGCAATAAACAGGTAGCGTGAGTTAGAACACCTATTCCGAGGACAATTTCAGTTCCACCTTCCAGTTGCCGTCATTTCAGTTACCCCCCGAGCGAAGGGTATGTTTCACTTCTTGGCAAGGTGAATGCTGCAGCAAGACAAGAAGTGAAGTAAAAGCGATGACCTGTCCTGCAGGTCTAAAATTTGAATGCAAATTCAAGCACAAGTACAAGGGACACATCGAAGCGTGGCGTTTGCTTTGCCTGGAGGTGCCGCGTTGAGTCATGTGATTCTAGAGTAACATTAAATAGATGGAAAACGAAACTTTGCACAGTATGAGCTTCATACCCCACCCAACAAAGTCTTGAAGGTATTATTTTACAAGTATATTTTTAAAGTTGTTTTATAAGAGAGACTTTGTAGAAGTGCCTAGATTTTGCCAGACTTCATCCAGCTTGACGAGAGCGAGAGGCCTATGCCAACAGCCTAATCTAAGGGATTAGTCTTTCGAACTCACCATCAGGTTGCCTGTGACAGAATAACGCTTCTAAACTAAAAACCTAGTCAAACCAGGAAGCTGTAGGTGAGGAGATCTGTATAATATTCTAATTTAAGTAAGTTTGAGTTTAGTCACTGAAAATTTGACTGTGACTTTAATCTAAATTACTATGTAAACAAAAAGTAGATAGTTTCACTTTAAAAAAAAATCCATTACTGTTTTGCATTTCACAAGTTGGATTAAAGGGTTGTAACTGACTACAGCATGGAAAAAAAATCATTCTTTTAATTCTTTCACCTTAAAGCATATTTTATGTCTCAAAAGTATAAAAAACTTTAATACAAGTACATACATATTATATATACACATACATATATATACTATATATGGATGAAACATATTTTAATGTTGTTTACTTTTTTAAATACTTGGTTGATCTTCAAGGTAATAGCGATACAATTAAATTTTGTTCAGAAAGTTGGTTTTAAAGTTTATTTTAAGCACTATCGTACCAAATATTTCATATTTCACATTTTATATGTTGCACATACCCTATACAGTCCCTACATAGTTTTTAAATTATTGTTTTAAAAAAAAAACAGCTGTTATAAATGAATATCATGTGTGATTGTTTAAAACATCCATTTTCTTTGTAAACATATTAGTGATTGAAGTATTTTGACTTTTGAGATTGAATGTAACATATTTTAAATTTTGGCGTCACTGCCTGTTCTGAAAACTAAATGCACCAACCATATCATTCTTTGAGAAAAACGGAATCTGCCATTTTATTCATGTTGGTCGAAGTCGAATTACTATCTATCTTATATCATAGATTTGATCACCCTATCAAAGAAAATCATGTTTTAAGTGTAATCTTACATAGTACTTGTATCGTTGCATTAGTTCTAATTTGTGGAAAAGTATTGTATCTAACTCGTATTACTTTGGTAGTTTCATCTTTATGTATTATTGATATTTGTAATTTTCTCAACTACAACTTTTTTTTATAACAATGTAGTTATGCTACAACTTGCCTAAAGCATTCAAACTTATTTTCTTTTCTCTTGTTTCCTTTGTTACTAACTATTCATTTAAACTCCTTGAAACATAGTATACATTACTAAAAGGTAAATTATGGGAATCACTGAAATATTTTTGTAGGCTAATTGTTGTAACATTGTCTTTCCTTTTTTTGTTTCCTGATTTTAACTTTAAAAATTGTTAGCACATGACTATTTTCAGCCCTTTAATAATGGACACCATCCTCAAAGGCATCGCCTGCATCCCCCAGCAAATAGAGAAGACTGTATTTTTCCTATGATATCCATTTTCCAGAATTGTGATTATAATATGCAAAGTCATAAATATGCCATTTACAGTAAGGAGGAGGTAAGGCAAATACATAGATGTACAAATATATGTACAACAGATTTTGCTTTTTATTTATTTATAATGTAATTTTATAGAATAATTCTGGGATTTGAGAGGATCTAAAACTATTTTTCTGTATAAATATTATTTGCCAAAAGTTTGTTTATATTCAGAAGTCTGACTATGATGAATAAATCTTAAATGCTTTGTTTAATGACAAAATCAAAATCACCAATATCCAAGACACAAAGGTATCAATTCAACAAACACTGTAGCTAAGAGACTGAATCTCCACTTGTACGGGAACTACATTTCACTCTTGGTTTTCAGGACGTAACAGCACTTCACCAAAATATTCTTTCAGCCATACCACTGGTAACGTTTCTACTAAATCCTTCTGTAACACTTACAGAATTCCCTCATTCATTACCTTACAGTGTAAACAGGAGTCTAATTTGTATCAATTCTATGTTTTGGTTGTAATATTCAGTTCACTCACCCAACGTGCAACCAATGAAATAAAAGAAGCATTTAAAACGATCTCGTGGTCTTCCTCCTCTTTGTGTTGAGATAGATTGATAATTAGCCAAAATCGTCTTTACATTCACACAGGTAGCAATTGGTAACTGGAAAAAAGACCAAACTCCAGGGCTCAAATGGGAGGTGAGCAATTAAATATGGTAATTTTGGAAATATTTTTCAGTATTCTATAAAATTAGAAATAAAAGTCTATTCCACCACTCAGCTCTCTTCTTCGTGATCCTGACTGATAATGAATAGATATGAAAATAAATAACCAAGTGGGGGATAAAATGTCAGTTTCATTAACAGACAAGACCAAACGAGGTGCCATCACGTCGATTCAGACTCACGGGAACCCTGTATGTGTCAGAGTAGAACTGTGCTCCGTAGTGTTTTCACTGGCAAATTTTTTGAAAGTAAACCACCAGGCCTGTCTTCTGAGGAGGCTTTGGGTAGACTCCAACCTCCAACCTTTCAGTTAAACAGCTGAGCATGTTAACTTTTTGCACCACCCAGGGATTCCAACAGATAAGAAAGTGCCCAGTAATCCAGAACACAGGTCTCTGGACAAAGTGACTTAGACCTCAGGCTAGAAGAGCAAGGCAGACTGGTATGCTGTATTCTACGTGGAGGTCCCGGCCAGGTGGGCCAAAGAGAGAACAAAAGCTGAGCCCCATAGCTGAGGGTAAAGGTTCTGAAAAGAGAGGGCAAGGTGGGTCCCTACCTTCCCATCAATAACTGTCCTTTCCTGAGGGGTGCTGTGAGGATGGAGGGAGCAGCAGAAGCTCCCTCTGCAGCCTTGGAGGCCCAAGGTATTTATCAAGAAAGATTCTACTGGCCTTTTGGGTGGGAACAGCCTTTGTTTTGCGGGATTGGCAGAAATCCCCTCCTCCATGAGCCAAGGCAGGGCACTGGTGGTTCAGTGGTAGAATTCTCACCTTCCATGCAGAAGACCTAGGTTCAATTCCTGGCCAAAGCACTTCACCATGCAGTCACCACCTCTCTGTCTGTTGGTGGAGGCTTGACTGTTGCTGTGATGCGCAATAGGTTTCAGCAGAGCTTCCAGTCAGACTAGGAAGAAAGGCCCAGTGATCTGAGAATCGGTCAGTGAAAACCTCGTGGATCATAATGGTCCAATCCAAGTGCAACCGATCGTGGGAATGGTGCAGGACCATTGTGCATGGCCCAGGACTGATGTGCACGGGGTTGCCGTGGGACCATTGTGCATAGTGCAGGACCATTGTGCATTGTGCAGGGCTGTTGTGGAAGGGGTCACCGTGGGATCATTGTGCATCGTGCAGGACCATTGTGCATTGTGCAGGGCTGTTGTGGAAAGAGTCACCGTGGGATCATTGTGCATGCTGCAGGACCGTTGTCCATCGTGCAGGACCATTGTGCATTGTGCAGGGCTGTTGTGGAAGGGGTCACCGTGGGACCATTGTGCATGCTGCAGGACCGTTGTCCATCGTGCAGGACCATTGTGCATTGTGCAGGGCTGTTGTGGAAGGGGTCACCGTGGGATAATTGTGCATGGTGCAGAACTATTGTGCATCGGTCGCCATGAGTTGGGCAGACTCGATGGCAGCTAACAACAGCATGGGCCAAGCAAGATCTTAGGGGAGAAGGTTTTATTGATGGCAGATTTAAAGCTTCAGTCTGCCTGAGTGATTGTGATGTCCCTTACAAGGGTAGAAAAGAAAAGCATTTGACAGATCGTTGTTGCTAGGTCCTGCTGAGTCAATTTTTGACTCATGGCCACCCATGTGACAGGGTAGTCATTCTGCCACCAGGCATATAACAAAGGCACTTGTATTTTTAAACTGTCCTTTCAGGATTTCCAAGGGTAAAAATACTTTAAAATTATCACCTCTGTGGATATTTGAAAAACTGGCTATATATTCAGATCAGCACTTTTTGTTTTGTGTTTTTACTCTAATGCAGAAGAAAGCCTACCATTCCATTAGTTGCTCCTTACCAAAAAAAAAAAAAAAAAAAATTAATAGTAAGTTCAAGATGCCAACTTTAAAGAACAAGTTGTCATTTGAAGTGAAAAACCTAAAACAAACTGTACTTAAAATGTTCCACACCAGGCTGATTCTCCTGTCACCACCAAGTCAATTCCAACTCATAGTGCTTCAAATATGGCGTAGTGATTAAGATCTGAGGCTGCTACCAAACGTTGGCAGTTCGAATCCACCAGGCGCTCCTCGGAAACTCTACGGGGCAGTTCTACTCTGTCCTACGGGGGTCACTATGAGTCGGAATCGACTAGACAGCAACGGGGTTTGGTTTTTGGTATTTTTGGCTGACTTTTCATGGTACTACATCAAAATCAAGAGTGAAATTTAACCGTGAAAGTACTATCTCTTCAGCAAGGAAAATACTTTGTTGTTAGTCACAGATATTCCAACTATGGTGGCCCCGTGTGTACAGAGTAGAACTGCTCCATAGGTATTTCAAGGCTTTTAGAAGCAGATCGCCAGGCCTGTCTTCTGAGGTGCCTCTGAGTGGGTTGGAACTGCCAACCTTTCAGTTAGGAGTCCAGCACTTAACCCTTGTACCACCCAGGGACTCCTAGAAAATAACTAGATGTAAAATATCAATTATTTTGTAGTTATCTACAGGAAGCAAATTTTATTTCAATTTGGGGTTACTCAAACAAACAAACAAAAAGTTTCAAACCCAGGAATATGTTATTCTGATTTTTAACCAAAGAGTCTGGCCACACTTCACAGATTTTAGGAGCAGCCAGGCAAACCAAAATATAGTTGAACATTACGATGTTTGTGAGAGAAAACTACTGACTCCCTAAAGAATGATTTCTTCTTCCCCCCAAAATATCCCAGTGTCTCTGAAATATTAGGCTACTAGTGCTGCTGGGCTGATCTTTATGCATAGAGGTAGCTCACCGTGAATAATATGCCTCTCACAAAACTATTCACGGTAACGACTTCCCTTTCTGCTTTTGGTAGGGGAGGTGGATGGCAGGGATGGGGGTGAGGGGAGATTGAAAATGTTCACCAGGCAGCGTTATGTGCCAAGCTTTCCACTAAATACGTAGGCTTCTAACAAGCCCATTCTGCGTTGTCAGTAAGAATTACTAATAAGTGATAGAGAAATTCTTACTGGAACATAGATCCCCACTGAAGGTATATAGAGATTCTACTGTAAGGGGTAGCTTTCATCTAAATCAATACTGCCATTCGGCATCTGCCTTTTGGGGAACAGGTCTGGAGCTCAGATGAGACCCTCTCTCTGCTGCACCTCAGTCATGTGATATAACCCTTGACTGACCATCAGGTAGCCTCACTTTGTCCCTCTGTTTCAGCTGCTTTGAAAATGACTGTCCAGCAATTCGAGATGTCCTGTCAGTGCCCCAATATAAATTTCATAGTGCTACTTACCCTACAGGTGTATTTTTTTTTAAGTCTATATTTTTTTTTAATTGAATGTTATTCACATAACTAAGCATTTTAGAGGGAACAATTTAGGGGCATTTAATACATCCACGATGTTGCGGAGCCAACACCTCTTTCTAGTTCCAAAACATTTTCATTACCTCAGAGGAAACCTGTACTCATTAAGCAGCTACTCTCCGTTCCCCCACCCCTCCCTTCAGCCCCTGTTCTTGTTAGGTGCCATCAAGTCAATCCTGACTCATGGCAACTCCGTATGACAGAGGAGAACTGCCCCATAGGGTTCCCTTGGCTGTAATCTTTACAGACACAGATCTTCAAGCTTTTCCCTCACAGAGCCGTTGGGTGGGTTCAAACTGCCAATCTTTTGGTTAGCAGCTGAGTGCTTAACCATTGCACTACCAGAGCCCATTCTTCAGCCCTGACAACCATCAATCTGCTTTCTGTCTCTATGAATTTACTTATACTGGTTATTTCATATAAATGGAATCATTCAATATGTGACCTTTTGTGCCTAGCTTCTTCCACTTCCTGTAATGTTTTCAAGGTTTATCATGCTGTAGCATGTGTCAAAAAGTCAGTCCCTTTTATGACTGAATAATGTTGCATTGTATGAATACACAGAACCCTGGTGGCACAGTGGTTCAGAGCTTGGCTGCTAACCAAAAAGTCAGCAGTTTGAATCTACCAGCTGCTCCTTGGAAACTCTATGGGGCAGTTCTACTCTCTCGTACAGGGTCACTATGAGTCGGAACTGACTCAGTGGCAACAGGTTTTGTTTTGTTTTTGGTATGAATATACAATATTTTCTTTATCCATTCATCCACTGATGGACAATTGGGCTATTTCCACTCTTTAGCTATCATGAATAGCGCTGGTACGAACATCCACATACACGTTACTTAATACCTGTTTTCAATTATTTTAGGTATACCTAGGAGTAAAATTGCTGAGCCATGCAATAGTGCTATGTTTAATTTTTTAAGGAACTGTCAAACTTTTTTCTACCAAATTTAACCATTTTACATTCCCACAGTAATGTATTAGGGTTCCACTTTCTCTACATCTTCACTAACACTTGCTATTTTCCAAGTGTTTGTTTAAAACCATCTTAGTAAGTGTGACATGGTATCTTATTTTGGTTTTCATTTGCATTTCCTCAAAAATTAATGATGTTGAGCCTCTTTTTATTTGCTTCTTGGCCATTTGTATATTTTCTCTGAAGAAATGTCTATTCAAACCCTATGCCCACCATTTTTTAACTGGATTGTCTTTTTGTCATTGTGTTGTAAAAGTTCTTTATAAGTTCTGGATACTAGATGCTTACAAAGTATATGATATACAAATATTTTATCCATTCTGGAGGCTGTCTTTTCACTTTCTTGATAATGTCCTTTGATGTACCACAATTTTTGTTTCTGATAAAGTCCAACCTATCCTCTTTCCTTCCGTTGTTCATACTTTTGGCATTGTATCTTAGAATCCATTGCCAAATCCAAGGTCCTGAATATTTACCTCTATGTTTTCTTCTAAGAGTTTTATGGTTTTAGCTCTTACGTTTAAGTCACTGATCCATTTTGACTTATTTTTGTATATGGTGTGAGGTAGGGGTCCAATTTCATTCTTTTGCATGTGGAGATCCATTTGTCCCAGCACGATTTCTTAGAGACGATTCTTCCCCTCATTGAATGGTCTTGGCATCCTTGTGGGAAATCAATTGGCCATAGATGTATGGGTTTATTTGTAGTGTCTCAGTTGTATTCCACTTGGTCTATATGTCTATCCTTATACTAGTACCGCACTGTTTTGATTACTTTAGATTCATAGTAAGTTTTAAAGTTGGGAAATAGAAGTCCTCCAACTTTAGTTTTCTTTTTCAAGATTGTTTTGGCTATTCAGGGCCCCTTGAAATTTCATATGAATTTGAGGATTGGTTTTTCCATTTTTACAAAGAAGTCAGCCTATATTTCAATCAAACCACTTCAGACATACTCTCCAAATTTGGTGAAAATCCATATAGCATCTTTATGAGATAGGTAAACAGTAACTTTGTTTTGTTCATATACATTTTAGATACTCTTTAGCAGTATGAAGAAATTTTTATACCCATAACAAATATGAGAGACTAATACTTGTAAAAATTAAATAACTTATTCAAGATCACATAGCTCAGCAGAATTTTTCAGGTTCTGGCCTGTCAGAACTCAACAGCCACATTGAAATGAGTTTTGTTTGTGCCATCCTTCAGATCAAAATTTTATAAAAGAATTGAAAGTAAGGCATCCATCCATATTTAAGGCAAAGCTATAATAAGAATCCTTTAATACATTACTTGAGAAAAACAGCTTTACTTCCCCATCACAAAAAATATGATTTACGAAGCTATAGACTGCAAAGTAATACTTTAGATTTAAGACCAAAAAGAAAAAAACAAAAAACAAACCCATTTCCTTTGAGTCAATTCCAACTCATAGCTACCCTGTAGGATGGAGTAGGACTGCCCCATAGGGTTTCCAAAGCTGTAAATCTTTATGGAAACAGACTGCCACATCTTTCTCCTGCAAATTGGCTGGTGGGTATGAACTGCTGACCTTTTGGTTAGCAGCCAAGAGCTTTAACCACTGTGCCACCAGGGCTCCTAGATTTAAGACAGAGCCTAATTTTTTATTAGATTCAAGCCCAATTATTTATTAGGGTCCAAGGCAACTAGAAGATTGTTACATCACACCATCTCTCTAGTGTTTTCCATTCTTTCAGTAAAGCTTCTATATGGCTCTCCTGAAATAAAAAATAATGAAAGCCATTGAATTTTTCCCATTAACTATGTGGCATTAAGTCATAAAAGCAGCCCCTGAAAAGGTATAACTCAAAAGCCTGGGAAAAATAGCCAGAGAGAATTAACTTCATCTAAATAAAAGACACACATAGAATACATACCCCTGGGTGGTACAAACAGTTAACACGCTCGGCTGTTAACCTACAGGTTGGAGGTTCGAGAATACCCAGAGCCACCTCAAAAGAAAATTCTGGCAATCTACTTCCAAAAAATCAGCCACCAAAAACCGTATGTAACACAGTTCTGCTCTGACACACATGGGGTCACCATGAGTCGGAATCGACTTGAGGGCAACTGGGAAAAGCAAGCCAAAAATCAAACTGTGCCCAGAGAGTCTGAGATGTTGGGTTTTGTTATTGTTGGTCCCTTTCTCTAATAACTTTGGTGTGGGTCTTTCCAAGACTTTGGTTTCTATAAACAAAGGAAGAGTTTTATTTATCAGTCCTAGCATATAAAATGAAGGGATCTCCTTTTGCTAGAGAACACTTCCTTCACAAAAGCTCAGCCAACAAAATGACACAAAACAGCAGCTAGCGGCTATGCCACCCCTAACCCCTGAGTTTTTAATCCCTAAATTCTTAATAAATTCTGCAGTGAATTGGTGAAAACCCAGTCTTTTAAATATAAAACTGTGTGGTTTACAGAGGGAGAAAAATGCATTCAAAATAGCATAGCAGCTTAGGAAAACCTGGCTCATCCTGGTGGCGCAGTGGTTAAGAGCTCGGCTGCTAATCAAAAGGTCAGCAGTTCAAATCCACCAGCCACTCCTTGGAAACCCTATGGGCAGTTCTACTCCTTCCTATAGGGTCAATATGAATCAGAATCAACTCGACGGCAACAGGAAGGCCTAAATATTTCTGAGCAAATCAATCAGGTATATATTATTTGATCAGCTATATACTATGTTATACATGTATACTATTTGAAGTAACAAAAAAAAGCTACAGAATAAATATATATTCAGCACCCTCACACACATATTTATATGTAGAGCAATCTAAATACATTATTATCCTTAATGACAAAGTTGAGGGCCTTGCAAACCAAGAAAAACAAAACAAACTCGTTGCCATCGAGTCCATTCTAACTCATAGTGACCCCACAGGACAGAGTAGAACTGCCTAGGGCCTCCAAGGAGTGGCTGGTGGATTCGAACTTCCATCCCTTTTGGTTAGCAGCTGAGCTCTTAACCAGTGCACCACCAGGGCTCCTGAGGGCCTTACAGTTCTACAAAAGGGAAAAATGGGTGTCTGCTTTCCACAGTAGTGTGGTAGGTAAAAGCTAAATACTATCTGAGTTTGACTCTCAACACTACTTCTTAACAGCTTCTAAACTTCAGCTTTTTTTTCATCAGTATGCCGGGTCACGCAATAGAATCCACCTCATCATGACGTTATGAGGCTTAAAGGAAGACTATATACTAACCGCTTAGGACAGAACATTACACTTAGCAAGCTCTCAGTGAATATTAATTGCTGTTCTTAGAAATAATATTAAAATAAGCTCTTGTATTTCCCCATCAGGATTTATTTCCTGGTTCTATCCAAACATTTCTTACAACTAAGAGGTGCCTCTTCTATTGCCTAAATGACAATTCATGCCAAAAGCTGACAGGAAAATTATAGGAAATTTATAATAACAAATAATGAGCTGCATTATTTTTGTGGAAGCCTGCAATTACATCCAATTCAATAAATGTCTACTGAGCCCTGAATAAGCACCGCTAAGCCATTCAAGAGGAGCCCTGGTGGCATAGTGGCTTAAGTGCTTGGCTGCTAATGGAAAGGTTGGTGGTTCGAACCCACCAGCCACTCTTCCATAAAGATTTCAGTCTTTGAAACCCTGTGCGGGCAGTTCTACTCTGACGTATAGGGTTGCTATGGTTTGGAATCAACTCAATTTTTGCAATGGGTTTTTTTTTTGTTTTTTTTTTTTGCTTTTTAATCCATTCAAGGGGCATGAACATGAACAAAATCCAATCTCTGCCCTCAAGAAGCTTACAGTCAGCAGAAAAAATAAAACTGTGAAAAATAAAGGATGACTAAAGATTGCTTTCTACAAATGTCAAAGTATTAATGAAAGGGTTGCCTCGTTAGAGAAAGTGGAAATATTCATAGGAAAACAAAATAAGCTCTTTGCCACCGGGTAAATTCCGACTCATAGCGACCCTGTAGGATGGAACAGAACTGCCCCACAGGGTTTCCACAGCTGCAAATCTTTACAGAAACAGACTGCCACATCTTTCTCTTGCGGCGTGGCTGGTGGGTTACAAGTCCCAATCTTTCGGTTAGCAGCCGAGCACTTAACCACTGCACCATCAGGGCTCATTGAAAACAAGATACAAGATGCATTTTGAAGTATTTCCAGATAAGTTCCAAATTATTCCACAGACAGGAAGTGTAATGGGAGATGGGGGAGAGCTGAAGATGTCCTAGAAGGCTCCTTGGAAGAAGAGTTCCTTGAGATGGACCTTGAGGAGTAGTAAGTACAGTGTTTAGCAAGGCAAGAGGCATGAGGAACAAAAAGAATAAAAATGCAGAGGTGGGTGATTAGAATGATACGCAAACAAAAACAGAAGAGGCCATTGGCTTTTACAAGATAGCCACAATTTAGGACAAAGATTACATGGTGGGTGCTCTGGTGCATTGCCAGATCCTCAGTCCGAATGAAGGACTTACTGCTCGGCATCTGAGAGTGCTACAGTGGTTGGTCCTCTTCTTCTGGAATTGCACTGACTGAAGAGAGCTTTCTTGCCCTGGGCCTCACACCCCTCCCCAAGGGCAGCTGGCGTTCAATTGATTGATGCAGGAGTATAAAGGCCTACAGCCTTACCCCAACTTGGAACAACTCGGAAGGGTCGCCTCAGCTTCAGAGCTCCCCAGGGGGCCAGCTGGGGCATTTGTTGAGACTGTTTCACAGCCCAACTTCATCTCTTGCCCATTCATGCTTCCTTCCCTCCCACAAGCGTTGGTACCACAAGTGCTCCATAATAAAGTTCCTTAATGCCACTCTCCATCTCCAGTTGGCTTCCCAGGAATCCATACTTTAATGGGTATGCAGAGCTATAATTTACAAATTCCATTATTCAATCCTTTGACCTCCTTATCAACTGATGGAAGAAACATATTTAAAGTTACAATTTGGTTCTTTTTTGAAAAAAACAAAGAAAATTTTTTGCCTGTAAAAGTGTCTTGCCTACATTGGCCATCTAAGATGCATCAATTGGCCCCAACCAACCTGGAGCACAGGAGAATGAAGAACACCAAAGACACAAGAAAAATAGGAGTCCAGCTGTGGGAACCATGGTCTCAGGGAACATCTAGCTCAATTGGCATAAGAGAGTTTATAAAGAATATGTTCTACAATCTACTTTGTTGAGTAGTGTCTGGGGTCTTAAAAGCCTGTGGGCACCCATTTAGGATACTCCAGTGGTTTCAATCCTTCAGGAGCAAGGAAGAATGAAGAAAACTAAAGACATAGGGCAAAATTAGTCCAAAGGACTAATGGACCACATCTACCACAGCCTCCACCAGACCGAGTCCAGTACAACTAGATGGTGCCCTGCTACCACCACTGACTGCTCTGACAGGGATCACAACAGAGGGTCCTAGACAGAGCTGGAGAAAAATGTAGAACAAAATTCTAGCTCAGAAAGAGAGACCAGACTTGCTGGCCTGACAGAGACTGGAGAAACCCTGAGAATATGGCCCCCAGACACACTTTTAGCTCAGTAATGAGGCCACTCCTGAGGTTCGCCCTTCAGCTAAAGACCGAACAGGCCCGTGGAAAAAAACAAGACTAAAGAGATGGACGCATCAGCCCTGGGGCAGGGACTGGAAGGTAGGAGGGAAGAGGAAAGCTGGTAATAGGGAACCCAGGGTCGAGAAGGGAGAGTGTTGACATGACGTGGTGTTGTTAACCAATGTCATAGAACAATGTGTGTACTAACTGTTTGATGAGAAACTAATCTGTTCTGTAAACCTTCATCTAAAGTTCAATCAAATTTTTTTTAAAAAAGGAGAAAGTATGAGCCCAAGAGACAGAAAGGGCCACATAAACCAGAGACTCCATCAGCCTGAGACTGGAAGAACTAGATGGTGCCTGGCTACCACCAATGACTGCCCTGACAGGGAATGCAACAGAGAGTGCCTGATCAATCAGGAGAAAAGTGGTGTGCAGAACTCAAATTCACATAAAAAGACCAGACTTAATGGTCTGACTGAGACTGGAGGGACGCCAGAGGATATGGCCCTCGGACTTTCTGTTAGCTCAAAACCTAAACCATTCCCAAAGCCAACTCTTCAGGCAAAGATTAGACTGGACTGTAAGACAGAAATTGATCCTGGTGAGGAGTGTACTTCTAGCTCAAATAGACAAATGAGACTAACAGGGCAGCTCCTGTCTGGAGGTGAGATGAGATGGCAGAGGGGGACAGGAACTGGTTGAATGGACACAGGAAATACAGGGTAGAAAGGAGGAGTGTGCTGTCACACTATAGGGAGTACAACTAGGGTCACACAACAATGTGTGTGTAAATTTTTGTATGAGAAACTGACTTGAACTGTAAACTTTCACTTAAAGCACAATTAAAAAAAAAAAAAGGTCTTGCTGAAGAAAACCAAACCCATTGCTGTCAAGTCAATTCGGACTCTTAGTGACCGTATAGGACACGGTAGAACTGCCCCATTGGGTTTCCAATGAGTGGCTGGTGGATTCGAACTGCTGACCTTTTGATTAGCAGCTGAGCTTTTAACCACTGCACCCGTAGGGCTCCAAACAATAGAAGAAAAAAGAGAACGATCAGAGGAAAAATTCAAAGCTGAAGTTTTATTATTATTAATTAGTATTATCATGGGTATATAAAAATGGCAAAATCTCTGCAGTGGTTAAGAGCTTGGCTGCTAACTGAAAGGATCGAAGTTGGAATCCACCAACTGCTCCACTGGAGAAAAGACTTGGTATTCTACTCCCATAAAGATGACAGCCTTGGAAACCCTATGGGTAGTTCTACTCTGTCCTCTGGGGTTGCTATGAGTCAGAATCAACTCGATGGCAACGAGTTTAATGGGCTTGGAGGGGGAAAAAGCTTTTATAAAAAAGCCACTGGTGAAAGTCACATTTGATTTTGAGGTATCTTGCTTTGCACTTGGTTCAAATTTTTATTCCTTGTCTGAGCCTAATGTCAACAGTTCTTTGAAAAGAAACCATAAAAATAAATTGGTTCTTGTGCAATCCACATATCTTTATACAAGTTTAAATTAAAATGTATTAAGTTTGCATTTGGTAAATATAACCCGAGAGCCAAATTCTGGAGGTAGGATACAAGAGACATAAAATTCCAGAAGGTAGCCTGTCAACCCATCAAAGCCAAGTCAAGGCTAGCTGAAGTGATGCCTCCATGTTGTTACACATTTTTTGCAAATTTAAGCAGCATGCCTGGGAATTAACGCAACTGACATGTACTATTGATGAAAGCCTCCATTAAGAGAGCAAGAAGTAACTAAAGGAACACATACACATAATCAATGTTCAGATTATCCCATCTCCTCCAAGAGTCATCAATATGTTTTGAATGAAAGCCACATATTTGGTGGTTTTGTTCTGGTAAAAATCTTTACAGAAATCAATTAACATATTTAGAACAGGAGTTGATGGCTAGCTGAGGACACAGGGAATTTAACTTATGTATTCTACTTTTTTTTTACTCACAGAAGCCACTGTGGGAGACAGGAAACTTGGTCAATAACTTGGTGTCCTTTGCTGATCACTGGTCTGGGCTAACACTCTCTGACCACACTTCATTCTGCAATCTTAAAAGGCAGTATAGTATAGTGTTTGCTGTGGATTGAATCGTGTCCCCCAAAATACATTCATTGCAAATCCTAACCACTCTGCCTACAGTTATAATCCCATTTGGGAATGGGTTGTCTTTGTTATGTTAATGAGGCAGGAGTAATGGTAGGGTGTATCTTGAGTCAATCTCTTTTGAGATATAAAGAGATTAAACAAGAGAGCTAAAAGCAGAGATGGGGCAAGACACATGCCAAAACACATGAAGGTGGCCCAGGAGCAAAGGCTCAAGAGGACAATGACCTTCCCCCAGAGCCAACAGAGAAAAAGCCTTGCCCTAGAGCCAGTACCCTATATTCTGACTTCTAGCCTCCTAAACTGTGAGAAAATTAATTTGTTTGTTATACCTACCCACTTGTGGTATTTCTGTTATAGCAGTACTAGATAACTAAGACAGTGGTTAAAAGCATGGAATTAGTAGCCAAATTACCTGAGTTCAAATCTTGGTTCTATCACTTCCTGCCTGTATGGGTGCACTTCCAGCCACTGGTTTCATTCTCTGGAACAATAATACACCCACTCCTCACTTTTTGACATAGTTTCTAAAGACCAAGTGATTATGTGAAAATTAGCGTTATGTGAAAATGGAGGATAACCACGTCAGATCACAAAATGGAAGATTACTACATCATTACATAACTGCCAAATTACAGCATTAAATAACTGCCAAACTACGGAGAATCATAGTCCCGTCAAGTTGACACTTTACCTTAACCAACACACCCAGTGTTACTCTCTCCTCACACTTTCCCATTAATTACTGCTAGACACACATTGTTAATGCACAAAATAGCTGGACACTAGATTTTTTTTACTTTCATCATAAATGTGAAATGCTGGATAATGAGATAGTCAATAAATGAGTCGATAAGTATTATACGTTATAGTATCTATCACATCACATGGTTGTGAGAATTAAATGAGTTAGTATAAACAAACTCTTAGAACTATGCCTTGAATATATGGCATTTGCTATTTTTGAAAAACAAATCAAACTTTAAAAAGTTGCCTATCAAAATGAGCTTGTCTGTGTCTATTTTTTCCCCAGCAGGATGGCCTCTCAGCCCTACTCCTGGCAAAGTTAACTGGGGTAGTCTGGTTGCCTCACAGTGGATTTAGATAAACCAGTACATAGTCATTAGACCCTGGCTTAGCTCAGCAGACAACTCATCTCTTTATATAGCACAGTAATGAACATTCCAGACCTCCATTTCTGGGGACCACAGTAAAATAAATACATTGAATGAGTCTCCTGAGGAACATAACAAAGACAGCTAGATGAATATTAAAAACATCTTTTTAAATGCACAGTGGAGCTGCCAAGAAAGTAAGAAATTCTCAGAGGCCAAAAAAGTATGGGGATGCTTTAACGTGAGCTAGCACCAAAGCCGCCTTTTGCCTGGTGGCATCTGACCGGTTCCAGTAAGTTGAAGTGGCCACAGGAGACCAAAAGGAAGGCTAGACCTGTCCTAGGCAGAGAAAAGCAAGAGTACTTCATGGAGCTGGAGCCCCAAAGGGCTATACTGTGAGCAGGGCCGGCATTAGAGCTCACTCTCTGGACTCAGGTACCACATTTGAGGCAGCACCAAAAAAACTCAGTCATCAAGATAAACAACTTATTAATGTAGTACGGTGCAATTAATTATTTTTGTGTAGAGGCGTGCCTGCGAGTCTGATTCGGAAAAGGCTGTCCTGATGGAAGAACTATATCCTGAGTATTCCAGAGCCTGAATTATAACTGTTTCTTCCCTAACAAACCCCATAATTGTGAGTATTGTTTGTAAGTTCTGTGTGGCCGTTGCTGTGAATTATTGAACCCAGCAGAGAAATGAGACTGCTGCTTGAGGGATGGTTGGTGTCAGAATTAGTAAAGATGGCAGAGAGAAGAGCCTTCTCTAGCCTCCGCCTCATCTGAGTCAGTCTTAAGCTGTTGATCTTGGTTCTCCTTCACCCTTGTAGGGTTGGAGGAGGTCAGATGCTGCCCCCAAGCTATTTTTATGTGCAGTATTTTTAAAAATCATAATTAATGCACAAAAGCCTATAATGAACAAAATATCAGAATTTTAAACAAAGACAGACTGTTGCTGTTTGCTTTATGACCCTGTGTTTCTTGGTAGCAAAAACAGGCGCTTACAAGGGAAGACACTGGCCTGCCATCAGACGGGGCCACCGCGGGCTTTCTGTACAATCATGTTTTTAAATGGCTAAACTTTCATTCACTTTTCTCACTTGATTGAAAACATGAGAGGATATTTTGAAAACTAGATGTAGGGCCGCATCTTTTTTCTTTTGTATCAGACTCCTGTACGGCTCTACACACTGCTATTAGCTATGCTTGAGTGACTGAGGGAAAAACAAACAAACAAACAAAAAACCCAGAGGGCTAAGCTAACCACAGGCCCAGATCTAAGCCCTATTTATATACAACCAAAACTACACTGTCCCAAACATTTCCCTTACTAGATATTTACTGGAGCCCTGGTAGTAAAATGGTTAAGAGCTCAGCTGCTAACCAAAAAGTCAGCAGTTTGAATCCTCCAGGTACTCCTTGGAAACACTATGGGGCAGTTCTCCCCTGTCCTATAGGGTCGCTATGAGTCAGGATTGACTCAACGGCAATGGATTTGGTTTTTGGTTTTTTTAGATATTTACCTTCCTGTTTACTAATCTATATCTTTTTTTTTTTTTTTTTTTTTGTATAAAAGCCCTGGTCAATATCCACTAAATTGATTTCATGACCCACGGTTTGAAAGACACATAAAACATAAATACACAGAAAGTTTGAAAGTCAAAGTATGCAAGAGGAAACACTAGAAAAATATTCACCAAAAGAAAGCTGGTATAACTATGTTGATATTAGATCAAACAGAATTTAAAGCAAAGAGCAATACATGTGATTAAAAAACAACACTGCCATGGAGTCGACTTCCACTCATGGCAATCCCATGTATTACATGTAGGACTGCTCCATAGGGTTTCCTCGGCAGTAATCTTTACAGAAGCAGATCACCAGGCCTTTGTTCTGTGGTACTGCTGGGTGGGTTCTAACTGCCAACCTTTAGGTTTTTGCCACCCAGCAACCTAGTGATAAATAAAGGTTACTACATAATGATCATATTGGCAATTCACCAAGATAATATAATAATTCTATATAGGGTTGCTATGATTTGGAATCGACCCAACAGCAGTGGGTTTGGTTTTAGTTTTAATATGGGATGCATAGAATAACATAACCTAAAAATATATAAGCAAAAATTGCCGGAACTATAAAAGATCTTCATCATCATAGGAAATTTTAATACAAAACAAAACAACAACAAAAACAAACCCATTGCCGTTGAGTCTAGTCTATTCCGACTCAGAGTGACCCTATAGAACAGAGCAGAACTGTCCCATCGGGTTTTCTGGGATGTAAATCTTTACAGGAGCAGATGGCCAGGTCTTTCTCCCTTGGCTTGTGGGTCTGAAACTCTGACATTTTGATTAGCAGCTTAGCATTTAACCATTGCGTCACCAGGGATCCTTACAGCCAGGTTTACAGGCAAATAACTCCTACCAAACGCTCAAGACACAGACAAGCCAATTTTGTACAAACTCTTTAAGGCGACAGAAAAATAGTTGTTGTGATGTGCCATCCAGTCTGTTCCAACTCATAACGACCCTATGTACCACAGAGCAACACGCTGCTCAGTCCTGCATCGTGCTCACAATCACTGTTATGCTTGAGCCCATCGTTGCAGCCACTGTGTCAATCCATCTCATTGAGAGTCTTTCTCTTTTCCAGCGACCCTGTAATTTACCAAGCATGATGTCCTTCTCCAGGGACTGATCCCTCCTGACAACATCTCCAAAGTATGTAAAAGGCAGTTTTGCCATCCTTGCTTCTAAGGAGCATTTTGGTTGTACTTCTTCCAAGACAGGTTTGTTCGTTCTTTTGGCAGTCCATGATATATTCAATATTCTTCACCAATACCACAATTCAAAGGCGTCAATTCCTCTTCGGTCTTCCCTATTCATGGTCCAGCTTTCGCATGCATATGATGTGATTGAAAACACCATGGCTTGGGTCAGATGCACCTTAGTCTTCAAGGTGACTTCTTTGCGTTTCAACACTTTGAAGAGGTCCTTTGCAGCAGATTTACCCAATGCAATGCATCTTTTGATTTCTTGACTGCTGCTTCCTTGGGTGTTGATTGTGGATCCAAGTAAAATGAAATCCTTGACAACCCCAAACTTTTCTCCGTTTATCATGGTGTTGCTTATTGGTCCATTTGTGAGGATTTTTGTTTTCTTTATGTTGAGGTGTAATCCACACTGAAGGCTGTGGTCTTTGATCTTCATCATTAAGTGCTTCAAGTCCTCTTAACTTTCAGCAAGCAAGGCTGTGTCATCTGCATAATGCAGGTTGTTAATGAGTCTTCCTCCAATCCTGATCCCCAGTTCTTCTTCATATAGTCCAGCTTCTCATATTATTTGCTCAGCATACAGATTGAATAGGTATGGTGAAAGAATACAACCCTGACACACACCTTTCCTGACTTTAAACCATGCAGCATCCCCTTGTTCTGTCAGAACAACTGCCTATTGATCTATGTAAAGGTTCCCCATGAGCACAGTTCAGTGTTCTGGAATTTCCATTCTTCGCCATTTTATCCATAATTTGTTATGATCCACACACTCAAATGCCTTTGTATAGTTAATAAAACATAGGGAAACATCCTTCTGGTATTCTCTGCTTTCAGCCAGGATCCATCTGACATCAGCAATGATATCCCTGGTTTCACATCCTTTTCTGAATCCAGCCTGAATTTCTGGCAGTTCCCTGCTGATATACTGCTGCAGCCACTTTTGAATGATCTTCAGCAAAATTTTGCTTGTGTGTGATATTGATGATATTGTTCGATAATTTCTGCATTTGATTGGATCACCTTTCCTGGGAACAGACATAAATAGCCAGGTAGCTGTCTTCCATATTTCTTGACATAGACAAATGAGCACTTCCAGAGCTGCATGCATTTGTTGAAATATCTCAACTGATATTCCCTCAATTCCTGGAGCCTTGTTTTTCGCCAATGCCTTCAGTGCAGCCTAGACTTCTTTCTTACCATCGGTTCCTGATCATACGCTACCTCTTGAAATGGTTGAACATCAACCAATCTCCATTAATAATCAGGAGATGCAATTTATAACCACAAGATAGGATTTCCTACCTATCAAATCATCAAAACTTTAAATGTTGAACAAGTGGTACACTTACACAGGGTTGTTGGGAGTTTAAACTGGTACCATCACTTTGGAACACTATTCTGCATTATCTAGTAAAACTGTTATTTACCCATAGAACCCTTCAGTACTGCAACGTGAGACCTGAATTTTGTTTTCAGTTCTTTCAGCTTAAGAAATACAGATCTTATTCTACCCTGCTGGTTTCCTAACTCCAAGATTTTGCACATTTCACCATAATGCTTTACCTTGTCTTCTCCAGCCTCCATTTGGAATATTCTATTCAGCTTCTTTACTTCATCTTTTCTTCCATTCACTTTAGCTACTCTGCACTTAAAAACAAATTTAAGGGTCTCTTCTGACATCCATGTTGGTCTTTTCCTTCTTTCTTGTCTTTTTAAAGACCTTTTAGTTTCTTCATGTACTCGATGTCTTCCCACAATTCTGGTTTTTGGTCGTTAACATTCAGTGTGTCAAATCTCTTCTTCAGCTGGCCTCTAAGTTCAGGCAAAATGTATTCGAGGTCATATTTTGGCCCTTGTGGTCTTGCTTTGATTCCCTCCAGCTTCAAGTTAAACTTGGGCACAAGCAACTGATGGTCTGTTCCTCAGTCAGCCCTTGGCTTTGACTTGACTGATGATCTGAGCTTCTTCATCATCTCCTTCCAGAGATGTAGTCAATTTGGTTCCTGATTTTCCACCTGGAGAGGTCCACATACATTGTCATCATTTGTGTTATTGAAATAAAGTATTTTTGATGAATAAGTCATTGGTCTTGCAGAATTCCATCGTTCTATCTCCAGCATCATTTCTATCACCAAGGCCATATTTTCCAACCACTGATGCTTCTTTGTTTCCAACTTTCACATTTCAATCATGAGTAATTATTAACACACCTTGGTTGCATGTTCGACCAATTTCAGACTGCAGCAGAATGTAAAACTCATCTATTTCTTCATTTTTGTCATTCATGCTTAATGTATAAATTTGAATAATAGTCATATTAGCTGATCTCAAAGGCAATTAACAAGAAGAAGTAAAACTGAACCTGTGCATGGGAAAAGGGCATGAGTAAAGATCTGAGCCCAACTCACCAGTGATAACAGCGGCCAGGAACGATGGCAGCAAATGTGTAGAATCTGCCTAGATCAATAACTCAGAACACTGCACTGGTTCAAATATGGGAAGGGAAGTAGCATGGTGGTTAAGAGAAGGACTTTGAAATCAGTTTGCCTGTGTTCAGATCATGACTCCCTCCCATCATTTATTAATTGTGGGCCTTTGAGAAGACTTTTTATTTTTTGACATCTCTGTGCTTCAGTTGTATTACCTATAAATACGGATGATAAGGTTGAACATTTAGTAAGTGCTAATATAATTATTTGGAAACCCTGGTGGTGTAGCGGTTGAGTGCTGCAGCTGCTTACCAAAAGATTGGCAGTTGGAATCCACCAGCCGCTCCTTGGAAACTCTATGGGGCAGTTCTACTCTGTCCTATAGGGTTACTACTATGAGTCAAAATTGACTCGACGGCAATGGGTTTGGTTTTTGGTTTTATTATAATTATCAGGGAGCCCTGGTGGCACAGTGGTTAAAGCACTTGGCTACTAACCAAAAGGTCAGCAGTTCGAATCCACCAGCCTCTCCAAGGGAGAAAGATATAGCAGTCTGCTTCCGTAAAGATTTACAGCCTTGGAAACACCACTGGGCAGTTCTACTCTGTACTATAGGGTCACTATGAGTCGGAATCGACTTGACGGCAGTGTGTTTGGTTTGGTTTCAGTATTATAATAACTAATTTCTATTAGTATTTTACTAGGGATAAGGATGGAAGTGTAAGGGAGTGGGGGTGGTCCAGGTTGAGACAGCTTCCAGCTCAGATTTTAGAGTTCATTTATTGTTTGACTATTCTGTAGGCAGCAGGTGCTTTGTCAGCAGAAGGTCAAGTTTGATGTATCTGTATATTTCTTAGCTAAAATATGGCACCTTCCTAACAATTTCATGCAAGTCAGAAAAAATAAAACTCCACAAATTCCATGTCCAGCTTCCAAGCCTATGAAGAAAATGAAAGTGTTGCTACTTACTAAAATCTAATTACTGGTAAAATGCTTTCAGATTCACATTTCCTGTGAAATAAAGTTCTGCCTTGGAAATAAAGGTCTCTGGCAGAGCTATTCAGCAACACCTTTGTTCCAAGCAGTGGTTTTCCTTCAGTACAGAACACACTGTACCCTGTTCAGAAAATACGTGATTTAGTTTTCAAGGGGAGACAATAAAAGCATATAGCTATTAACACACACTTTAAAATACCCACTCCATCTCCCTAAAAAGGTATGGATGTCGTTGACAAGTTCTTCCATTTTTGATGACAGTTTTATGGTGAATAAATGAAATAAAATATGCAAAGACACTCAGGGTAGGGTCTGGAATTGAAAATAATTAACAAAGAAGTCCGTGACCCTGAACAATCTCCTTTTGAATGACAAGTTTTAGGAGACATTCATATCATCAAATTTCAGCCTCTTTGAAAGAATATTCCTTACAAATACTTTAAATGATTCAACAGTTTCCATGTTGACATTTTTTTCTACATGAACCATTGGTTCTTCTCAAAAAGGTAGATTAATTACAGGATAAGAAAGAAAATGAAGAAAAAAAGGTGTTTTACTTTCCAATGAGTCAGTTCAATACAATTCAGAAACTTTTCCTGGTACAGTGGAAGTAGTGAAAATTACCTCACTAAGTTGAGCATATTGAGTTCAAGCTCTAATCCCGCAGTTTCAAATGTCAAATTACCTGCAAATTGCACAAATTTTGAATTTCTCCAAATCATTTGGTTTAGATAAATAGAAGACATTCTCTTTCCCCTCCCCTAGCCGCCCCCCACAGTAAAAAGAAAGTGGAAAGAACGCTCTGGATTTGTCGTCCCCATTTCCTCATTTCTGATTGTCTTAGTTTTCTAGTTCTGCTATAACAGAAATAATACAACCAGGTTGCTTTAATGAACAGAAATTTATTTTCTCACAGTTTTGGAGGCTAGAAGTCCAAATTCACGTTGCCGGTTCTAGGAGAAGGCTCTCTCTCTGCTCTGGGTGAAGGCCCTTGTCTCTTCCAGCTTCTATTCCTAGGTTCCTTGGTGATCTTGTGGCTTGCATTTTCCCCTCTGGGCTTGCTTGCTTAATCTGCTTTTATACCTCCAAGGAGATTGACTTAAAACACCCCTTTCACTAATACTGCCTCATTAACATAACAAAGAAAACCCATTCCCGAATGGGATTATAACCACAGGTAAAAAAAAAAAAAAAAAAAAATTTCCCTTCGAGTAAATTCCAACTCATAGAGACCCCATAGGGCAGAGTAGAACTGCCCCATAGGGTTTCCAAGGAGTGCCTGGTGGATTCAAACTGCCAACCTTTCGGTTAGCAGCCATAGTTCTTAACCACGGCACCACCAGGCTTTCCAACCACAGGTGTAGGGGTTAAGATTTAGAGCTCGCATTCTGGGGGGGGACACAATTTAATCCACAACACTGAATCTTTTTATTTGAGAAGAACGTTACATAATATTTAAAATACAGAGAGGTACATGGAATAAAACAGCAAATACCTACGTGATGCATCTCGGTTTAATAAATAAAGTATTTACAAACAGGTGAACCCCACTGTGGACCCCGATACCATCTCTCCTGAATCCAGAGGACCTTCCCCATGCTGTCTTCGTGTTGGTATTATGTACCTATACTTAAAGCATGTATAGTATTGTTTTGGATTTTTTTACTTTATTTTGACGGTGTCCTGGAGTATGTATACTATCCCAACTTGCTTTGCTGAGCTCTGTGTGCGAGACTCATCTGCATACATTCATATCATTTGTATTCATTTTCACAGCTGTATAACGTTCCACCTTATGAATATACTATAATTTCTGTACTGACTTACCAAATACTGTCAATACTCCTGTGAATAAACATTCACTCTGATTTTCTTATGCCGCATCCTCTCCAGCATTGGCTGAAGTCTATTTTTTCCAGTCTATCTCATTGTGATTTCTTTGGCATTTATTTGATTACTAGTACGGGTAACCCTCTTGTAAGTTTCTGGCCATTGGAGTTTTTTCAATTAAAAAAATTGTTCTAAATACCAATCGTTATCCTCTCTATATGTTGCAAATAATTTCCCCCATTGTGTGGCCTTCTTTCTTAATTTGGGGTAGGTGTGAGGAAGCCTGTTGACGACCACAGTCATCAGAACTTTGACTTTTCACATAGTCAAATTTATCAACCCATTTCTTTATGATTGCATACGTATTTCCTTTCCTTTAATGTCATATCTTCCTATTTTTTTCCATAAAATTCAACAATGTTGCTTTCCAAATTTTTTCACTGAGCATTGATTTTTGTGTATAGAGTGAAGCAGGGATCCAATTTCATTTTGTTTCTCCCTGGAGGATAATCAAATGCCCCAGTATTGCTTGTTAAGTACTGTGCTTTTTACCCACTGATCTGTAAAGCCCACTCAGACATAAATCACTTTGCCAAATACATGTGGGCTTCCTACTCCTTCCTTCAAAGTTACCTTTCCTTTTACTTGAAACGAACCTGTTGGTAATTCTTGCTAAAGAGTCAATGAGTATTAATCTTTCATAGAAATGTGTGAAAATATTTACCCTCATTCTTGAACGACATTTAACTGCATAGGAAATTTGATTTTCCCCAGCATTTTGAAGATATTTCATTTTCTTCTGGCATTTATTATCAAAGATGAGTAGTCAATTGTTTATTTGATTTGCTCATTATAATCTGTTTTACATGTAAAGGTAAATGTCGTTTTACATTTTTTCCCTCTTTAAGGTTGTGCAATTCTAATATAATGTTTCTAGAGGCAGATTTGTTTTAATTATCTTGCTTGGGGTTCGGTGTGATATGTCAGATATAAGATACATTTTTGGTTGTTTTTTTAAAATCCAAAAAAATTTTAATAATTTTTTAAATATGATTTCCCCACAGTTCTCTTTATTTCTTCCTTCCAGAAGTTCTATTAGTTGTACATTAATGTTTCTTATGTTATCCTACATGTCTCTTAATTTCTTTTCTCATCTTTTCCATCTTTTTATCTCTCTGTGCTGCATTCTGTGTGATTTCATCAGGCATATCTTACAATTCACTCATTTTCTCATCATCTGTATTCACTGTATTGTTTAATCTGTCTATTGATCTTTATTTCAATGACTATGTATCAAATCTGCAAGTTCTTTTTGCCCAAAAAGTAACCAGTTACCCAAATAGGGACTCTGTTTCTTCTTTTACCCTTTTGAATATCGTAAACATTTATTTTAAAGTCTTTTGGAGACTACACCGTTTAGTTTCAAAGCACCGCTCATGAAGTGTTTGAATTTCCGCTGGAGCTCACCTCAGTGTGTTGTTTTCTTTGGTGGTCTGTGTCTTCTCCTTTCCAGAGGAGATTCTTTTTTCACCCAAAGTTCTAGGCAAATGGAGCAATTCTTATTCTTATGCAAGGGTCACTGGGTGGAGTTTGTCTGGGCCATTAGTAGCTGACAAGATAGTGCCTTTACTGGGCCATGGCTCCTCACTACACACACACACACACACACACACACACACGTGTAAACTTGACTCTGTGCCCAAGAGACCTTTTAACCTCAATTTTTAAGGTGCATATCCTGTCCTAAAAGCTCAACAGGTGGCCGTGGTGGTAATTTCTGTTCTCTACCTCAGCTGGGAAACCCTCGTGGTGTAGTGGTTAAGTGCTACCGCTGCTAACCAAACGGTCGGAAGTTCGAATCTGCCAGGCGGTCCTTGGAAATTCTATGGGGCAGTTCTACTCTGTCCTATGTGGTTGCTATGAGTCAGAATCGACTCGACGTCATTGGGTTTGGTTTGGTTTTTGGGGTACTTCAGCTGAGTTCCCACCAGAGGCGTAGCTAGGATAACAATTGAAGAGGAGCAGTCTCTAAATTGCACCAGCCCTCCCCTGGCACACACTTTCAACATGAATAGACATTCATAGCGGTGACCCTCAGCAGAAACGCCTTCTCCCCTCCCCATTCCTGTCCAGCCACCTCAGTCAGGCATCTTTCATATTTGTGGCTCCTCAGAAAGTCGTTCTGGGCCCCCTCTGGCGTCCGCTTTGGATTTGGGGGACACACCTCTGATTCCCCACTTCAATTCTAGGAACTGGAGAATGTCCCTTAGAGTTCTACTAGACATTTGGTAAAAGTTACATTGTAGCCACCATCTCCCCATGTCTAGACAGAGAGCAGGCATTGCTCAAAGCAGCTCATTCCAGCATTCCTAAATGGGAACTCTTCTCACTGCCGTCTACAGCTTCATCAGCCTCCAGGTTTTCCTTCTGTCTCATGCTCATGGCCTTTCCTTCTCTTATTTTTTGTGTTCTCTTCCTCTGTCCACACCACAAATTCACACCATCTCAAGGTTTCTCCCTTGCCCCTTTTATCTTCATATTCTACAGGCTCACATTTGGGAAATTCATCCACTGCCTTGGCATAAATACTCATATGCTAAGCACTCGACTACGAGCCAAAAGGCTGGTGGTTCAAAACCTCACAGAGCCACCTTGGAAGACAGAACTGGCAATCTGCTTCTGAAAGGTCACACCCTTGAAAACCCAATGGCACAGTTCTACTCTTCACATATGGGGACAACATGAGTCAAAATCCACTTGGGGGCAACCAACAACAAGAACAACCATCAGCAAATCTAGGCCAGATGTATCTCCTGAGCTCTAATCCCATATGTTTACCTCCTATTACTTATGTATCCACTTACGAATGTCACACACACTTCAATTTCAATATGTCCAAAACAAATTCATAATTGGTCTCTCAAAAATCTTCATTTCCTCTCACATTACCTATATTTGTGAGCAGCATTTTCATCTACTGAAGCGCTAAAGCCAGAAGCAAATTTGTCCTTCTCCTCAGCTCTTGCCTCCGATCAATAACAAATCTCTACATATTCTACCCATTTAGCAACTGTCATGTCCATCTCCAAGGAGCCTGGTGGCATAGTAGTTAAAGTGCTCAGCTATTAACCGAAAGACCAGTGGTTCTAACCCACCAGTCACTCTGCAGGAGAAGGATATGGCAGTCTACATCCATAAAGATTACAGGCTTTGAAACCCTATGGGGCAGTTGAACTCTGTCTTAGAGGGTTGCTGTGAGTTGGAATGGACTTGATGGCAACAGGTGATGGGTGTGTCCATCCCATCTTCTCCATTTCCAGTATTACACCCTGAGCTCTGCCCACAGTTCCTCTCCCCTAGACTGCTGTAAGAGTGGCCCAGGTCATGTTCCAATCTCCCTTCCATCTTACCTCCTCTCCTCTCATCTGTCCCCCAAGTGTCACCAAAGTGATGAAACTTTAACTCTCTGATGCTTTCCTGTAGTAGACTATAAGCTTCCCAAGAGTAGGAACAGTATCTTATCCAACTCGATTGTTGGCAATGGCCACATTTATTAGCTAATGTTTACTGAGCACTTACCTCTATGTTTCAGAAACCCTGATGGCGTAGTGGTTAAGTCCTACAGCTACTAACCAAAAAGTCGGCAGTTTGAATCCACCAGGTGCTCCTTGAAAACCATGTGGGGCAGTTGTCGCTATGAGTCGGAATAATCTCAATGGCAGCGGGTTTTGGGGTACCTCTGTGTTTCAAGTTCTTTGCCTGTATTACATAACTTAATCCACAGAAAATCCAGTGAGGTAGGCACTATGTTTAATCTCAATCCTATAATGGGAAAACTGGAGCATAAAGAGTTAAAAGGCTTAGCCCAAGTCATAGAGCTCAGAAAGGGTAAAGTCAGAAATTGAACCCAGGAAGTCTGACTCCAGAGCTCTTAACCCCTATGCTAAACTACAAAATGCTGGTAGAGGGGTGCAGGGAGGAGGGGCTTCCCAGTAATTATTCTTTCAGTTGTTCCAAAATCCAACAAACGCTATTGTAAAACGGAGAGGAAAAAATCTATTCCCAGAAAGGTGTTTGTGGTCACACAATTTTTTTTCTACATTCTATCAGTGTAAGTAGGTGACAGAAATGAGCAAAGGACATTGTGTTTCCAAATAATATTTATTTACATAACATATTTCAATGCACTGCCTTCCTCTCAAGAGAATCTTCTTGCCACACTGAAAAGGCATTTGAAACTTTACAGACCACCGCAAACTCATCCCATGTTCATCAGAAACTGTATGGCCAAGCATGTATTAACTGTGGAGACAGACAGATCCGGGTTAGAATCCTAACTCTGCAAGGATCCTTAACTCTGTATGAGTTAACTTCGTTATGTGACCTCTGATCGTTAGTTTCCTCATCTGCAAAGAGCAGACAATAATACCAGATCTGCAGGACTGGTGTATGGATTGAACCGGATAGACAGGATATAAAACATAAAGGTGAGCAATGAGTTAATGAAGGAAAGTCACCAGATGGCAAACCAATTTTTGTAAATAATCACAGACAAGAAAAGTTTCATGAGGTTTTCTGTTATTTCTCTTATCATTGAAACATGAAACCACCCAAAGGAACTTAAAAATATGTGCTCATGTCTGGTCTAAGATGACCTCTGGATAAGCAGTTCAAGATGTAGCCTTTCTTAACTTTATGCTAAAATATGCATGACAATCAGGGGGAAAAAAAAAGGATAAAAATACTGTCAAGCATCCTATCACCAGACTATGGGAGAAAATTCCACTAACAAAATCTATAAAGCTGAAATGAACATCAAAACCCATGCGTGACACTGAGCCATATTTTGGGGCTTGAAAATGAGCACATTGTAGGCCTGCAGGGCGTCTAGAGAGGCATTGTTCCTCCTCCATCTTCTTCCATGAGGCTCAAAGACCCAGAGCCATTACCAACCAGGACACTAGGCGGCCAGCCCTTTCTGCAGACAATACTATCTGATACAACCTGAGTATTGTTTACCCACCTTCCAGCCAATAAAGCCCATGTTCCCAATGAAGTAGATTAAAGCCAAAAGCCCCTAGATAGTAACAGGAAAAGACATAAGGACATAGAAACTGGACCAGACCCCTGCTTATCTCTCACTGTCTCATTAGAATATAACTCTACCTGTCTTACTAAAACATGCTGAACTAAGGCTTATTAAAACTCTAATAAAGATAACCTTTCCTCAGAATAAAGTCCAAACTGTCCTGCATACCGTTCAATTTCTAGACTCTAGACTCAATCTACCTTTATAACCTTCTCTCTCATTATGCCCCAAAATGTTGGAAACTCCAGTTATGCAAGATTACTCAATCTTTCTAAAGCATCCCCTGTTCTCTCCCACCTTCTTGTCTAAAAAAAAAAACCCTGTTGCTGTCAAGTTGATTCTGACTGATAATAACCCTATGAGAAACCCTGCTGGTACAATGGTTAAGAGCTATGGCTGCTAACCAGAAGGTCAGCAGTTGGAATCCACCAGACGCTCCTTGGAAACTATGGGGCAGTTCTACTCTGTCCCATAGGGTCACTGTGAGCCCTTCTTGTCTAGGCTTCCCTTATTCCTTCAGCCTAGAAGATCATCTTCTTCCTCTTTAAGTTCACTGACATCTTTTTTATTATTAAAGATCTATCTTTAAGGTCCAAATTCTCTGCAAAGTCTTCCCAAATCTCTAAATTGGAATTAATTTCTCCCTCCCCTGTGCACCCATGAAATTGTATGCGTACTTCTATTTTAATATGTATCACTGCCTGCCTTACATTTTTGCTTCTCCCCTTAGACAGTGAAATCATTCTGTTTATTAGCTAACACATGCCATAGTGCCTCCTGTGTCAAAGATATGCAATAAACACGGGCTGAATTAATTGAAGACACGATTACAATGGACCACCAAGAGCCTCTCGCTCTGGTCTCCATTTTTTACCACTCAATTTTGTATTTATCTTTAAAACAACAGCTGGGTTTTGTGATGAAGCCAAGCAGCAGGCTGAAAAGGAACTAAAAGCTGCATTTCCTTTCAGTTTTGAAGAGGAAATCCATAGGTGACACCATCCTGACAAAGGTGAGAGGAACTAAAGGCCACAAAGGGGGAGCTGAGGTCGTGGAATGAAAGGGAGTCTCATTTTCTAATCTCCGTGAGATGGTCAAGTTGTTGTTGATCTCTCCTGTTGTATTACAGCAGTAAAATGCGTCGCAGAAGGTTGCTAGATATTAACAGCAGTAGAAAAGGCAGGAGTGATATAAGGAGCGAAGGTTCTCAATGGGTCCATCCCAGTTTTCTCCACTTGCCTGTTTCCAACCTAAGGATAAAAAGTTACTGTCACGTTTGAAGTCAGTTATGTATTTGTTGAACTATTTTTTTAGTGAATCAACCATCCAATTATTCTTCATAGTTATTTCCAAATTAGCCACTTATAAATTTTGGTTATATAGATATAGATGATAGATAGATATAAAACCATTGCTGTCAAGTGGATTCCAACTCATAGCAACCCTATAGGACAGAGTGGAACTGCCCCCATAGTGTTTTCAAGGAGAGCCTGGTGGATTCAAACTGCTGACCTTCTGGTTAGCAACCTTATCTCTTAACCACTACACCACCAGGTTTCCTGAGAGATATATAGCTGTGGAGATATATAGATATAGATGAGAAGCCCTAGTGGCACTGTGGTGAAGTGTTTGGCTGCTAACCAAAAGGTCAGCAGTTTGAACCCACCAGCCACTCCATGGGAGAAAGGTGTGGCTGTCTGCTTCCACGAAAATTACAGCCGTGGAAACCCTATGGGACAGTCCTACTCTGTCCTACACGGTCGCTGTGAGCCAGAATTGACTTTATGGCAGTGGGTTTGGGGTTTTGTAAATATAAACAAAATAAAACACAAAAACAAAACTCTTGTATATATAGGAGGTTGATGGTTTTTGCAAATATGAAAGGTTGATGGTTTTTGCAAATATGAAAGAGTTCCAAAAATTTCCAAAGCTTGTTTCACTGACTCAGAATGACTTTTGGAATTGTTATTTAATGCAATGTTTTTCACTGCTGGCCAGCATGTTCTGGGTTTCTGCCTTGGCAGGGACAATGCATTAATCTCCTCCCATAATCCTGACACACAGAATCGGCACAGTATTTATTAATTCACCTTTCATTTAAATTGGTGTTCTTTTTAGCTTCATTGCAACCAGCATCTTGAAATAACAGTATCTATGTTTTTAACATAACTTACAATAGGGTCAAACCTCTAGTTCTCCAGCTGGGTTTAATAAATAAAACTAATAGCCGAGATAGATCACCCCCATTTAGACAGCAAACTACAAAACCTACAATGGATTGTGTAATTTGCAGCTCTATGACTTGTATTAAATTTCCAAACAGAATATAAATAATTCATGTAAATAATCACGAGAAGACACCCAAAAACGAAGTTGTATGGGTCTCCTTTTACAGCAGGTGAAAGAAATGACAAATTTCGTTAACTCTTGACTTAGGATATCCTATAAATACATTTTAACTAACCACTGCCTAATTGAGATTTGTATATAGACTAAGGAAATTCTGTTATCTGTCTTAATCTAACCTTAACTAAATGCTTTCTTAATTAAATACTTAGACCCATCAAAAGGTAATCTCTACGGTTCTCCTCCACTATGCCAAAATCTAGCTACCACCTTATGATTTAGGGAATTAAAGTCCTCACATAACTAGGGCAGATGAAGGAGAAAAAAAAAAAACAGGCATAAAGAATATGAGTGCTAAATTCTTCAGCAGAGATAGAACTCAGGGAATAAAATACTGAGTAACTGTTGAGTTTTGTTCATACTTCTCCATGTTTAGTCTGGCATAATCACTTAACCTCCAAAGTTTTTTAACTTGCAATATAGGGATTAAAAACCCTGGTCCTTCATAGGGCGGTTTCATGGTTTTATTAGATTTGAGCAATGCAAGATAATCTCGAGATCCTCCCAGGGAGATAGATACATGAATAAGGGGTGATGTGGTTGTTTCTCAGAACTTTTAATGAAGAGCTGTGCCCATTGGCCCTGCCACCGGGACATTCCAACCCGGGATATAAGAGTAGCAAGATTTCAAACCCATCAATCACAGAACCTGTGACTAGGGAGTATAGGTCTCCAGGCCCCAAAGAATGCAAAGGTGAGGCCTTTATAGGTCTTCAGAAGCTCAGAAAGCCCTTGAGCGCTGGTACTGAATACTTACCACTGAACACAGTGCTTTAGTGAGCTCAATCCTCCCTGAGTGTCTACAAGCCTTATGAGGCTGTAGGGTAGGTGTTTCTGGAACATTCTAGAGCTAGAGATGCCCTGCTTTCTAGGAGTTTACAAGAGATTTTTGTGATGGGAGCTGTAAGGAGCTAGCCTGATTCCTTTTTTTTTAAAACTTTGGAAGAATCATTATTATTATTCCCCTTTTACAGATGAGAAAACAAAGGCACAGAAAAGAGAATTTAGTGACCTGTCCAGTGCCACAGAGACAGTGAGGAACAGAAATGAGATTCGATCTCCAGTCTTTACTTCTTTCTGTATCCTATTGTTTACGGAGAAGCAAAAAGACCACACCTGAGGATCTTTTTGTGTTAAACTTTACTCTTCTTAAAAAAAAAAAAAATTAATGGACCTTTACCAGGGATTACAGTTGGAATGCAGGAATTTCTGGGTTCTTGGTTAAAACCATTAGAATACTATAGTTTGGGGAGTAGCCATATTTACTTTGAAACAATTATCTGAGATTGTTAGGGATCTACAGACACTATATTTAGCGATTAAAGTGCCATATTTAGATTAAAGCAATGGGGTCACCATGAGTCAGAATTGACTTGATGGCAACAGGTTTGTTTTATATATTGTTGTTAGGTGCTGTTGAATTTATTCACAATGTAACCTGACTTTTTTAAATACCAAAAAGAGAAAAATATATTGTTAGTCTGAGCACATCCTCCCACTTGGGGCCTCATCCCTCCTTGTCAGAGCACAGCCTGCTCAGGCAGCCCTGCACTGTCACCAAGCCTCAGAGAACCAACAAAGCAAACCCACAGGGAAAAGAGAAATGAAAAAACTGTACTCTACTGTGAGTATTTGCGTTCAAGAAAACAGCAAGCTTTACACTAATTTGTTTTATGGGAAGAGTCAGTTGAGGAACTAAGTTTGGTAATTAAGGGTAGCAAAATAAAATATTTAAAAAATTTGCTTATTAAGACTGTAGATGAGGAATCAAGAACAGTGTGACTCACTGACAGAAATCCTGACAGAACGAGGACATCTCTATCCTCATGTGTACTCCACACTCCTGAAGGGTGGGGTTGAAGTCCATGTACCTTCCTATGGTGACCAAAAAAAAAAAAAAAAAACCATTGCCTTCGAGTCAATTCTGATTCATAGCCACCCTATAGGACAAAGTAGAACTGCCCCACACAGTTTCCAAGGAGCACCTGGTGGATTAATACTACTCGGAATTAAATACTCCACAAATACTCCCTCACATTTTGTCCTTATTCTTAGTTGAATAAATAATCCCAGTTACTCCCCAAAGTTTAAAATTTGCAGCCTCCCTGCCATGAGAGTTTAAGGTCTGTAGCTTTTATTCAAGATGTTAAATACTTTAGGGTATGATACTGTTGTGTTGTATTTTACTAAATGACCTAGTATGTCATGATGAACTCTTGAAATTTTGGATGTTGGTTCTGGTTTCTTCTATGTCAATTCTGTTCATGACAAGCACTGGGCAAGGCATTCTGGGAGAATGAGAGACAAAGTTGATGAACAAGGATCCTTGGCCCCATTCCAAACACTTATAAGTATTGGATAAAATATAGCAAATATGATTACTTTGAAGCCAAGATTGGAAGATGGAGTGGGAAATCACTGAATACAGAAACAGAAAAAATTTGAAGTAGAAAGTAGGAACTGAGCCTGAAGCTGTCCACAGGGCCATCAGATGCTAACATGAGTCTTTGGGCCTGGAGAATAGAAGCAGTTTGGGGTTTTAATACCACATAGCTCCCAATGAAGACTTTAGTCAGGGAAGAGAGGTCTGGGTAAAAGCCAACAGCCTTGAAGAGTTGCTGCCTAATTCATGAAGTGGGGACTAGAAGCTGGCCAAAAACCTACCAAATCTAGATCTTTCTCCTCAAAAAAATTGGATAAGAAACTTTAGACTCAGTTTTCAAGTGGAAAAGAGAATGTTTGGGGAGGCATTTTTTTACCCTTGGGAGTTCTTTTACGAGGTGCATTGTAAGAGCTCAGATGGCCGCTGAGACTGAGAAAACTAGTTTGTCCACAATTGTAAACTCCATGAGGGTGGGGATTTTTTGTTTATTGGGTTCACTGCTATGTCCTCAGGTCCTGGAACAGAACCTAGCACATAGCAGAGGCCCAGTAAATGTTCCTGAATAAATTAATGAATCTAGAAGCAAGACAGCCTATTTTATAGATGCTATGGCTCTCTTCACTGATTTATAAATAAAGGAAATCTGAAAAAAGGCCCAGGGAAAAGATATTTCTTGCCTCCAAAAGATTCAGAGCCTTTACTAAGCAGTGACACTTTTGACATCTATCTAAGTCATGTGGGAATGTTGTTGTTGGTATTAGGAGTGATTGAGACAATGAAAGTAGAACTGAGATGTCAATTCTGTATCTGGTGCACATTAGATGAATCGAGTCATCGCCAACAACGTCAGTCCTAATTAATACAGCATTTGTAATGCTCTAAATGTGGTCATTAGTGCTCCATGATAAGATTTCTCATCAACAAATTGTAGGAATGAGTTTCCCAAAGTAACGTTTACAAGAGGAGCAAGCAGAACTCAGGCAAAATTGGTATATTACTAATTGAACTGTTTTACCTCATCAACAAAATGATTAAGAGCCGCTTAAACACTGTTTGCAGAGTTTATTGATCTGAGCCTTTGATTTTACTGTCAGGAAAACTGTAAGGGGGAAGCATATCTGCAACCCTACCATAAATCTGAAGCTGTTAGGATTCTTGGAAGACAGAGCAGCATAGAAGATCTCTTGACAGACGGCTCAGCAATTACCAAGAGGTTTTGCCTGGTGGGGTAATGTGGGCTGATGAGGTACCCGTGGGTTTGTGTTCTCAATCACAGTCTCCATGTACTAGTAGAACTCTTCATATGGAAAATCCCTGTTCCCCACTGTGGAGTGATGACCTTGACTTCGATTCTCCAATCTTATCTTAACGACAATTATAGTAATGATAGTGTATGTTATTGGATACACACCAGGACTCATGCCGTGTGATTATCTTATTCACCATCTGTAAACATGGGAACAGAGACTCAGTATGCCTAAGTCAGATCCCCAGAAATTGAGATGGGGCTTTGAGCTTAATAATGCTTATTATTATGAATGTGCTTTTATCCAATTTAATTACTGCCTCTAACAGTAAAAGTCAATATTGGGAATAGAGAAGCCCATTGGTAATATTCTTAGTTTAATTATAAAAAGGTACAATCCACACTTATGAAATATTCAGTAGTGACACTAACATCCTAATTGGTGTCTTAGTTATCTAGTGCTGCTATAACAGAAATACCAGGAGTGGATGGCTTTAATAAACAGAAATTTATTTTCTCACAGTTTAGGGGGCTAGAAGTCTGAATTCAGGGTGCTTGCTCTAGGAGAAAGCTTTCTCTCTCTGTCAGCTCTGGCGGAAGGTCCTTGTCTCTTCTGAGCTTCTGCTTCTGGGCTATCTTCTTGTAGTTTAGCACGTGTCTTCCCCCATCTCTGTCTGCTTGCTTGCTTGTTTAATTTCTTTTACATCTCAAAAGAGATTGACTCAAAATACACCCTACCTAAGTAGGTATTCTTATTTGCATTTTATAGTTGAAGGCATTCAGACTCAGGATGGTTAAGTAACTTTCACAAATTCACAGAAGAAATACCCAAAAAAACCAAATCCACTGCCATCAAGTGGCTTCCAACTCATGGACATGCATGCTGTCTAATTTACAGTGAAGGCTGGCCTGAATCAAAATAATCCAAACTGCTCTTTGGAATACTAAAGCTCTTAATTGTACATGTCACTGATCATAGACTGTTAAAAGCTGAAAGGGACTTAAAAAAAAAAAGCCAAACCCACTGCTGCCAAGTCGATTCCAACTCACAGTGACCCTGTAAGACAAAGTAAACTGCCCACTGGGTTTCCAAAGAGCACCTGGGGGATTTGAACTGCCAATCTTTTGGTTAGCAGTCACAGCTCTTAACCACTATGCCACCAGGAATTTTGAAAGGGACTTTAGGTCTTACTAAGTACAACCCACTAATCTTAAAGTACAGCCAGAATGCTTGTTAGAAGCCAGGATGCTGAGACTTCATCTCACATGCTTCATACGTGTTATCAGGAGGGACCAGTCCCTGGAGAAGGACATCATGCTTGGTAAAGTACAGGGTCAGCAAAAAATAGGAAGATGGATTGACACAGTGGCTGCAACAATGAGCTCAAGCATAACAACGATTGTGAGGACGGCGCAGGACTGGGCAGTGTTTCGTTCTGTTGTACATGGGGTTGCTATGAGTTGGAACCGCCTTGGCAACACCTAACAGCAACAACAACAATATTAAAGAAATTGGTGCCCCAAAGAAGCAACACCTATACAACAACTAGCAACAATGGCGGCATCTTGAGGAATTCTCCAAAATGGCAGCTAAAACAAGGCCGAGAATGTTATATACAAGTTACTCAGTATGTGAGATACTCAGGAACTGTTTATATAAAATCAAGGAGTAAGGGACAATATCGTCCAGTTCACTTGGGCTGGTCCCAATTTATGCCTGTTGTCCTAGTTTTGTTATTAATAGCACCCTTTTTAGCTCCCAAAAGCATCTGAATTTAGATGAATTATATGATTTAGTACCTTCATTTTCAAAAATATTTAAAATTTAAATATAAAGCTATTTTAGAGATGATGGCAAGTTGACAAACGTGACCTAGGGTACAACGATAGTCCTAAATCCCCTCTCTACAGCTGGAATGATCAAGAAATCCCATAGTCACAGGAAAGGCTCCCCGTGTTTCCTGGGCAAGCCAGGTACTGCCTTACAGAGGGACTGGGTGACTTCATATTACTTTTCAGTTTCTCCAGAAGACAAAAGATTATCTGCCTGAAAACAACAACCACAAATGGTAAGTTGAAGCAAAATACCTCCTTCTGTATGAATCTCTGCAGGAAACACTCAAATCCTCCCAGACCGTTCACTCTTGGAAGGCTGGCACCAGGCTCCGTGCCTGGGTCTGTGAGATAAACTGCATTCTGGGCTCCATGTTGCATGACTTAGCAATATTGCCTGGAGCTTGTGTGTTGCATTTTGTTATTAAACCTGCACGAGAGACAATATTTCTACCATCATAGAAAGAATAAACTCTAGCCTACAGGGCATACAACAGGACCCTCTAGCTAACACCATTGTGTAGCATTTCCAGAAATCACCGCCTTCACCTATATGCAATTAGGTTCTGAAAAATGTATGCAGACATATAGACAGCAGAATAATGTTGATTTCCCGAGTAAACCTAGTAAAGGTTTAGGGGAACACATCCTAACAGAATAACGTTCTTTTTTCGGACTCTTCTAGTTGTCAGTAACAAAAACTCGCCAATATTAACTTGGAGCCCTGGTGGCACAGTGGTTAAAAGCTCCATTGCTAACCAAAAGGTCAGCAGTTCAAATCCACCAGGAGATCCTTGGAAACCCTATGGGGCAGTTCTACTGTCTCCTATAGGGTCACTGTGAATCGGAATCGACCCGGCAGCCGTGGGTTTTTTTTTTTTTTTTGTAACATTAACTTGGAAACCCTGGTGGTGTAGTGGTTAAGAGCTACAGTTGCTAACCAAAAGGTTAGCAGTTTGAATCCACCAGGCACTCCTTGGAAACCCTCTGGGACAGTTCTTCTCTGTCCTATGGGCTCACTATGAGTTGGAGTTGAGTTGACGGGAAGGGGTTTGGTTTGGTTTGGTTAATATTAACTTGGGTATTGGTGGTTCTGTGGTAGAATGCTTGCCTTGCATGCCGGAGACCTGGGTTTGATTCTGGCCTTTACATCTCATACACAGCCACCACCCATTTGTCATTAGAGGCTTGCTTGTTGCAATGATGCTGAACAGGTTCTAACAGACTAAAACGAACTAGGAAGAAAGGCCTGGTGATCTACGTGCAAAAAATCAGTGAAAACCCTGTGGATCACAACAGCTGATTGTGAGGGAGGTGCAGAACCAGGCACAAAGCGTGTGTGAGGGCCGACTGCGTGGCCACTAATGACAGCAACATTAACTTAGAGTAAGGAAAAATGTAATTAATATAAGGTTGTGGGACAGGCCACATTCTCACCTGTCAAGGGCAGATAATGCAGTTGGACCTCCTCAGAGGGAGAACAGCTCCTGGGAGCTAACTGGGGTTCCACTTCTGAAACTAAGTGAGGATTGCTGCTTTTCTCCACACCTCTGTGTGAATCTTCTTTCCTCTTCAGACTGTCATTCTCTGCTGATTTACTAGTACACAGAACCCAAGAAGGCTCTGCTTCCAGCTTAACTCTCCATCCCTTCCTAGTTCAAGTGCTCCAGCTCTCTGGCTTCCAATTCTAAATTCTTAGGAGAAAACAGATCTGATTGGTCCAGCTTGGATGATGTCCCATCACCTAGGACAATGCGCTATGACCTGAGAACTCTTGTGCTACAAACATGGGTCCTCTTGAGCCTGACTTGAGAAAAGCCCCCAAAACAACCTACAAGTGGATATAAATTGTCATGCCCATTTCTGCTGTATTTCTCTACGAGCAAGGAAGCCTAGTTTGTATTTTCCCTAAACACATTTGAAAATAAGCCGTGCATATGGGCACACAGAAGCATCACGTTCTTAGTAGGTAGTACTGCCATTTTAGCACACTCAACTGTACTTCTAAAAGCTTTGTAAGTAAGTAGATCAGACTGTGTAATTGTGTTATTGATGAGACTCATTGTCCAGCTTTCATAAACTCATGAAAGCTGGACAATGAATAAGGAAGACAGAAGAAGAATCGAAGCCTTTGAATTATGGTGTTGGAGAATATTGAATATACCATGGACTGCCAGAAGAATGAACAAATCGGTCTTGGAAGAAGTACAGACAGAATATTTCTTAGAAGCAAGGATGGTGAGACTTCGTCTCACATACTTTGGACATGTTATCAGGAGGAACCACTCCTTGGAGAAGGACATCATGCTTGGTAGAGTAGGGGGTCAGTGAAAGAGAGGAAAACCCTCAGCAAGATGAATTGACACAGTGGGGCAACAATGAGCTCAAGCGTAACAACGATTGTGAGGATGGCACAGGGCCAGGCAGTGTTTCGTTCTGTTGTACATGGGGTTGCTATGAGTCGGAACTGACTCCATGGCACCTAACAACAACAACATGCTACAGTGGACTCACAATGAGGAGGCTGGCATCTATTAGTCTCTACCCTGTCTGCTGTTATCTGGTTTAGAGTTAATTTAAGTTCAAAGTTTAAAAACATTATTGATCTTAACTATTAGGAAAATAGAAATAACATGTTTTAATGGAGAGAAGAATACAATTACTCAATAATTTGGAAAGGGATCATAATTTTGAAAAACTTAATGTTCCATATTCAATCCAATTTAATCGGAATTTATTGAGTACATACTATTGACCAGGTAAAGCATTATAAGGATTAGAAAGATAAAAAGATTATAGATTCTCTACCCTTCCCACCTCCCTTTCCCCCAACATCCATGAGCCCACATACTACCTGAAAGGACAGATGGAGACAAAATGAATATAATATTAGGCAAATTATGGAAAAATATGAGAAGAACGACATGAAGTGTTTTGGAATATGGAGAGAGAAGAGGAGAGAGATTAAAGCTGGTTTGGGGGACACTTTAAGAGATGGAATTTAAGCTAGGTTCTGGATTTTGGGTAGGCAAATTAGTTATTCAGTATCCTCGGTAGTGATTTATTTTCAGGATCACCACTTAAACTAAGTATGTTTTTTAGGTCAGAAAATACAGAATTAATATTGTTAAATTGATTTTCAAACTGGTGGCATGTCAGAATCATCTCAAAGATTTTGTTCAGTATACACATGCCCACCCTCCTTGCCCAGATTCTTAATTGGTAAGACTTGGGTAAGATTTGGGCATACTCCCTGTCCCACCCATACACATACAGAGAGAGAGATATGAAGTGTGAATGCCATGATGAAAGCTGTTGACAGTGATGTACCCCAACGCGAAATACATTTTATGTAAATGCTTTTGTTTTGTTTTATTTTATTTACGACAGATGGCGTTAACATTATTTGGAAAGATCTTACTTGGCTCTTGAAATTTGAAGTTTACCAATATAGTTCATTTTTATTTAAGGTTATATATACTTATGAAATCTACCTTAGACCTCTCTGGAACTGTCTGCAGTAATAAAAAAATAAAACAGATAGATATCTAGTAGATAGCTAGTGACCTGAATGACTTAATGCTCTCTATTTCTACTTTGCTGAAGATAATTCAATAATGGTCGCAGAACTAAATCTGCAGGGAACTGCCAGAAATTCAAGCCAGTTTCAGAAAATTTCGGGGAAGAAGGAATATCATTGTTGACGTCAGCTGGATCTTGGCTGAAAGCAGAGAATACCAGAAAGATGTTTATCTAAGTTTTATTGACCTTGCAAAGGTATTTGACTGTGTGGATCATAACAAATTATGGATAACAGCGCAAAGAATGGGAATTCAGGACACTTAATTGTGCTCATGTGGAACCTGTACACAGGCCAAGAGGCAGTCGTTCCGACAGAACACAGGGATGCTGCATGGTTTAAAATCAGGAAAGGTGTGTGTCAGGGTTGTATTCTTTCAACATACTTACTCAATCTTTATGCTGAGCAAGTTATCAGAGAAGCTGCACTATATGAAGAAGAATGCGGTGTCAGGATTGAACCCCCCCTAAAAAAAACCCGAAGGAAGACTCATTAACAACCTGCAAATGCAGATGCCACAACCTTGCTTGCTGAAAGTGAAGAAGACTTGAAGCATTTACTGATGAAGACCAAAGACTTCAGTATGGATTACACCTCAACATAAAGAAAACAAAAATCCTCATAACTGGACCAATAAGCATCATCATGATAAACAGAGAAAATATTGTAATTGTCAAGGGTTTTGTTTTACTTGGATCCACAATCAATAGCCATGGAAGTGCAGTCAAGAAATCAAATGATGCATTGAATTGGGCAAATCTAATGCAAAAGATCTCTTCAAAGTGTTAAAAAGTAAAGACATCACTTTGAGGGCCAAGGTGCTCCTGACTCAAGCCATGGTGTTTTCAATTTCTCATATGCATGGGAAAGCTGCACAGTGAATAAGGAAGACTGGAGAAAAGTTGATGTGTTTTAATTACGGAGTTGGTGAAGAATACTGGATATACTATGGGAGGCCAGAAGAACAAACAAGTCTGTTTCAGAAGAAGTACAGCCAGAATGCGCCTTAGAAGCAAGGATGGTGAGACTTCATCTCACATATTTTGGACACGTTATCAGGAGGGACCAGTTCCTGGAGCAGGACATTGTGTTTGGTAAAGAAGAGGGTCAGTGTAAAAGAGGAAGACCCTCAACAAGATGGATTGATGCAATGACTGCAGTGATGGGCTCAAACATAGCCAAGAATTGTGAGACTGGAGCCGGACCAGACCGTGTTTTGTTCTGTTGTACATAGGGTTGCTTTGAGGCAGAACCAACTCAAGGGCACCTGACAGCAACAACATTTCTACTTAAAAGAAGCCCTGGTGGTGCAAAGGTTAAGTGCTTGGCTGCTAAGTGAAAGGTCAACAGTTGGAATCCACCAGCTGCTCTGTGGGAGAAAAGAACTCTTGATCTGCTCCTATAAAGGTTACTGCCTTGGAAACCCTAGTTGTGCTTTGTCCTATATGGTCACTGTGAGTGGGAATTGACTTGATGGCATACAACAACATTTCTGCTTATAGAGGAGCCAAGGTTTGAGAAGTACTGTACAAAAACCAGTTCTCACTCACAGAGGATTCACCAAACCATGGTTAAGTGTCTTAACCAGGGCTTCTAGTTCAAAGCCCTGCTGAGAATTTGCACTTCTAACGAGTTCCCAGGCAATGCTAATACTGTTGGTTAGAGACCAATTTTGAGAGCCATTAGTCCAGCAGTGGTTCTCAAAATTTATCATATGTGAGAATTACCTAGGGATCTTGTTAAAATGTAGATTCTGATTTAGTATATCTGGGTGGAAATGCAAATTCTCAGCAGGGGTTCGAACCCAAACGAACTGGTTGGAAGCCCTGGTCCTAACAGCCTTAGCCTTACCTCTACCCTGTCAGTCACTGACCCAGATAACCTTAGTTCAGCCTGTAGCCCTAATGCACAGAGCAGAGCACTGAGCACTTCAAATTTTGCAACTGCGGTATAAAATCTTAATAAATATGCTATTGATTGGTCTCTTTTCTCATTTATTTTACTCGGATTTCTTTCTCTTCAGCACCATAATCATAACCTTAAAAAATCGTAACCTTAAAAAAAAACCCATAAATTATCCGTTTTAGCTCCTTGTCGGTATGTAATGCGGAACTGACTTACTCAATTTAAGTCTTGGAGCTGATTTTTGTTCACGTGATCTAATTATGTCAACAGACTAATATTGCTTAGATAATTTACATATATTGCAGAATCTTTTCATTGGAAACAACATTAGTTTGCATGAGAAAAAGCCAAAATAGTCATTAAAAAACAAAACAAAAAAACCTTAATGAATACTAGAGACCAGTCCCCAACAGAATGTATCCAAGGAGCATGAATTATAGAATAGGTTAACTTTGTATGACTACCCAGTAGGGCTAAGGGGGAAAAAAAAGGGCTTAGTATCTCTGAAATGTCTCCCACAACTTCTTTTATTCAAACGTAGGCTGCAATCAATTTCATCATCAATGCACCACACAGAGGTAGCACTTTGACTAAATAAACAAGATGTATCTTTCTCAACTACTGGAGCTATTTGATGTAGTTAATCATTCATTCAGTAGCTCATATTTTTGGAGGCTGCGTGAGAAGCATTAATTAGGCTAAAAATAAAAGGCCATATATTGTTCTATAAATGCAAGAAACTGAATTTTGAGAAGATAAACCCTGGAGAGTAGGAAGAATCAACTTTCCTTGACAAAGGAACGGCATGGCTGCTGTGAGGAACAACCGGATGGGCCCACCACCATGACGTCTACGGCATGGCTGCTGTGAGGAACAACCGGGTGGGCCCACCACCATGACGTCTACGGCATGGCTGCTGTGAGGAACAACCGGGTGGGCCCACCACCATGACGTCTACGGCATGGCTGCTGTGAGGAACAACCGGGTGGGCCCACCACCATGACGTCTACGGCATGGCTGCTGTGAGGAACAACCGGGTGGGCCCACCACCATGACGTCTACGGCATGGCTGCTGTGAGGAACAACCGGGTGGGCCCACCACCATGGCGTCTACGGCATGGCTGCTGTGAGGAACAACCGGGTGGGCCCACCACCATGGCGTCTACGGCATGGCTGCTGTGAGGAACAACCGGGTGGGCCCACCACCATGGCGTCTACGGCATGGCTGCTGTGAGGAACAACCGGGTGGGCCCACCACCATGGCGTCTACGGCATGGCTGCTGTGAGGAACAACCGGGTGGGCCCACCACCATGGCGTCTACGGCATGGCTGCTGTGAGGAACAACCGGGTGGGCCCACCACCATGGCGTCTACGGCATGGCTGCTGTGAGGAACAACCGGGTGGGCCCACCACCATGGCGTCTACGGCATGGCTGCTGTGAGGAACAACCGGGTGGGCCCACCACCATGGCGTCTCCCCCACGTGCCTCCAAACCACTGTTGAATGCAATAGCTGAGAGAAATTGAGGGGATGAGACGATGGATGAAGCTCCAACGTTTGGAAAATTCTTGTAATCTCTTGGAATTGAGAGTACTTGTTATAGACTGAATTATATCCCCCAAAACATGTGTGAGGTTATAATACCATTTGGGAATGGGTTGTCTTTGTTATGTTAAAGAGGCAGGACTAGTGTAGGGTGTATTTTGAGTCAGTATCTTTTGAGATATGAAAGATATTAGACAAGAGAGCAGAAACAAAGATGGGGGAGGAGAAATACCAAGCCACATGAAGATTGCCCAGGAACAGAAGCTAAGAACAGACAAGGATCTTCCTCTGGAGCCGACAAAAAATAAAACCTTCCCCGAGAGCTGGCACCCTGAATTTGGACTTCTAGCCTCCTAAACTGTGAGAAAATAAATTTCGGTTAAAGTCACCCATTTGTGTTATTTCTGTTATAGCAGCACTGGATAACTAAGACAGCATTTGAATAGAGCTGAAGAATCTAGTAATTGTGAAGGCTGATATTGTCCATGTTATACTACGTGAAGAGTTTAATTTTATCATTGAAAGCCAGTGTATGACACAAAATACAATGGACTCATGTGACCAGCTCATGCTCATTGTGGGCTCGCACGCATGCCCTGATTTAAATTATGTTCTTCTTCTTTATTTTCCTTATTTTCTTTTCCTGCCAGGCAAGCACAGTTGAATACCCAAAAGTTGATAGAATTATGGCACAATTCAACTTTACAGACTATTCTATCTCCCACTTGCCTTTCAACTAGTGGGGGAGGGAGATGCTTTTAAATCAAAAGAATAAAACTCTAAATGTTGAATTGCAAGTGGTAGTCAGTGGCTTTCTCAAATCCTTCTGGCACTCCCCAAGTCTAAGCCCATAGATTGCCCACCTACCTTGTCTACTTCAGACCTAGTCTTTTTGAACTGAAAGCCTCTTCCTGTATAAAGCCATCTTAGAGGACATTTATATCTCCTTGTTCTTGATTTGGAAGCCCTGGTGGCATAGTGGTTAAGAGCTACGGCTGCTAACCAAAAGGATGGCAGTTCAAATCTACGAGGCACTCCTTGGAAACCCTATGGGGCAGTTCTACTCTGTCCTATAAGGTCACTATGAGTCAGAATCGACTCAGGGACAATGGGTTTTCTTTGGTTGGTCCTTGATTTTGAGAAAATCCCCCATTTTTTCCCCATGTTTTCATCTTCTCTGCATATTATGAACAGGATTTTTAGAAGTAAAGTCACAGTCCATCCAATCATTCGTTTATTTCCAAACATTTTGAATTCCCACAATGTTTTAGGATACGTGCTGAACAAAGTTCTGTTCTGTCCTCTGTGGAAAATACCGTTAAGACACAAGTCGGCTCAGCGTCACACTGGGAGGTCACAAAAAGTCAGTCGTAAATTCTATCTCTAGCACCCACATTTATATGCACTGAGTAATCCTTGACAAAAGAATATTTCCCCAACTGCGTAGAAAGAAGATGGTAACCCCCAGCAAGAAGCTAGCAGTTGCCTTTACTTTAAAGGAAATTTTTTTTTTTTTTTTGGAAAATTATGTTCTAACTCCAAGTCATGAGGTTAACCACAGAAGACTGGCAAGAATTGTGGAACCTGCAACCTCAACATAAACCAGGAAAAAAAAAAAAAGGTGCTAGAGGATAGATTACATGCAGAAATACCTCCCCCCCAAAATCCTGTACCCACACTTTTGTAAGCCACTTTCTCTAAGCCAAACCTGATCTTTAACACTGCAGTTGGTTCACGCATGTATGTAATGAGGAAGAAGTCACCTTTTTAGTGCTAGCACAGTGCCTTGCACAAATAAGGTGGTCTAGAAATACGCCTTGAATACTAATCATCTTAGTTTCTTAGTGCTGCTGTAACAGAAATACCATACAGGAGTGGCTTTAACAAACAGAAATTTATTTTCTTACAGTTCAGAAGACTAAACTTGTTGCCCTCGAGTCAATTCTGACTCATAGTAACCCACAGAACAGAGTACAACTGCCCTGTAGGGTTTCCAAGCAGCGCCTGGTAGATTCAAACTGCCGATCTTTAGGTTAGCAGTAGCTGGAAGTCAGAACTGAGGACACCACCTCTGTGTCTGTTGAGCGGGGGGGACGGAGTCCTTGTCTCAGCTTCTGTAGCTTTCTCCTAGGCATTCTTTGGAGATCTCCACGGGGTATCTATCCGCTGTTTGTCCTTGTTTGTTTCTGAGTCTAATCTGCTCTTTGTCGATCGCCAAAGTGATTGGCTTAAGACACACTCTAGACTGGTATGGCCTCATTAACATTACAAAGAAAACCCTATTTCATTTTTAATTTACGTACATTTATCTAGGAAACTCTGGTTGCATAGTGGTTAAGTGCTACAGCTGCTAACCAAAAGGTCAGCAGTTTGAATCTACCAGGCACTCCTTGGAAACCCTATGGGGCAGTTCTACCCTGTCCTGTAGGGTCACTAGGAGTTGGAATTGACTCGACAGCAAGGAGTACATCTATCTAGAGTTTTGTATATGGTTTAAGGTAGGAATTCAATTTCATTTTTCCCCATCATCATTTTTTCCAGCTCCATTTACTGATCAGCCCCATTTTCCCCACTGATATGATTCCTCTACAAAATACTGAAGTTGTGTACATGCAGGGGCTTGTAACATCTCAGTAGGTATCTCTAAAAAATAAGAACTCTTCTTTAAAACCACTATCACAATGCCATTAATGTCTAAAATCATTAACTATATGTCATGAAATATCCAGTCAATGTCCAATTGTCTGGTAATATTTTTTTACAGTTTATTTGAATCAGGTTTCAAATAGGCTCGTATACTACAATTGATTGATAAGCTTCTTAAGTCTCTTTAATCTGTAGTTTCTGTCCCCATCTCTTTTTCGTTTCTTTATAACTTTTTATTGAAGAAATCAGATCTTCTACCCAATAGGCTTTGTGTGGAAAGATTTTGAACCACTGCTTAAATTCTTTTAATAGTTACATAGGACATCGTCAAGGTTTTTATTTTTTCTTTAGCCAGCTTGCAAGTTATATTTTTCAGAAATTTGTCCATATTGTCTAAGTTTTCAAAATTTTTGGCATAGTTATTGATGGTATTATTTTATTATCTTTTTCATTTTTAATTTCCTAGAGCTACAATCCTCTTTCCCCACAATATTGGATCTTTGTTCTTCTCAAATATTATCGTCAATGGTTTGTTATTTTAAAAGGGACCAGTTTGGGACTTAGTTTTTTATCTTTCATTAATTTCCTCTCTTATTTTTGTATGTCTTCCCTTCTACCTCCCTTAGGTTATTTTCTAATTTCTAAAGAAGTGCATTTAACTAATTAATTTTGAATCTTCTTTTCCAGTATAAGCATTAAAACTATAAATTTCTCTCAAACAACCACTTTGCTGTGTCTCATGGGCTTTGCCATGTAGTAATTTTACTGTCATTTAGTTTCAGCTATTTGTAAATTTCTTCTTTTAACCCCTGAGTTATTTAGCATTATGAGTTCTTAATTTCCAAATATGTGGGTTCTTCCTTTATCTTTTTGTTTTTTTTTTAATTCTAATGTAATTATGAACTTAAGGTATGGATGATACCTATTCTTTGAGATGTTCTGAAATTTTCTTTTTGACTACTATGGTACGGTTAGAAACCCTGGTGGTGTAGTGGTTAAGCGCTACAGCCGCTAACCAAAAAGTCAGCAGTTCGAATCCACCAGGTGCTCCTTGGAAACACTATGGGACAGTTCTACTCTGTCCTATAGGTCGCTATGAGTCGGAATTGACTTGAAGGCAACGGGTTTATGGTATGTGATCAATTTTTTCTAAGGTCCCATGTGTGCTGGGGAAAATATTTATGCTCTGATAATTGGTTGCAGAATTCTATATATGCCCATTAGTTCAATATCATTAACTGGCTATTCAAATCTTCAATATCTTGTAGTTTTATCTGCTTGACTTATCAATGATTGGGAGATGAACATGCACTATGAGGGTGGATTTATCTATTTTTATTTATAGTTCTATCAATTTTTGCTTCATATATTTTGAAGATATTTTATTAGTGCACATGTATTTTAAAAGTCCTTGGTGTATTGAATCTATACCATTGTATAGTAATCTTTTCCATCTTTAAGAATAGTTTTGACTTAAAATGAATTTAATCTGACATTAATATCACTATATCTGCTTCCCTTTGGTTAATATTTGCCTTACTGGCCTTCTAAGATTCTTTTTCATTTCAATCTTTATACACCCTTACCCTTTAGGGGCATCCGTTGTAAACTGCATATACCTGGATTTTTTGTTTTACCTGGTAAGTTTATTCTTTTATAATTATTGATACATTAGGACCTACTTTGACCATTTTAATCTTTTTCAGTACTTTTAAGTTCTAATCTTTTTAGTATTTTTTAAAATACTTTTCTTTTTGTGGCTATATATATGCACATATGTATATGTGTGTATAATGTACAAGTATTCAAATACACACTCGTAGGCAGTCTCACCTTTAATAAAATAAGAACACCTTTCACACATCCTCAAGCCTCTTGATGTACCCTGGCCATGCTGATATTACCTAGGCTTTTATATTCTCTGTTTCTTTGGTCTTAGACATTTTTAAAGACAATAATTTTACTGAAATATTCTACCGCCTTTGCTTCATACATCTCATGCAACATCACCTTAGCTTTTCCTGCTTTTTAAGTATTTGTCTAAAGGAAACCCTGGTGGCACAGTGTTTAAGAGATTGGCTGCTAACCAAAAGGTCAGCAGTTTGAATCCACCTGCCACTCCTTGGAAACCCTGTGGAACAGCTCTGTTCTGTGCTATAGGGTCACTATGAGTTGGAATCTACTCAAGGGCAACGGGTTTGGTTTTTGTATTCATCTAACACTGTTTTCCATGTGAGTCTCTGTGTGGCAACATTTCTGAGGTGTTCTACACCTGAGCATGTTTGTATCTTATCCTCAATTTGGCTGAATATAAAACTTTAGCTTCTAGGATCTTTTCCTTCAATAGTTTGAAAATCTTACACTATTGTCTTCTTACTTCTGGTACCGGTCCTGGTATTGCAAAATCTGACGTTAATCTAATGTTAGCCTTTCATCTGTAATCTTTAGCATTTTCTCTTTGCCTTTGATGTTCTAAATTTCACTATAATCTGTCTAGGTGTGAGTTTTCCATTTCAATCTACTTTAATACCCCATGAGCCCTTCAATCTGATTTTTCTTTAAACTTATGCATTCATTTACCCATTCATTTATGGGAAATTTAAGACTATTATTTCTCCAAAATGTCACCCACTCCATTTTTCCTTCTCTTTCCCTTTTGGGGACTCCTGGTTTGTGCTCAACTACTAAGTAGAAAGTTGGTGGTTTGAACCCACCCAGCAGCTCCATGGAAGAAAGGTTTGGTGATCTGCTTCCACAAAGATTACAACTGAAAAAACACCCTATGGAGCTCAGTTCTACTCTGTAACATGTGGGGTCCCCATGAGTTGAAATCAACCCAATGGCAATGGGTTTTTATTATATGTATGCTAACACTTCTATTTTCCGTATCTCTCGGCTTTTATATTTTTCAATGTCTTTGAATTTTTTCTTTCTTCTGGAAGATGACCTCAATCTAGTCTTTCCAATCACTCGTGTGTTCCTTCACTGTGTTTCTTACGTTGTTTTATCCTATCTCAACATAAAAAAAAAAAATCCTCACGACTGGACCAATGAGCAACAGCATGATAAATGGAGAAAACATTGAAGTTGTCAAGGGTTTCATTTTACTTGGATCCACAATCAACAGCCATGGAAGCAGCAGTCAAGAAATCAAAAGACGCACTGTATTGAGTAAATCTGCTGCAAAGGACTTCTTTAAAGTGTTGAAGGGCAAAGATGTCACCCTGAAGACTAAGGTGTGCCTGACCTAAGCCATCGTATTTTCAATTGCTTTGAGGTTTCTATTTTCTCATTTCCCCCATAGCTCCCCCTAGAATGCTATTGCTATAGGGAATTAAACAGTCAAGTGTTTCTGTGTTTTCCTTATTTTACTATTTTGTTCCTGCTTTCTTCCTTTGTTTTTTGTATTCCTTACATCTAGAGTGTTCCCCTTTGCCCCCTCTTACCTATCTTTTTGGCCGCTTCCTTCAAAATCTGGCTCTGTAGTAATTTCCTGCAGACAGCTTTCCCCGACTGACCCCACTCCAGCTTACTCTCTTTTTCTCTGGGCCTCTGGGAATTCCTGTCTAAACTATACATATTATCATGTACTTGGAAAAATATTTTGCTTTGTAATTTTATTCAGTTAGTTACGTATTTATGCATTTTGTAATATTTTACTTACATTATTTACATATTTATATTTCTGTTCATACCCTTCTAGTCCCTGATTTTTCCTTTTTACCAGCATTTATTACAGCCGCTACTGCATATAGAAATGTGTAATTAGTTGTTTAATGTCTGTCTCTTTTGGCTCATTGCTCATCACTGTATCCTCAGAGCCTATAATAATGTATGCAGTAAGTGCTCATTAAATATTATAATATCTTTGAAACACCATTCAGGATATAAGGAGAATGAAAGTGCTCGCAAATGCTTGCTGATTTTTTCTAAACACCCTTTTGTTTCAAACCCCCTCTTGCTTTTTGTAACAGAATGTGTTTGATTGCAAGATACAGAAAACCTAACACGGGCTTAAATCAAAAGACGTTTGCTGTTTACTTAGTTGAGGGAGCCCTGGTGGTGCAGTGGCTAAATGCTCGGCTGCTAACCTGCTATCGGAAGGGTCAGTGGTTGGAACCCATAAGCCACTCCGTGGGAGAAAGACGTGTAGCAGTCTGCTTCCATAAAGATTTACAGCCTTGGAAACTATGGGGCAGTTCTACCCTGTCCTATAGGGTCACTGTCATAGATTGAATTATATCCCCCAAAAAATATGTTTACCAATTTGGCTGAGCCATGGTTCCTGGTATTGTGTAATTTTCCTACTTGTTATAAATCCTGCCTCTATGATGTTAATGGAATCGACTCGATGGCACTATGATGTTAATGAGGGAGGATGGATGGCAGTTGTGTTAGTGAGGCGGGACTCAATCTGCGAGACTGGATTGTGTCTTCAGGCAATCTCTTGAGATATAAAAGAGAGAAGCCAGCAGAGAAACACCGGGACCTCTTACCACCAAGAAAGCAGTCCCCAGAGCAGAGTGCGTCCTTTGGACCTGGGGTCCCTGCGCTAAGAAGCTCCTAGTCTGGAGGAAGATTGATGAGAAAGCAGACAGAGAGAGAAAACCTGAATTTGGACTTTACTGTGAGAAAATAAACTTCTCTTTGTTACAGGCATCCATTTGTGCTATTTCTGTTATAGCAGCACTAGATGCCTGAGACAGTCACTATGAGTGGAATTGACCTGGCAGAAATTGGTTTGTTTGTTTGTTTGTTCGTTTTGGTCAAGTCCAAAGGTGGTGGTTCCCCGCATTGGTTTGACATCTCAGCTGTCATCAAGGACCTACCTAAGTTCTTCTCATTCTTCTCCTTAGCTGTCTGAAGCTGGTTGGCCTTCAACCTCAGCCATAATGTGTCACAGCTCAAAGATGGCGGCCACATTCTGATATTTGAATGTGCAAAGAAGAAAGCAAGGGGAGTAATGACAAAAAAGGCGGACTATTTCCTCAATCATGTCAAAACCTCAGAAATCACCCCAGCTCCAGCAGTCTTCTTCACATTCCAACGTGTGCAGTGAAGAATTAGCCTTACTCAAGAAAGATCCTGCCTTTGCCCTAGCCCCCTGCTAGCCCCCTGGAATGGCATGCCTTATATGAGTGTCTTTGCTTTCCTGACTGCTCTGGTCACCAGAGAGTCTAACAATGTAATTTATGGTGGGGAATTTGGGCCACATGTATTGGTTCTGGCTCCTGAGGGCTGGAGATGAAAGGTCAGCAACACCAAACTCTGGACACTAAAGGCTCTGAGCTTTCCTGGCTGGCAGTACTTGATACGTATTGTCACACATGAACAGCAGGAAAACAACGCTGTTTTGGCTCCACAGGAAGAAAACAATAGAAACTCGGTGTTTGGTGCATTTCCTGGACTTGGCCCTATGCACTTCTTTCTTGGCTGATTTAAATCTGTATCCTTTGCCTGAAATAAACTGTAACCATGACTATAACAGCTTTCCATGAGTTCTGTGAGTCCTTCCAGTGAATTTTCAAAACTGAGGGTGGTTTGGGGGATCCCTTGAATTGCAATTAGTGTCAGAAGTGAAGGTGGTCTGGTATGGACTATCCCCCCCAACTTCTGCAGTGGGCAAAGGACCACACAGTGGCAAGAGCTGAGTCATGTGCCTCCTTCTGGGCTAAGTGTGTTCAGAGAGGAAAGGACTGACATTAATGACAAATCCTGACTCATCCCGAGGAAAAAGAAAGAGCAAGCATTCAGGAGGCAAGCGGCATTGTGGCCACACTTGTGCTATATTGAATGATCCACACTAAAACTCTCATTTTCTCAAATCCCCCAAGTTAAGACTTTTCAGTCTTTTTCTCCCTATGTTTTAATCCTTAAGCCTTTCCTCTCAGAAATTTTTTCTTCTTAAAATGGACTTTTCAAAGAGACATTTACTTCCCAACCCACAGGCTTCTTTCACTGACTTGTTTACATACTCAATCTCTGCACTGTGATTCTTTATCTTTTCAAAAGCATTGGAACGTACCAAATTTCTGAAGAGGAACAGGTTTATTTTGACCTTTCCTTCCCACTTTTTAACCTATTTCTATTTCTCAAAGAACAAGACAATGTCTTCTGCTCTCCTTCTAATTCCCAGCAGGGTGCCACAGGTGCTAATGTACGCGGTTTGTCCCTGCCTTTTATGGTTAATCGGAGATGAGCTTTAACAGGAATCAACAGGAACCAGGGTTTTACAGCCAAGATCAACGGTCATATTACACATGGCCTGTGCTAACTTGTTTATATTAAAGTCTCTGCATATTTGCTTCTTGCTGATGTCAGGAAGTCCCACAACACAGTGTATCCCCACTTCATTACACCTTTCCAACATCTTTCACTGGAAGAAAGAAGCTGGGTTTCCATGGTAACGCATGGATGGCACTTGAGGGTATTTGGGCATAGGTATGACAACTCTCAGAAACCCTGGCGGCCTAGTGGTTAAGTGCTAGGGCTGCTAACCAAGAATTTGGCAGTTCAAATCCTCCTTGGAAACCCTATGGGGCAGTTTTGCTCTGTTCTGTAACACTGTGAGTCGGCATCGACTCCACAGCAGTGGGTTTTGGTTTAAGACAACTCTCAGATTCAGTGGAGAGAAGAGAGACCAAGTCTCCCCCCAACCCCCCCAGAAATTCACTTCAGAAACTAAAGGGACCCAGCAGGTCAGCATGCAGTGTTAACACAGATTTATAACTCTAAATGAAAATTCAATTTTGTTTTATCTCAATTTTATTTTGCCTTTCTCACAAAGAAATGGGGGCAGAAGCTTTGATTTCTAAAGTTTCTCAGAACAGAGAGATGATGCTGGCATAGGAATGAACATGATGAAGGGACCAGGAGACAGACAGCCGTTACCCACACAAATCTTCAAAATTCTCTGTATGTCCCGACATGTTTCCTTACGGCTGCTAGTCCTTCAGCCAGGATTGCACATAGAGCCACCAATCAGGTAAGTACCAGGATCCAAGCCAGAACAGATAAGAAAGCATGTGCCTGCCTGTCACATTTCCTTTGCCTCCTAGTGGTTAAAAAGTTACTTCATGCCACTTGAGAATGCAAACTGAGGCCTGTCCATATCAGAACTATAAACAAACTGCAGTTACTCCAAGGGCTGCAGTCTCTACACTTCTGCTTATCAGAAGGTCAGCACCGGTGAAAGGTCAGAGAAATAGCCTGAGACATGCCAAACACCTCTCCTGCTCCATTATGCGAAGCAGAGTGACCAAGGAGCCCACTTCCTATATTTGTTACAACTTCTGTTTGATGCACTCTAATCCAGAGCCTCCTAATTGTCTGGGAACCCAAGCTAAGGAGAACAATTGCTTAAGGTTACATACTGGGCCCACAATCCCAACACTAATTTCTCAAAAAAGAAAAGTCACTGGGCCTTTTTTATTCCTCGCAAAAGGAACAGATTTTCAACTCCACTGCAACATAAGGCATTGCACGGGCTGTAATGATCTACACAAAGACAGAACTTTGAAGCTCCTTGGCTCTCCTTAACCTCCACCAAGCCCAGGAAGTTATTATCACCAAGTTAGACAATTCAGACCTTAAAAGACAGTCGGTCTTTCCTTAGAAAAGAAGTGTAGCTGTTACCGACTGAGCTCATGTACCTACAAATAAGAATACTAGTTTCACACAAAATACCAGACTTCTGAAATGCCAGGTGAACAGTGCATTTACCTACAACGTCCTCCTGAAATGTCTCTGCCAAAGTGCTCAGATATGAAGCATTCAACTGAGCTCTCTCAATTTTAATTCCTATTTCACATTACTACCTTCGGTTGAGATAATCAGATCCTCTTCTGTCTCTTTTAAATTATTCCTCTTAGTTCTTTTGCAATTTGCCTTCATACACTGCTGAACCTACTGACTCAGATATAACACTCATATTTCGATGATAATCAAGAAATAATGACTGAGGCATATTTTACTACACTTAATTCTGACAGGACACTTCCTTGTCTTAAACAAAAACTTAGGGTGGTGTGTGTGTGCATATACATATCGTATATATATATCTTATATATATAGCGAGATAACGCGAATATGAATCATCCATTCTAATTTAGTGGAGTGATAAGGCATTAGGACACTGTCGAATCTGGGTATAAAAGTAATGGTGGAGAGGCACGCCAGAATCAAACATTATGACTATAAAAAAAGGATTTATTATTCCCAAGAGATGTGAGAGAGTAATGGATGAGAGTAGACTACTTTTAGAAGGACTTAGTTTATGGGTGGTAAACCCAACAACGAATTATTACAAAAATAATCCAGGGATGTCTGGGGCTGTGGGTGCAGAAGGGTACCTAAGCTGTAATGCTCGAAACATAACCTAAGTTTTAAAACAGGAAAACACACACACACACCCTATGCCTTAGGAGGCACGCAGAGAGGACCAACATAACTGCTGCACGATGCCTCCTCAAGAACAGGAAAATTTCTGTTTTCGCGATTCAGCCCACCTTCACCCCAATCCCTCAGCACCATTTCCACGCCCATCACTGAAGGAGAACGCCACAGAGACTCAATTCATCACCCTCCTCTGCAACAACCCTCGTTGCTTTGCCAGAGGAAGCCACAGCGACCAAGCCCTCAATCACTGACGCCCTCCCCAGCCACACCAGCCCTGAGTCCCGTCTCCATACAACCCGGCCTTTGTAGCAAGACAATCGAAAGTTGTGGTTGGCTCAACCTAAGCCTGCGTCATTCACCAGCTCGCCTACGATTGGTTGGCAGAGAGTACGCAGGCGCAAACGCCCCGCCTGGAGAGGCATACGGAAATGGATGGCTGAGCCTGCAACTAGACTTCTTCCCTATTGGCTGAAGCAAGGGTGTCACGTGGTATTAGGCGGCTCCCTATTGGCCCTGAGTGATACCACGAGGTATAGAGACGTGTTGTGGTTGGCTGGAATGAATCCAAGCTTCCTACTCAATACTCCAGCCGGCTGTTGCTGAGGCATCCCTGGTGTTCTTGGCGGCCTCGCAGGGCTCCGCGCTCCGGGTTTTTCCTGCGCCCGCAGCTGACAGGGCGTGGGAAGAGCTCGCCTTCAGTCCCGCGCAGTGGGAGGCGGGGCTAGAGGGGAGGTGGATGGGATCCACGTCGACGTCGCTAGGCGTGAACCCTGCCTCGGCGGTGTGTGTGGCCGCTGCTGAGCAGCTCCTCCGGCCGTGGGTGCTTGTCACCTGTCCGTCATTGCTCTGCCGCTGGGAACAAAGCTGCTTTTCCTTACGTTTATGCAACCTCGGGCAGAAGGCCGGAGGTGTTCTCCTCACCTTACACAGAGCTTCATCCCCAAAGCGAAGCCCTGAGAAATACTGACAGACTGGGCGGTGTCAGGCAGAGCCCCTGCCCACGTCTTCCCTGCTTTGCTTGCATTAGGTTGGCCTGGCCCCGCTAGCGTCCGTGTCCGCCAAGACCCGAGACTCCGGCAGGCGAACTGGGCATGCTCAGTACACAGGCCCCAGCGTGCGGTGGGCTGTGCGGGTGGGGTGGGGGTGAGTGGCCGCGGGGCTTGTTTATTTAAGCGCGGGCCGAAGCTTCGGCGCTGCGCAGAGCCTCCGGGGAGCGCGCGCGGCTGGTCGCCTAGACGACGAGGGCCGGGGCGGGGCCGCGAGGCCCCGCCCCGGCCGCCGAGCCCCGCCCCCGGCCGCGCCGCGCCGCGGCTCGGGCTCGGGCTCGGGCTCGGGCTCGGGCTCGGGCGCGCGCTCCAGCGCCGAGGGGAGCGGCGGCGGCGGCGGCGGCGGGCGAGGAGCTGGGCGTGGAGGCGCGAGGGGCGGGGCGGCCAGGCGGGCGGGCGGGCGGCACTGCGGGCCCGCGGCTCGGGCGGCTCCGGCGGCTGCGCTCCCTGCGCTCCCTGCTCGCCCTCAGTGCGCCCGGCTCGGCCCATGCCCAGGGCCGCCGCTCCCTCCGCCGCCGCCGCCGCCGCCGCCGCCCGGGGGGCCGCCGCGGCCGTGCGGGTGGGGCGGCCGCGGGAGGCGGCGGGGCCGGCAGCCGGGGCAGGGTCCGGGGGCGCAGCGCGGCGGGCGTAGTCTATGTCGCGGGCGGCGGGGGCGGCGGCGGCGGCGGCGGAGGGACGATGCGCGAGTACAAAGTGGTGGTGCTGGGCTCGGGCGGCGTGGGCAAGTCCGCCCTGACCGTGCAGTTCGTCACCGGCACCTTCATCGAGAAGTACGACCCCACCATCGAGGACTTCTACCGCAAGGAGATCGAGGTGGACTCGTCGCCGTCGGTGCTGGAGATCCTGGACACGGCGGGCACCGAGCAGTTCGCCTCCATGCGGGACCTGTACATCAAGAACGGCCAGGGCTTCATCCTGGTCTACAGCCTGGTCAACCAGCAGAGCTTCCAGGACATCAAGCCCATGCGGGACCAGATCATCCGCGTGAAGCGGTGAGAGGCGCGGGCGCGGGGGCGCGGGCGGGCGCGGGGGCGCGGGCGGGCGGGCGGGCGGGCCGGCGGGGGCAGCCCCTTCCGGAGGGGCCCCGGGGGGCGGCCAGAGCCGGGCTTCAGGGCGGGACTGGGCGCGGCTGTCCCGGGGCCGCAGCCCCGGCGCGGGTCCGCCTTAGGGGCCGCTGGCCGGGGAGACGGCCCGCGCGCTCCTGCTGGTTCTGCAGCCCTCCCCACCCTCGTCGTCGTCATTTTCCGTCTCCAATTTGACCGCTTTGTTTCACAACTAATATCTGGCACCCCGTTAACCCACAGCACAGCTCTTTGTCTCTTGGCTCGTCTTAGGAGCGCTTGTACAGAACCCTAAAGGAAACAAAGTTTAAAACTTGCAGGGGATTAAAGGGGTGGGCAGGTTTATGTCGGGAAGAGGATAGTGGAAGTCTAGGCAAGACATTTTCAGATTGAACCGCCCCCGCCCCGCCCCCTCCCCCCGAAAAGCTACCTTTGCAATATTGACGGCAAAAATTGCTCACACATGGACTGCGAAGATACCACATCAAGAGCAAAGAGACCTTTATCATCCCAGAAAAGATTTAATGGTGCAAATGCGTCTTACAGAAATCAGCTCTCTGATTTAGTGCGAAACTTTGAAGCCAGATTGTTATTTGAAGACAGCAGCTCAGTGGGGTTGCAGGAGTGTTGGCTTATAGGTGCACAGATAAGCCTTTTATTCATTAAAAGAAGCGTGGCTTAACTCTGGACGGAAATGCTTTTTTCTTCCATTTGGTTTTGTTTCCATCTAACCATCCCCCCCCCCCCAAAAAAAGACGGAAGAGTCTTCAGATGTGTAAGTCGGGTATTAGCTGATAAAGTTACTACAAACGAGCTCTTTGCCGATATAAACTCTGTTCTAAAAAGTTATGGCTAGTAGCTTAAAGGACATGATGTCTGTTTTCTATTAAAGTTGACTGAGTATATTTTTCTCTATGATTTTGAGCGTTTGGCATGTTAGTGTCCTGGTTCAGAGTTTCAGAAAGTTTCCCTAATTACTGTTGAATTACACATGTTTGTCTGGTTCTTACTGTGAGAGTCTCTGCAGATAACCTTGTTGATGTAGTCTCATTTTCTTTTTCCTACCCCATTCCACCTGTAGCCATACATTTGAAGACAGACATTGAAAGATAGGTGCGAGTTTACCACAAGCACAATCACACCAGAAGGCAGCTTGAGTCTGCTGATCTTGAAAAAGCAAGGACCAAGCGCGGTGTACTCAGGGCATGCTCAAGAACTCTGTGAGCAGTGGGTTTTTAACGCAGCGTAGGAGCTTCAAGGGGAGGCCCTCTCCCCACCACCCTCCTTAACCAGATGACTGTGCACTTCAATAGCTAAGTGAAAGTTTTGTGTTATCCCTTCAGTTAAATTTCAAACTAGAATAAAGTCAATATTTTTATGGCCTTTGTTGCTGAGATCTTTGAGTCTGATAGCCTTTTATTTCTCCAGTCTCAGTATCTTCAAGTTGTTTATGGTTAACAGATGGGCAGTTTTGGTGTTGATAATGTATATGACATTGAAGGAACTACACCATTCAAAGGGAGCCCTGGTGGCATAGTGGTTAAGAGCTCAGGAAGGTAGGCAGTTTGAATCCACCAGCTCCTCCTTGGAAACCCTGTGGGGCAGTTCTTTTCTATATGTAGGATGACTGTGAGTGGAAATCGACTCGACAGCAGTGGGTACTATTCAGGGGACTCAAATGCTTAATTATACTTCACCACCCCACCCCCAACACCACACAATTAAAATGAAAAAAATCTACGAGCAGAGCAGTCTAACACGTTGCCACATCTCAGCGTTTGACCAAACACATAAAATAATAATCTAAGTAAGTGCCCCAGCTGTCCCACCTTTCATGTCTTAACATGTCCATATAAAGGTGCATGCATACGTTATAAAGCCACATACCCAGAGCAAACCTCTTGGCCCGAGCCTAGGGGGCAAAATATGGTAGACAAGACATCATCGGATAGTATAATTTCTTATTTAGTGCTGATTATTTTTCTCAGTATGTAATGTTTTAGTCTAAAATTGGTGTCCTGGGACAACTTCTTGCACTGTGGCCCGTTGCGGGGGGAGGGTGAGGATAAATTTGACTTGCCTGCATGTCGCTGTACTCACTAGGTTACCTTCTTGGTGTAAAAAGACCAGTGAGCAGCTAAAGTGGAGTTCATCCACTCTTCACTGGAATTCTACCATTTTCCCCATGAAGAACCACTGAGACTTTTATGTTCACGTCATGTTTTTTTATACCCCTCCCTAACCTCATGATCTGGTTTCCCAGACCTTACCAAAAAACCCTTTGCAGTCAAGTCCATTCCGACTCTTAGCGACCCTGTAGATCAGAGTAGAACTGCCCCACAGGGTTCCAAGGAGCGGCTGGTGGAGTTGAACTGCCGACCTTTTGGTTAGCAGCCATAGCTCTTAATTACTGCACCTCCAAGGCTCCCCTGGCTTCCCAGCATATAGCGTATTATACAAAAATTAAATTGAAAGAGAGAAAGGACTTGTGTCTGTTATCTATCTACAATACATAAAGCATATATTATACTGGAACAGGCGTTCACTGTGTTGGTTCTTCACCCCTCCTCCCACTTAAAGAGGATGAAACATGGTTTTCAAATAAGTGAATTTTCTACTCTTTGGGGAATAGATTTTTTTAATTAACCAGTTACTGAACAAAATATTCAGTAATTCTTCTCTCTCATCTGCCCGTTCTGTGCCAACTTGCTGTTTTATGTATTATGTATAGCAGTCAGTGGGGATATTCGATATCACCATAATGGCAGATGACCTAACTGAAGAGGAAAGAGACTTAATACCTTACCCAAGACCAGTCAGTGCTGGAGAGGAGATTTAAACCGAAGTCTGTGTGAATCCATGTACTCTCCTCTTTTCTTCTGTATCAGGCAGCCTTTCAGCTTCACCTTTATTGGCAAATTCAGTATCTAATTTTTGGTCTAGGGTAGTGTCATTCAGGAGAATGTAATACAAGCCACAAATGTAATTTAAAATTTTCTAGTAGCTGGTTTTTAAAAGAGTAAAATGTGAAATTAATGTTAATAATGTATTTTATTTAACCTACTATATCGAAAATATTCATGATAAATGGAGAAAAGAGGTTTTCAAGGATTTCATTTTACTTGGATCCACAATCAATGCCCATGGAAGCAGCAGTCAAGAAATCAAAGGACACGTTGCATTGGGTAAATCTGCTGCAAAAGACCTCTTTAATAAAGTGTTAAAAAGCAGAGATGTTACTTTGAGGACTAAGGTGTGCCTGACTCACGCTATGGAATTTTCAGTGGTCTCATACACGTGCAAAAGCTGGACGATGAATAAGGAAGACCGAAGAAGAATTGACACCTTTGAATTATGGTGTCGGCAGGGAATACTGAATATACCACGGACTGCCAGAAGAACGAACAAATCTGTCTTGGAAGAAGTACAACCAGGATGCTCCTTTTAGAAGCGAAGATGGCGAGACTTTATGTTACATACTTTTGACATGTTCTCAGGAGGAACCAGTCCCTGGAGAAGGACATCATGCTTGGTAAAGTAGAGGGTCAGTGAAAAAGAGGAAGACCCTCAACCAGGTGGATTGACACAGTGGCTGGAACAATGGGCTCAAACATAGCAAGGATTGTAAGGATGGTGTAGGACTGGGCTGTGTTTCATTCTGTTGTATATAGGGTCACTGTGAGTCGGAACCAACTCTATGGCACTTAACAACAACTACATCCAAAATATTGTCACTTCAACATGGGATCAATATTAAAAATTATTAACGAGCTATATTCCTTTCTTTTTTTCGTAGTAAGTTTTTGAAATCCAGTATGTTTTCTACATTTATGGAACATTCAAGTTTAGCCTAGCCACATTTCAAGAGCTTAGTAGCCACATGTGGCCAGAGGCTACCATATTAGACAGTGCAGGTCTAAGGTGTATGTATTTTGGAGAAGTGCTTGCTTCTCTAAGCACCAGTCTCCTTCACTGTGAAATAGAGAAAAACATGTGCCCCTCAGAATTTCTGTTAGGATTAAATGAAATGATGTATTTAGGGCACCCAGCCCAGTACCCGATGCAGAGAAATGGCTTGAAAAGTTCTAGCTGTCGCTTTTACTTTTACATTTTCTCTGTCAGTCTGAAAAGAATCGTTAATGGAAAGAGCCTTACCTCACAAAGTAACAAATATATACATAAAAAAGGCATGGTTCTGCATACTGTTATAGTTTCATGGTAAATTTCCTACACAAATACCATATCTACCTTGTTGCTTTTCTAACTGTTCTGTCTGCATCAGTTTTCGTTTGAAAGTCTACTCATATTTAAACTAAAATTTTTTTCCAAAAAATGTAGAATGCCTATAACTCTTTTTAATACCATACCCACTGCCCTTGAGTTAATTCCCACTCATAGCCACCCCATAGGGTTTTCGAGGCTGTAAATCTGCAGAAGCAGACTGCCACATCTTCATTCCATGGAGATGGCGGTGGTTTCAAACCCCCAACCTTTCCGTTAGGAGTTGAACACCTTAACCACTGTGCCACCGAGACTCCTTCTTTATATCCTACATCTGAAAAATATAAGTATGTAAGAAAACGGTAGGTATGGGCAGATGGAGAGAGAGACAAGATGGAAAAGTCAAAATAGAAGCAAAGGAGGCCCTAGGGTGGATTCATTCATCCTTCTTTGGGAGTTTAGGTTGTAAAGACAGGAACTAAGAGGAAAGTTGGATAAAATAAGTTACCCTTGAAAATTCTTTCAATCAATTATGGTGTATGTGGTTTTAGGAAACCTTGGTGGTGTAGTGGTTGAGTGCTACAGCTGCTAACGAAGAGGTCAGCAGTTCGAATCCTCCAGGCGCTCCTTGGAAACTCTGTGGTGCAGTGGTCGCTATGAGTTGGAATTGACTTGACAGCAGTGGGTTTGGTTTTTGGGTTTATGTGGTTTTATGTAAACAAATTTCTTGGAAATACGTACAGATGTATGATACATGCATTAGAGTGTGCTGTATGTCATTTCCTAGATCACATGTAGAAATTACATTAATAAGCGTATTGCTACCAGAAAACTTTAGCAAATACAAATATCCCAACTTTGTTGCTTCTCCTCTTGACTGCACCATCTAGAGACATTTTAGCAGTTTCCCACCCTCTTCTTCCATATGTATCTACTAATTAATTACCTCACTTTTTGTAAAGGATGGCTAGAAAGTCAACGTCACCGCTTGCCTGGTGGTCTGAATATTTCTCACTCAGTGGTTAGTCATGTAATCTTTCAAATTATGGGCGGTTTCTTGCCAGAGGATTTATCAGTAGCCAGGGACAGCTGATGTCTTTTATATGTGTGCTGTGGAATAACTCATAGCTATTTAAATTACTTTTACTTATCTCTTTTAAAAGGTAAGTATTGCTATAATATGACTCCTCTGAGTATAGATTTTATTGATATAATTGTCAACGGATCTAACAAAACAAAACACCTGGATGTATAGATCACAGGCTGGGATGCCAAAAAGTAAACAGAAGTTTCCCTTGAAGGAAAAAACTGGGGGCAGTGAAAAGGGACTCATGGCTGTGAGGCGCTGTAGCTTGGAGACCCAGTTTTGGACTATAAGTTTGGAGGTACCAAACTGGGGAAGGAGGTGTTCGTGGAGGAAAGAATGCTAGCGGAGCTCTGGAAGCTTCATTTACTTGGGACCAAAAAAAAAAAAATTGATGTATTTCCCTTGGTTTGGGCTCTACAGCACCCATCTGTCTTGGGTCAAAGACCTATGTGGGGCAATTAGCAGTTTACCTCTGTTTTAAAGCAGAGCTTATGGTTACTCCACGTGAGGAGCAAAAGCACACACAAGCAGTTGGATCACTTGAGAACGATCACTTAAGTGGTACAGAAATAATAATAATAATAAAATCAACCACTCTTTTCCCATTCTCTTTCCCAAATCTTAAAATGTCCCATATATGTACATAATTGAAACCAAAGCTTCCTAGCTTGGTATTCAGCTTGTAAGGAGCCCTGATGGCACAGTGGTTAAGCGCTCAGCCGCTAACCAGCAGGTTGACAGTTGGAACTGACCATCTGCTCCATGCAAGAAAGATATGGCAGTCTGCTTCCGTAAAGATTTATAGCCTCAGGAACCCTATGGGGCGGTTCTACTCCTGTCATACAGGATCGCTGTGAGTCAGAATTGACTTGATGGCGGTGGGACTTTTGTCATGTAGCTTGTATTATGTTTTATTCTTTTGTCTTACTCCTTTGTTTTTAAATGCTCCTTGTGGCCCACTAAATTGATCTCATGACAGATCTTTTGAAAACTGCTATCCTAGAACATCTTACTCGAAGAAAAATGCATGGAATTATCTTTTTAATATTTTGAAACAACTTTTATCTTCTGTCTCCTGCTTTTCCAGTTTCTACCACTGCTGTGTAAGATTATTACAGTGAAATACTAACCACCGTGAGTCAGTAAATGCTATACCTCTACTACAAAGAAGGATGATGATGTTGGGTCTTGGCAGAGTTCTGTCATGTGATCTCCAGCGTCATTTCTGTCACCAAGGCCATATTTTCCAACTGCTAATCCTTCTTTGTTTCCTACTTTTGCATTTCAGTCACCGGTAATTATGGTTGCATCTTGATTGCATGTTTGATCAATTTCAGACTGCAGAAGTTGGTAAAAATCTTCAGTTTCTTCATCTTTGGCCTTAGTGGTTGGTGCGTAAATTTGAATAATAGTCTCATTAACTGATCTTCCTTGTAAGCTATCAATGACAGCGTTGTACTTCAGGATAGACCTTGAAATGTTCTTTTTGACAGTGAACGTAACACCATTCCTCTTCACTTCGTCGTTCCCAACGTGGTAGACCATATGATTGTCTGACTCAGTAGGACCAATACCAGTCCATTTCAGCTTACCAGTGCCTAGGATATTGATCTTTATGTGTTCTATTTCATTCTCGATGACTTCTGATAATTCTTGATTCACTTTGTGCATTCCACACTAATTGCTAATGGATGCTTACAGCTGTTTTTTCTCATTTTATGGTGTACCACATCAGCACATGAAGGTCCTGAAAGTTTTACTCCATCTACATCATTAAGGTCCACGCTACTTTGAGGAGGCAGCTCTTCCCCAGTTGTATTTTGAGTGTCTCCAACCTTAGGGGATCATCTTCCCGCACTATATCAGACAGCGTTCTGCTGCTGTCCATAAGGTTTTCACTGGCCAGCCTTTTTCAGAAGTAGATCGTCAAGTCCTTCTACCTAGTCTGTCTTAGTCTGGAAGCTCTACTGAAACTGTCCGCTATTGGTGACCCTGGTGGTATTTGAAATACTGGTGGCGTAGCTTCCAGCATCACAGCAACACTCAAGCCACCACAGTAAGACAAACTGTCAGGTAAGTGATGGACAAAGAAAGATAGCATTTAGTTACTGAACAAAAAGATACATAAAGTCTATCTTTTGAGGAACCATTTATTATTTGTTGTGAATAGTAAAAATGTAAAGGCATGTTTCTCATGTAATTTTATTTCTTCTAATAAAGCAGGGTATCTCCTGCCTTGTGAAAACTTAGAACCCGGGCTTCGATCTGGCTCATTCTGGTTTGCACCCCTGCTGAGAATTTATATCTCTAACAGGTTCCTAGGTGATGCTGATGCTGCTGGTTGGGGACCAGTTCTGAGAACCTCTAGTAGACAGAGGTTCTGAAAACTTACTAGACGTGAGAATCACCCGCAGGTTCTGATTCAGAGTACCTGGGGCGGAAACACAAATTCTCAGCAGGGCTTAGAACCGAAACAAACGGGTTTGACGCCCTGCTTAGAAGAGAAGTAGGGGTAGTAGTACTCACACTAGAATGCATGATTGCAGGGTTTATTCACTATTACCACAGGTTCCTGTGCGGATTTGAGAGATGAATCTTTAAAAGAGGTTTGCTGCATCTGTCCGGACTGCATTGATTTAATTCTCTCCTGAGACAGTAAAATAGGTGAAGATGACCGTAATTATAACCCAAAACCAAAAAACCCGTTGCCGTTGAGTCAGTTCTGACTAATAGGGACCCTATAGGACAGAGTAGAACTGCCCCATGGAGTTTCCAAGGAGCAGATGGCGGATTATGAACTGCCAACCTTTTGGTGAGCACCCAAGCTCCACCAGGGTTTCGACCATAATTATAGATATCTTAAAATCACTCAGTAGAGTTATTCAGGATTAACATTGCAAATTTAAAACGTTTAGGAGTGTCACTTCTCATGCTTTCCTGGGAGGATCCATTTAAAAATTAGTAATTCAAATGTGTAAATTATACATTAAATGAATAACTCAGTACACACTAGTGTTTTCTTGGTCTCTAGCTCTCTGTAAAAGAAATCTTAGCATGAGTTTCTCCATTTTTTGATGTGGAGTTTTTTTCTAAATTCTGAATACACCTAGAGATGATTTAAAGTATACAAGGGGATGCGCGTAGGTTATATGCAAATATTACGCCATTTTATATAAGGCACTGGAGCGTCTGTGCCTTTTGGTATCTGCAGGGGGTCTTGGAACTAACGCCCTGGATACTGAGGGACGATGATACATATAATTTAAATATTAAAAAGAAAAAACACTTTAAGAAGTCAGGCACATAATGAGCATTTGTTGAATAACGTTTTTCTTAAGTTGATAACCGTACACCTTTTTATGAATACTAAAAACCATTCAAAGGTAAAGTAGTCATTGTGGCTAGCTATAATAAGTGTTGGCAAAGCTTTTTAATAAGTCAGTTCTGGAAAAAGTTTTATCTGTCTTTTTATAAAAGTCTTATCATTTGTCAACATCAAATAATGTGGTTTGAGCCACCTCATTTGCATAACATTGCCCTGGGTGTTATGCAGAATAAGTACAAGATACTATCTTTGTCCTTCTGGTATGCTAAAATGTACTATAAATGAATATATATTTAACAGACTGAATTAATTACACACCCTTACATTCACATACATTTTTTAAATGATTTTTATTGTGCTTTAAGTGAAAGTTTACGAAATCAAGTCAGTCTCTCACACAAAAACCCATATATACCTTGCTACACACTCCCAGTTACTCTCCCCCTAATGAGACAGCCTGCTCTCTCTCTCCAGTCTCTCTTTTCGTGTCCATTTCGCCAGCTTCTAACCCTCTCCACCCTCTCATCTCCCCTCCAGGCAGGAGATGCCAACATAGTCTCAAGTGTCCACCTGATCCAAGAAGCTCACTCCTCACCAGCATCCCTCTCCAGCCCATTGTCCACTCCAATCCATGTCTGAAGAGTTGGCTTTGGGAATGGTTCCTGTCCTGGGCCAACAGAAGGTCTGGGGGCCATGACCGCTGGGGTCCTTCTAGTCTCAGTCAGTCCGTTAAGTCTGGTCTTATGAGAATTTGGCGTCTGCATCCCACTGCTTTTCTGCTCCCTCAGGGTCATATACGTTTTTAAAATAATTTGATCTGTAAGTTTCAGAAATGTTTTCCACCAAAAACATTGCTTTTACTAGACCACCTTTTCCAAGGAACTTCTAATGAATTCTGACTCATTATAGAAGGCCAGAAATTTGTCAATAAGACTGATGAAAACATTTATATATTTATTTTGGTGTATTTAGTGCATTTTGATCCTTCCTGAAAATAATCTTATTTGCTGTTTGTACTTGGTTTGAGGAAAAGTTACTACTTTATAAAGCATTAGAAAAGTAAACTGGCTTATGGTATGCTGAGGGAAAACAGAATTGGTTAGCTAGTGCCCAAGGAAGATAGTGGAGGACTAGCTAAAAATAAAAGCTTGCGATCAGGGATAGTCTAATGTAGATTAAGAAATGAAGAATAAATTTTATTTTGTCATACGTGTATATATATATATATATATGTAATTACATTTAACATAACTAAAATATCCAGTTGTAATATATAGGCACTCCTCTCTTATTGACGTCATCAGATTCCAAAGACCAGGTTGTTAGGTGAAAATCGGCATCATGCGAAAATGGAGGATGACGATAGCAGATTACCAAATGAAAGATGACTACATCATTATATAACTGCCAACCCACTGAGAATCATGGCCCAGCCAAGTTGACACAAACATCACAGCCAGCATCACTCACACCTTGCACCTCAGCATTTGTATGTGCTAATGTGCAAAATAGCCAGATGGTAGATTTTTTACTCACCATAAAGGCAAAATGTAGGATAAAGGTGTAGTTGGTAAGTGAGGAGTAGGTATGTATAAAACTGTACTATCCAGAATTTGATTGTCCCCTCCTTTCACTGTCCCACGTGAACTCAGACTATTTTCTTTTTCTGCTTTGTGAACCAACACTCCACACAAGTTTTGGTCATTGGCAGTGTTAGTATAATGGAGAACTGTATGCCCATCTTTAAGGGAAGTAGTTACGTGTATACATATGTATATATGTGTATGTATATGTGTGTGTGTATATATATGGAACTCTGGTAGCACAGTGGTTAAGAGCTCAGCTCCTAATCGAAAGGTCGGTAGTTCAAATCCACCAGCTATTCCTTAGAAACCGTATGGGACAGCTCTACTGTGTCCTGTAGGGTCGCTATAAGTGGGAATCAACTCGATGGTAATAGATTTGATTTTTTTATATACACATATGTACTTAACATAAATACAAGCTAACTGGAAAGTAAGGCTTTTTTTGAAGAGCAGGAGGTGAGAAAAGAATTTCTCAACGGTTAATCCAGTTTATGCATGATACTGCCGACACAGAAAACTTCTTTTGGTGATCTGGCATCAGGAGCAGTAATGTTTGCGTAAACCCTGTCTCTGTTCTTGCTCTCAAATGCTGTCAGCCCATTTTGGAGTGCTGTTACCTTTGCCGAGGAAGGATGTAAATTGAACTTTCATCTCAGTACAGGTAGTTGCTGCCTGGGGTGCTGGGCCGGAAGATCCCTCCTGCTGAGAGTGGGCGCAACAGGAAGAACATTGGTTCACTGACAGCATTTACCCTGAGAGGGGCAGACAGGTGCTGTGTTTTTACCATCCCTGCTAACTGAGCCCTGTTGGAGCCGTGGTTTAGAGCTCAGCTGCTAACCAAAAGGTCGGCAGTTCAAATCCACTGGCCAATCCCTGGAAACCTTGTCCTGTAGGGTCAACTGTGAATAGAAATTGCCTTGATAATACTAACAAATCAGTACGTTAATGATGGTAGAGTGGTGTCAGAGTTACATACATTTTAAAAGGCTACTCTTTTTTTTTTGTTTTATCGTATGGTTTAAGTGAAAGTTTAAAAATCAAGCCAGTCTCTCATACAAAAACTAACACACCTTGCCATGTACCCCTAGGTGCTCTCCCCCTAATGAGACAGCACACTCCTCTCCACCCTGTATTCCCGGTGTCCATTCAGCCAGCTCCTGTCCCCGTCTGCCTTCTCATCTCGCCTCCAGACAGGAGCTGCCCACATAGTCTTGTTCGTCTGCTTGAGCCAAGAAGCTCACTCTTCAAAGGCTACTGTTGATGACAGAATGTGTTTATTCCTAAAGCCACCCTAAGCATCATCTCTTCTGGTTTGTTGAGAGAAATACTTCTCCTTTTATGGAGGCAGGGACTCTGGGGGAAAGAGGTTTATTTCATTGCTCCTATCAGCATATCCAACTAAAATAATTAGTCCTGAAGTTTTTTTTGTAGGTAAATGCTGATTGTCTTCTAACAATTACCTAAATATTTTCCTTCTTTGAATAAGTACCACTATTTTTGTTGATACCCTTTTCTCCAAAGGTGGTAGTATATCTATTTCAGACAGTTAAAGTTTCTGTCTTTTGTTCCGGCATATTTATTCGTAATGCCCCTTTTCTATCTTGAATGGCTCAGAGGTTAAGAGCTTGGCCACTAACCAAAAGGTCAGCACTTTGAATCCACCAGGTGCCCCTTGGAAACCCTCTGTGGAAGTTCTACTCTGTCCTAGGGTCGCTAGGAGTCAGAATCGACTCAACAGTAACGGGTTTGGTTCCGTCTTGAAGGTGTCTCAGTTTACAAATTATTTGATCATTCTAGACTCCTATCTCAGATTTCCTGTTTTTAGAATCATGACAATTTGGATCCCGCTTTTTATGCTTTTGTGACAGCTCGTCTCTACAGTCTCTTTCTTGGACTTGACCAGCACCCTCTTGTTCTGCATCTGTTAATTCGAGAAAACAGACTCTTCTCAAATGGGCATTTTGTGCATTTAGCAGTGAGTACTTCACAGGATGACCTCTTTCCTAGTGAGTGTGCTGGACTAAAGATGGCGGCGGATCCCTTGACACTGCCTATTGAGGGGCAGCGTCTGCTTCCCCTCCCTTGAGTCTGGGCTGGCCTGTAACAGCTTCGACCAGCAGAGTACAGTAGAAGTGACTCTGTGCCAGTTCTTTGATCCTAGCCGTTGGCATACCACCACCATGTAAAAGCAGTGTTTTAAGATGAGTATTGTGCAAGTGGCTTATGGGATAAAATGGCGATGTGAGGGATTGGAAGTGGGACCAGTTAGGAGACTGCTGCAGTAGCTTGGGTATGCGTTATTTTGGAAAGTAAGGGGTTTTTGTAGTGGGAATGAAAACGTAGGGACAGATTTTCTCACATCGGATAATTCTAGCTCTACTCATCCCCTGTAATCACCACTATACTAGACCTGTTGTTAGGGCTTCTCACCCCATGCCTAATAACTGGTAGAGACTATGGGAGGCTTTTTACCTACCACCCACTCTCCCTTGCCCCCACAGTGATTTCTTCTGTCTGTTTTGGACTTCTTTCACGTCAGCATTAGCTCGATCCCTGTCAGACTATCTGTTCTTCAGCACTCTGCATTGGCTGCTGTTGGATGTCAAAATCTCAGTCATTAATGATTAACTTCCAGCTCCTTCCTTCATTATGTACATGTTTTATTTTACCTTTTCCATCTGTCGCCTGTTACTTCTAGTTCAAATGAAAGATCTTTTTAGTAGCCAGCACCAATCAATCTTAGGGCAGGTGAACCCACCAGTTATAACACATTGCATGTAATCTATGTGTTCCTCTTCTGAATTTATTGCTGGAGAGAAGAATACTAACACTGTTGGTCTGATAATCTGGAAGCTATATTACAGAGATTAAAAAAAAAAAAATTTTTTTTTTGTTTGGTGCTATTTGCATCTGTATGTTATCAGGAGGGACCAAACCCTTGGATAAGATAAAGTAGAGGGTCAGAAGAAAAGAGGAAGACCCTCAATTGGATGGATCGACACAGTGGTTGCAACATACGGCTCAAACATAACCTGCTATTTTGGGGATGGCACAGGTCTGGGCAGCATTTCTTTCTGTTTTACGTGGGATCGCTGTGAGTTGGAACCAACTCAACAGCACATAACGACAACATTCGCATTTAGTGAGTTGGAAATGAGAAATAGTTTATCCCAGGATAAATGCTCTCCTGTTCATAATTTAAAAGTTCCTAAAAATTACAGCTCTTACAGCTCTGAAACACCTTAGAATCGTCTCTGTTTAGTGATAGCATTGAAAAATAGTTGTGGTTGAGCTTTGTTAACGTTGTACCTGGTACATATGACTTCTTCGTTCATAAAGATTTTTACCAAAGATTCCGAAATGAAGGGATGCTGAGACAATATATCTTGTAGTTTAATCCAGGTACAAATTTAGATAATTCAAATAATTTGCATATTCCGAGCCACTGGCTATATTTAGCCTTTGCAAGTACAATAATTGGACCTGTTTTTTAATGTGTAGATATCACATTTCTATGCTTACAAAGATAAAATGAATGTTCTACATCTGAACACCTTTGTATCTTTGATAGAGGAAGGCAGTGTGTTCTTCATGTATGTGCACAAGCTTGAATCTCTCTTGCCTTTTCAATTATATAAGAACCATGCTTTGTTGACAGACTTTAAAATGATATATTTTTTATTTGGTGACTAAATGTATATGAAAACCCATATTGAAATATAGCTACACATTAAAGTATCAAAAACAGATGAAAAAATGCTTTCCTCTACTTATTTTGAATATTGTGCTTTACATATATTAAAGAATCAACTGGTTTGTTTAGATAATTTTTGTGTTTTGTCTCTAAATGACAAGGCTTTAGGCTTCTGTGAGCACTTACAAATAACACATTGCTGGAATGAATAATCCCATGAAAAGCTAGATTAAGTGTAGTCATCTTTATAGATACCTAAAGTACTGAGTCATCTTGTTGTGCTTGGTATGGATTGTGGTGAGAGGGATGCCAGTTATGGGTCTCAAAGTCACGTTGTTGTTGTTAGGTGCCGTTGAGTTGGTTCCAACTCATAGGAATGCTATGCAAAACGGAACAAAACACTACCAGATCCTGTCATCCTCGCAGTCGTTGCTATGTTTGAGCCCATAGCTGCAGCCACTGTGTCAGTCCATCTTGTTGAAGGTCTTCCTCTTTTTCACTGACCCTCTACTTTGCAAAGCATGAAGTCCTTCTCCAGGGACTGGTCCCTCCTGATAACATGTCCAAAGTACTCAGATGAAGTCTCAGTATCCTAGCTTCTAAGGAGCATTCTGGCTGTACTTGTTGCAAGACAGATTTGTTTGTTCTTCTGGAACTCCATGGCATGTTCAGTATTATTAACCAGCATCATAATTCAAAGGCATCAGTTCTTTGGTTTTCTTATTTATTGTCCCGCTTTCACACGCATATGAGACGATTGAAAATACCATGGCTTTTTCAGGCCCACTGTAGTCCCCGAAGTGACATCTTTGCTTTTTAATACTTTAAAGAGGTCTTTTGCTGCAGATTGGCCCACTCTAATATGTCTTTTGAGTTCTTGATTGCTGCTTCCATGGATGTTGATTGTAGATCCAAGTAAAATGAAACCCTTGACAACATCAGTATTTTCTCCATTTGCCATGATGTTACCTGTTGGTCCAGTTGTGAGGATTTTTGTTTTCTTTATGTTGAGGTGCAATCCATACTGAAGGCTGTGGTCTTTGATCTTCATCAGTAAGTGCTTCGAGTTCTCTTCACTTCAGCAAGCAAGTTTGTGCTGTCTGCATAACAGGTTGTGAATGAGCCTTCCTCCAGTCCTGATGCCCCATTCTTCATAAAGTTGAGTTTCTTGAATTATTTGCTCAGGGTATAGATAGAATAAGTATGGTAAAAGAATACAACCCTGATGCACACCTTTCCTAATTTAAACCATGCAATATCCCCTTGTTGTGTTGGAACAACTGCTTCTTGATCCATGTACAGGTTCCATATGAGCAATATTAAGTGTTCTGGAATTGCCGTTCTTCACAGTGTTAGCCATAATTTGTTACGATTCACACAGTCAAATGCCTTTGCATAGTCGATAAAACACAGGTAAACATCTTCTGGAATTCTCTGCTTTCCGCCTGGATCCATCTAACATCAGCAGTGATGTCCCTCATTCCATTTCCTCTTTTGAATCCAGTTTGAACTTCTGGGAGTTCCCTGTCGATACGCTGCTGCCACTGCTTTGGAATTATCTTCAGAATAATTTTACTTGTGCATGATATTAATGATATTGTTTGATAATTTCTGCATTCTGTTGAATCACCTTTCTTTGAAATGGGCATCAAAATGGATCTCTTCCAGTCGGTTGGCCAGGTAGTTCTCTTCCAAATTTCTTAGCATAGATAAGTGAATGCTACTAGCATTGCATCCATTTTTTTTTTTAATAATTTCTTTTGAGCTTTAAGTGAACGTTTACAAATCAGTCTGTCACGTATAAGCTTATATACACCTTACTCCTCACTCCCACTTACTCTCCCCCTAATGAGTCAGCCCTTCCAGTCTCTCCTTTCGTGACATTTTTGCCAGTTTCCAACCCTCTCTACCCTCGCATCCCCCCTCGAGACAGGAGATGCCAACACAGTCTCAAGTGTCCACCTGATACAAGTAGCTCACTCTTCATCAGCATCTCTCTCCAACCCATTGTCCAGTCCCTTCTATGTCTGATGAGTTGTCTTCCGGAATGGTTCCTGTCCTGGGCCAAACAGAAGGTTTGGGGACCATGACCGCTGGGATTCCTCTAGTCTCAGTCAGACCATTAAGTCTGGTCTTTTCATGAGAATTTGGGGTCTGCATCCCACTGATCTCCTGCTCCCTCAGGGGTTCTGTGTTGTGTGCCCTGTCAGGGCAGTCATCGGTTGTGGCCGGGCACCATCTAGTTCTTCTGGTCTCAGGATGATGTAGGTCTCTGATTCCTGTGGCCCTTTCTGTCTCTTGGGCTCATAGTTATTGTGTGAACTTGGTGTTCTTCATTCTCCTTTGATCCAGGTGGGTTGAGACCAATTGTGCATCCATTTTTTGAAACATCTCTACTGGTAAAAAAAAGGTGGGTTGAGACCAATTGTGCATCCATTTTTTGAAACATCTCTACTGGTAGTCTGTTAATTTCAGGAGACTTGTTTTTCACCAGTACCTTCAGTGCAGCTTGGAGTTCTTCCTTCAGTACCATCAGTTCTTGATCATATGCTACCTCCTGAAGTGGTTGAACATTGAACAGTTCTTAGTACAGTGATTTTGTGTATTCCTTTCATCTTTTGATGCTCCTGCGTCATTCAATATTTTGTCCATAGAATATTTCAGTAAAAGCAAGACTCAAACTCAAAACCAAACTCACTGCCGTCGAGTCGATTCCGACTCATAGCGACCCTATAGGACAGAGTAGAGCTGCCCGATGGAGTTTCCAAGGAGCGCCTGGTGGATTCGAACTGCCGACCTCTTGAAACTAGGCTTGAATATTTTCTTCACATGCTGAGCATTTTCTTCCCTTTTGTTTTTTTAACTCCAGCGTTTGCACATATTATTATGATACTTTGTCTTCTCGAGCTGCCCTTTGAAATTTTCTGTTCAGCTCTTTGACTTCATCATTTCTTCTATTTGCTTTAGCTACTCTCGGTTCAAGAGCAGGTTTCGGAGTCTCTTTTGGCATCCCTTTTGGTCTCTTCTTTGAGTCAGAATCGATGCCATGGCAATGGGTTTTTCTTTCCTGTGTCTTTAGTAACCTTTTGCTTTCTTCACATATGATGTTCCTGATATCATCCTATAACCCATCTGGTCTTAGGTCGTTAGCGTTGAGTGCATCAGACCTTAGATGGTCTCTTAAATCAAGTGAGATATACTTAGAGTTGTACTTTGGCTCTCCTGGACTTGTCTTAATTTTCTTCAGCTTCAACTTGGGCTTGCATATGAGTGGTTGATGTTCTGTTCCTCACTTGGCCCCTGGCCTTGTTCTGATTGATGATATTGAACTTCTCCATTGTCTCTTTCCACAAATGTAGTCGACTTAAAACCAAAACCAAAGCAAACCCGTTGCCATAGAGTTGATTCTGACTCATATCAACCCCATGGGACAGAGTAGAACTGCCCCATAGGTTTTGCAAGGAGCATCTGGTGAATTCAAACTGCCGACCTTTTGGTTAGCATCTGAGCTCTTAACCACTGTGCAACCAGGGCTGCCTAGGCAATTTGATTCCTGTGTATTTCATCTGGCGAGGTCTACCTGTATGGTCATCGTTTATGTTGTTGAAAAAAGTTGTTTGCAATGAAGAAGTTGTTGATCTGGCAAAATTCTGTCATGCGATCTCCAGCATCATGTCTATCACCAAGGACATATTTTCCAACTACTGATCCTTCTTTGTTTCCAGCTTTCACATTCCAATTACCAGTAATTATGAATGCGTCTTGATTACATGTTTGGTCAATCTGAGACTGCGGAAATTGGTAGTAATCTTCAATTTCTTCATCTTTGGCCTTAGCAGTTGGTGCATAAATTTGAATAATAGTCACATTAACTGGTCTTCCTTTTAGGCGTATGGGTATTTTGCTATCGCTGACAGTATTAGATCTTGAAATGTTCTTTTTGACAATGAATACAGTGTTGTTGCTCTTCAATATGTCATTCCTGGCAGAGCAGACCATGTGATTTTTCCAATTGAAGATGCCCAGTATCGGTCCATTTCAGCTAACTCCTAGGATATGTATCCTCAGTGTTCCATTTTATTTTTGACAACTTCCAATTTTCCAAGATTCATGCTTCGTACATTCCACATTCTGATTATTAATGGATATCTGCGGCTGTTTCTTCTCATTTTTAGGCACAGTCATAGTGAAGAAAATTTCATATTTATTTCCAGTAACATGTACTTTACTGTTAGTATTCTTGTGCTTTCAATTTTTAGCCAGTAGTCCATTTTGGATATAAATTAAACAACATAGGTCTGGAATAGGAATCCGAAGCTGAATAGTAGTGTTCAAGTGTATAATAAATGGATCAACTTAATCGTATTCACAGTTAAACACAATAATCGACATACGGACACACTCAGTTTGTTTCGTAGGTTGTTTTACTGTTCCTTTCCCTGTACGGTTGTTATGAGTCAGAATCAACTCGACAGCACACAACAACAACATTCCTATTTTAATGAGAAAATAAGTTACATAATTATCTTACTGATTTTTTTTTCTTTCAACTAATTTTTTATGGAGGTATAACTTTCATGTAATAAAGTGCACAAATATTAAGTGTACAGCTGGATGCATACACTCATGTAACCAAATCCCAGGTGAAGATGGATACAAGACAGTTCAAATAACACAGCAAGCACCATTCTCAGAGATCACCATAGATTAGTGTTGCTTGTTATTGAACTTCTGGCCTTTATCAATCAACATCCTCCTTGAGAGATATATCCATGTTGTATGTGGTTGTCATGGTATGCCATCGAGTCAATCCCAACTCACAGCAACCCTATTAGGACAGAATAGTACTACCCCTTCGGGTTTCCTAAGCTGTAATATTTACAAGAGAAGGTCACCAAGTGGTTGGTGGCTTCTAGCCTGTGACTTTCAGTTGACGGCTGAGCACTTAACCAGTGCACCATCAGGGCTCCTTGTTAGGTGTAGCAGTAGTAATTCTTTTTCAGTGATGTGCGGTATTTCCCTTGTGTGAATATACCACGATTTCATTATCTATTCAACTGCTTAATGGCATTGAATAGTTTCTAGTGTGGGGCTCCATTCATTCTAGTACCTATCCTTTGGCAAATATATATACACTTTTCTCTTGGTGCACACCTAGAGGTAGGGTTACTAGGTCCTAAATTATGCGTATTCAGTGTTAGTAGACACTGCCAAATGGTTTTCTAGACTAGTTATATCAGTTTACACTCCCACCAGCCGGAGTTTAAGTTGCCGCACATTCCGACCAACACATAGTATTGTCAGTCTTTCTAATTTTAGCTATTTTGATAGGATTCTAGTGATAGTGCATTGTGATTTTAATTTTTCTTTTCATGATGTGTAATGATGTTGAGCAGTCTTGGTGACGCAGTGGTTAAGAGCTCGACGGCTAAGCAAAAGGTCGGCAGTTAGAATCCACGAGCTTTCCTTGGAAATCCTATGGGGCAGTTCTCCTCTGTCCTAGAGGTTGCTATGAGTTGGAATTGAGTTAATGACAATGGTTTTCTTTTTTTTTAATGGCTAATGATATTGAACATATTTTCATGTGCCCTTTAGTGAATGTCTGTTTATGTCTTTTGTCCATTTTCTATTTGGATTGTTTGTTTGCTTTTACTGATTAATTTTGTGAGTTCTTATAGATACTAGATACTTGGCCTTTGTTGGATATGTAGTTTGCAGATATTTTCTACCAGTCTGTAGCTTCTGTTTTCATCCTTTTAACAGGATCTTTCACAGAGCAAAAGTTTTAAATTTTGATGAAATCTTTCATCAGCATTTTCTTTTATGAATCATCCTTTTGGTGTCAAGTCTAAGAACTCTGCCTGACCCTAGATTCAGAAAGTTTTCTCTGGAAGTGTTAGAGTTTTGCAAAACATTTAAGTCCATGATCCATTTTGAGTTAATTTTTACGTAAGGCATGAAGTAAGGTCAAGGTTTGCTTCTTTTGCCTATGAATGTTGTCATAGTCAGGATTCTCTAGAGAAACAGGACCTGTGAAGTATATATATAGAGAGAGAGAGAGAGAGAGAAGTTGATTCAGGGGATTGACCTACATGATTGTGGGAGCTGGCAAGTCCAAAACCAGTAGGTCAGGCAGCAGGTTGGAGACTTCTGCAGGCCTTTGTCCCAAGATCCGTAGGTCAGACGACAACAGAAAGAGTCCAGAGTGGAGAGAGAGCAAGCTCTGCCAATATATTTATTTATAGTCTGGAGGCAAACCACACCTTAAGGAATTCCCCTTTCAACTGATTGATTATATTATATTACATTGCCTTATGAAAAGTGATTAAATTGCATTGCATTAGATTACATGATGGAACAGCAGCTAGTCTACTGTTTGGACAAACCACTGGGAAGCGCAGCCTAGCCAAGTTGACACTTAAAATTAACCATCTCAGATGTCCGGTTGCTCCAGCTTTTGTTAAAAAGGCTGTTCTTCTTCCATTGAATTACTTTTTTACCTTTGTTGATGATCAGTTGTACATACTTGCACGGGTTTATTTCTGGGTTTCCTATTCTGTTTCAGTGAACTATGTTTATCCCTCAGCCAACACCACAGTCTTGCTGTAGCTATATAGTAAGTCTTGAAATTAGTAGACATATTTCCCCCTACTTTATTCATCTTTTTAAAAATTACCTTTCAATGTAAATTTTAGAAAAATCTTGTCTGTATCTACAAAAAAATCTTCCTAGGATTTTGATAGGAATTGTCTTAAACCTGTATGTCAGTTTGGGGAGAATTGACATCTTTACTATGCTGAGTCTTCCAGTTCATGAACATGATGTGTCTCTTCATTTATTTAGATTTTCTCTGATTTCTTTCATTAGAATTTTGCTCTTTTCGGTCAGCATACAAGTCCTGTCCATGCTTTTTTTGGACTTACGCCTAAGTATTTCTCTTTTTTTTTTGAGCAGTTGTAAATGGTATAAAACCAAAAACCAAACCTACTGCCATTGAGTCGATTCTGACTCATAGCAACCACTATAGGACAGAATAGAACTGCCCCGTAGGGTTTCCAAGGAGCGTCTGGTGAATTCAAACTGCCGACCTTTTGGTTAGCAGCCATAGCTCTTAACCGTTACACCACCATGGTTTCCGTAAATGGTGTAGTGTTTTTAATTTCACTGTTCGTGTGTTCGTTGTTAATATATGGAAATACAATTGACTTTTGTATGTTTATCCTGTATCTTGTTACCTTGCTGAACTCCGTAGTTAGCTCAAGGAGGGCTTCTGGCTTGTTTGGGAGGTTCCTTGGAATTTTCTAAATAAACAATCATGTCATCTGTAAATAGAGACAGTTTTGTTTCTTTCCGATCTGTGTGCTTTATATTTCCTTTTCTTGCCTTATTGAACTGGCTAGAACTCCCAGTACTAGGTTGGACAAGACTGATGACAGCAGACATCCTTGCCTTGTTTCTGATCTTGGGGGGAAGTAATTCACTCTTTCCCCAGTAAGTATGACATCAGCTATAGGGTTTTGTAGATATTCTTTATCAAGTTGCAGAAGTTTCCCTCTGTTCCTATTTTTCTGAGAGTTTTTATCATGAATGAGTGTTGAGTTTTGTCAAATGCTTTTTCTGATTGATATGATCATGAAACTTTACTTTTTTAGCTTATTAATATGGTTACATTGTTTGATTTTCAAACATTGAACCAGCCTTGCGTCCGTGGAATAAATCCTACTTAGTCATGGTGTGTAATATCTTTTCTGTATTGCTGAATACTATTTGCTATTGCTAAAATTTTATTAAGGATTTTTGCATCTGTAGTCATGAGAGAGACTCATTTGTAGTTTTTTTTTTTTTTTTGTGCTGTCACTGTCTAGTTTTGGTATCAGGTAATACTGTCTTTATAAAATGAACTGGGAAGTGTTCCATCCTTTTCTAGTTTCTAGAAGAGAATGTGCAAAATTGGTGTTAATTCTTTAAATGTCTGACAGAACTTTCCAGTGAAACAATCTGGGCCCGGAGATTTATTTGGGCCCGGAGATTTATTTGGGGGATTTTTTTTCTAATTACAACTTCAAATATATAATTAGTAGTTACAGGGCTATTCAAATAATTTATTTCGTATTGGATGAGTTATGATAGTTTGTACTTTTGGAGGAATGGGGTGAGGTACCTTCCATTGCCTTAGGAATAATTGGGCAGTGTTTATTTTTTTCTAGAACCAAGCCAGGGCAATAATAGCTTTTAACCTACCCTTACCTCCCCTGAAACACCAATATTTTCTAAATTTTGTTTTTTAAATTGGAACTCTTAGCCTGAAAAGAACATAATACTGAAAAAACCGTATGGATAAATATAATACCATAGTTACTTTCTCTTTCTTAGGAGGGGCTAACAAGAAGAGGGGGAGAGTGTTAGTGATTTTTATTTTTATTTACCAGTAAATATTTGAGGTTGCTTGTTGATTGGTGTGATGTTTCTTTGAGACTTTTAAAGACATGATGAAAGTAATTGTTCTGAAAGATCTAAAAAAAATTTACAGTATTGAATAATTATTCACAAACCCCTAGAAATAAACAAAATGTCCAACTATTTTTGAAAAATTTGAAGGCTAAAATCCATTCTTCTTCTATTAGGAGAAATTTGAGAAAACGTGGAAAGACCTTCCACAAGTAAAAATCTGAGTGGCAAATGATTTTTATCTTACACAGTAAAAGAAAAGTTGTGTCTGCAAACAGTGTACATTTTTAAAAGGCTCCCATGTAATCAGTAAGGGGTACGTGAAGATCTAGAATGATGTTAAGGTAAACGTGAAGTGAATTAACCTGGTTAGGATATTGGAAAAATTAAATTTTTATAGATCATTCACCTGATAAGCCTAATAAGGAAAAGGAAGTAGCAACTACTACAGGAAAATAATTATTTTATAAATTTAAGAGGAGATTGTTTTTATTGTCTGTTAATAACTCCATGGTTTACTAAAAGTTTCTTTGTAAGTAGTAGTATTTTAGATAACAAAATTTTTAAAACATGATCATGGCGCAAAAAATAGAAATTGAAGAAAACCAGTGATGATAAATACTTTGTCTTTGATTTTGTATTAGAAACAGATGGTAATAAAAGTTACATGGTGGTTCCCCTTGGGGTGTTACACTTAGTCAAGAGTTAAAACTAGTAAGTATACTTCTACAATGAATAGTCCCAGAACCCAGTGCCGTCGAGTCGATTCCGAATAGTACACCTATGAATTATTTCTTTTATCAAAACCCCTGCTTGATGTGTCTCCTTCAGTCAGTCCATTATCATGTCTTTGTTGGTACTGCCTCCAGAATGTATCTTAAATCCTCTTTCTTTCCACTGTCTGTGCTGACACCCCAGTTTAAGTCACCATTGTCACAGTTGAGTCTTGTCTGGAACACTGCAGTCATCTCCTGTCTTCCTGCTGCTGCTGTTGTGTCCCTAAAGTCCATTTTCTGTATACTAGCCGCGCTAATGTCTTAATACATACGCTGTGTAATTTCCCTACATAAAGACCTTCAGTGGCTTTCTCCTGCTCTCACTTAAGCCAGTGAGGCCATTTATCATCTAGGTATCCAGGTCCTTCTTCAGTTTGCTCTCATGCTGCACACCCTCTTGCCCTTCAGGCTCTAGCCTTGCTGCCCTCTTTTGTTCCCACTACCTGTCTTTTGGAAACCCTGCTGGCACAGTGGTTAAGAGCTATAGCTGCTAACCAGAAGGTCAGCAGTTTGAATCCACCAGGCGCTCCTTGGAAACCCTGTTTCGCAGTTCTACTCTGTCCTATAGGTTTGCTATTAGTCACAATCGACTCGACAATAATGGGTTTGGTATTTTTTGTTTGTTCACATTTGCTGTTTTTTTTCTGTTGGAAATGTTCCCTCCTTAGTTTTTCCCATGGCAGACTCAACTCTAAACTTTTGAGCCTCTGCTCAGATCTCATCTTGAAGAGGCCTTTAATCACCTCATCCAAAATTGGCCTACCCAAGTTACTGTGTACTGGTCAATGTTTATTTTCTTTGTAGGAACTATCACAGTTTGTAATTATCTTTTTGTTTATTGTTTCCTCTACTTGAATATAAGCTCTAAGAGCTTTGTTCGTCTTGTATCCCCAGTCCCTAGCACAACGCCTAGTAGATACTCAAGAAATAAATGAAGGAGCACCCAGAAACCAGTGGCTCCATTTATGGCCTGTACAGGGTGACACCATCAGAGGGTCTGACACCAAAATGACTGCCTATAAAAATATCCCCGTAGTAGTTATAACAACAAGAACATTTTTTGTAAACACAGTTTATATGTATCAATGTATCTGTAAGGTTAAAACTCTATGCTGATTTACTTTTTGAACCTTCTACTGCTGTCTGGTCAGAGCTGTCATTACCCAACTACGGTGACGTTTCAAATTACGTGGTTTCACCTGTACACACCACAAGCAGGTGCTGTTAGTGTTTTTATAGCCGCTAATTTTGTCAAATTTTCTGGGGTTTTAGCCACAACAAGTGATGATTAGTATTTGTAAGCCTATATCAATAACTATTTGAGAATGAAGTAGTAATTAAAGGAAACAAAGAAGCGAGATATGGGAATTAGTACAAAAAACACGACTAAGGATTCTGTGTGGTCTTGTTTGGGAGGAGGTCCATGGGGGAGGAGGGTAGCACCATGAGTTACCACACTGGGTGACACCAACCCTAGTGACGCCGCTGCTAGGAACACCAGATTCTTAGTAACGTAAAATGTACATGTGAGTTCAGACAGACAAACAATCTGCTAGATGAAGGGAAATTTTTAAAGAGTTGTAATTTGATCTAATTTTGAATAGTAGTTAGAATCTGATTGGCGGGGACCACTGTACCGCTAAGAAGAATAACCTGAACATGAAAACAGGATTTGAAACAGAAGGTTTTCTCTGTAAAGGTGTAGGAGGTAAGGTTGGATTAGATACGAGGGGCAAGAGTTTGCCCAGCTGAAGAAGCTAATGTTTTCAGCCTGAAGAACTGTCTTCAGCATTTTGTTGTAGAGCATACGGGCCGATAGCAAGGTGTCCTGGTTTTTCTTCATCTGAGAACGCTGTTGTTGCACCTTCAGTCTTGCAGGACGTTTTTGTTGGTGTTATATTCTGGGTTGACTGTTCTGTTCTGCTTTGGTGTTTTTGAAGATCCCGATCCACTGTCTTTGGGCATCCATAGTTTCTGATGAGACATCTCCAGTAATTTAGTTTGTTCCCCTTCGTGCAATGGGTTTGTTTTCTCTGGCTGCTTTAGAGATTTCATCTGTATCTTTGGCTTGATGATTACATGTTTTGACATGATTTTCTTGGAGTTCATCCTGTTTGGGACATACTGAACTTCAACAATTTGTAGATTTATTTATTTATTACCAGGTTTGGGAAGTTTTCAGCCATTACTTCTTTGAGTATATTTTCTGTACCAGCCCTTTCCTCCTCTTGACTCCAGTGAGTGTTAGGCGTTCCCATATTGTCCTGCAGATCCTCGACACTGCTCATTTTCTTTTTCAACCTTTTTTCTCCCTGTTCTTCAGATTGGATCATTTCTATTGATCTGCTTTTAAGTTTACTGACTCTTTCCTCTGTCATCCCCATTCTGTCCATTTAATAAATATTTTATTTCATATATTCTTGTTTTCGGTTCTGAAATTTTCATTTGACTCTCTTTTATACTTCTCTCTCCTGAAAACATCTGCCTTTCCATTCATCTCAGGAGTATTTGCTTTCATCCCGTGGAGCGTGGCTACAACAGCTTCTTTAAAGGGTTTGGTAATTTCAGCGTCTTGGTCACATTGTTGTTAGCAACTTTCAGTCTTTTCCCATGACAATTGTTCACAGTCACATTTTCCTAGTTCTTTTATGACTAGTAATTTTAGATGATATTGGACATCTTGGATATTACATCACTTAGACCCTGTGACCTACTAAAGCCCTCTGGAGAATGTTGACGTTTTTCTTTTAGCAGGTAACAGTTCTGTCTGGTCTTCTTTGGGTGGTGGTTCCAGTGACCATTTAGTTTTCTGACATCACAGCTTTCCAAACCGCTGCTGCGCTCACTCCCCATGCCCCACTCAGGGCTTAGCCTGGAACGTGAGTGGTAGTTTAAATTGTAGTTCACTTCTCAAAACCTTCACTCTACTGCTTTGGGTCTTTCCCACCCGTATACAGCTAATGGGTGAACTGTTCTGATTCATATACAGAATGAGGGAGTCCCCTTCCCTCGCTTTCTCCTTTCCAGGGTTCCCCTCACATTCTTCAGACCACAGGAGTCCCTTTTCCCAGCCCTCTGTCCAGAAATAGGGTGTTTCTCTCCAAGTTTTAGCTTTTTACACTGCTACGCAGTTCTCTCAATTCCATCTTCATGGTATAGTGGACAGAGAAACAGAAGAAAAAAAATGTGATTCCCACTCCCCCCTCCTTGGACCTCAGTGCGCCTTTTACCCAAGTTCTCTAGCCAGAGAGAGATTTCTAATGAAGTTTTAGCTATAGGCATTGCCCACCACCCCATCTCTACCAGGGACCCATTCTAGGTAAGCCGTGAGAGAAAAAAAGGAAAAAAAAATTTTTTTCTACCCACACGTACTCTGCAGCTCACAGGGGCCCTTTACCTTGATCTTCTGGATAGAAAAATAGGATTTCTCCCAGACTTTTAGCTGAGTGCCCCCACTCAGCTCAGGGCCACAAGAGACAATAGTGAAACACCAGGCAGCTCTCCCCTCATGCGTCTCTTCTCCAGGTTTTGATCCTACTCCCCAGTCTGCCTGCTGCTCTTTACCTTGCAGAGTATTCAGATAATTGCTTTTGTATTTTGTCCTTAGTTTTTATTTGTAATCAGCAGGAGATGAAAGCTTCAGTGGGTTTACTCCATCTTGGCTACACTCGAAATCCTCAAGTGGCTTTTTAATACAGCATTTAAAATGCCTTGGGGTGCGTTCCCACGGTCTGTTGGTATGTCAGTCTGTCACAAGCAAACCATTAGGAGTATGTTTTTCTCATACAGTGTCGTTCTTAATTTATATGAAAAAAAGGTTTTTCTTCATATTTCTGTGACTGTTTCTGTGGGGTGTCTGTGATAGCTTTGAGCACCTTTTTGGCGTCGCTTACTCTCCTTACTTAACTTTTACTGAGCCTAGTCAGATTGTTCTCTGTTCTTCCTCAGTATACATTCTGAAACCAAGAGAAAGTCAGAGAAAAGGTTTGTGGTTTCCTTTCATTACTCAAGCTGAACTACAAGAAATGCCCTTTTAAGATGAACTGTTTAGTCACTTCAGAACAAGTCAGTTTAGCCCCTGCTTTACATCCTTACAAGATACTTCATGCTAGCAAGCTGTGGTGGGAGCCTTCAAGCCCTAGCCAAAAACAACCCTTCCCTCCTCAGAACTCCCCTAATACTTTTTGGAAGATTGAAAATACCCATCTAGAGGGTAAGGAGACAGGCACTCTCAACATGAGCACTGTTGGTTGTCGTGTAAATTTCTGGATGTCAGTTTGAAACGATTTACGTGTGTGTGTGTGTGTGTGTGTGTGTGTGTGTGAAGACCAATCTGATGAACTACACCAGAAGTGTGATTTCTGGGCTCAAAGAATAGAAACTTTAATGCATACCCTTTGGACCAGAAATCCCACTTCTAGGTATAGTCATTAGATTGCTGTTTCTGTTAGCCAAAAATGGAGTGGGGGGTGGTCCTTCATGTCTGTTAATGAGGAAGGAGTGGGTAAATTATAGATGATAGAACATTTATAGTTTAGATTCTATAAAATGGAATACTACTTAGCCACTAAGATAATACGTATCATTTATTGAAATGAAAAGACCCATAATATTAAGTGAAAAAGAGGCTACTCGATATGGTATTCTCATTTCTATAAGGATGTGTTTCTGTTTATATAGGTACGTGTAAGAAAAGTCAGGAAGTATATATACCAAAATACTTCTCAAGGAGGTGACAGTAAGAATGTTTTTTGTTTTCCTCTTTACCCTTAAGTGTTGCCAGGAATTTTTTTCAATGATAATGTATTACTTATTTAATTGGAGCAGGGGGAGAGCAAAGACTGCTGACTTTCATTTAGGGGAAAAAAAAAATGTCTTTGGTCTAAAGGGTGAAAGAACAAGCATGCATGAGAAAAGGGGGGCAGGTGTTACAGATCACGGCTCATTGTATATAGGTAAACTTTTCATCTCTCAGAACTGACAAAAAGTACAAGGTGAGTTGCTTTGAGATACGAGTTCTCCATCACTAGAGGAGTTTAAACATAGACTGCATAACCATTTGGTAAGGTTGTCATGGAAATGATTGAAGAAGTAGGTGTTTTGACATTTTGCTTGAGATTCTTGGTAAATGTGATTTTTGACATCAGGTAGAAAATTGAGCAGGGGGACTTAAAAGTCTTTCAGATTCTAAATCTGAAATCAAAGAGGATTATATTTCAATTTGCTTGTGAAGAAGTGACTAAGCAGATAATAGCATGATAAAAGTTCCCATGAAGTGTGACGTTCTTCCAATACACTACAGTACTAAAAACAGTACTAGCACCTTCAAAACCAAAAAACCCATTGGCATCGAGTCGATTCCAACTCAAACTGCCCCATAGGGTTTCCAAAGAGCACCTGGGAGATTCAAACTGCTGACCTTTTGGTTAGCAGCCATAGCTCTTAACCACTACGCCACCAGGATGTCCAGCACCTTCAAAAGGAAAATTAAAAGGTACAATGGTGGTATCTGTCTATAGCTTATCATTGGTGAATCAGTGAAGGAAAGAAGGAATTGATTCTGGACTTGCCACAATATAAAACCATGAAATACACACTTAACCAAAGTTGTTCTACTGAACATCAGAATTAGAGCTTTAAAAAAATTGTGTGTGTTTGTGTGTACATATACACACATGTACATATGTGTATATAAATATATACATACGTACACTGAGTAAGGTCTGGGAATCATTATATGCATTTTTTTAAATTCTCAAGTTGTTCTGAGAATGAACCACGTTTAGACACCACCAGAATAAAATACACATACACGTACCTACACGTACACACCTATCAGGGCAAGTATCAGAAAAGGAGAAGGCAACGTGAAGTCCGTTCATGAACACGTCAGATGCTTTTGAGCTATTGACACAGAACTGCCTTCTGAGAACCCATCAACATTCTACAGCTGAGTGATGCTAAAGCCACTGTTTTTGAAGCTTTGTTCAGTGCATTAAGCAGAGCTGCTTAAAAGGATGTTTTGTTTATACATTACGTAATCAAGCTCACAAATACAATAAACAATTTGAAAATTCATGTTAAAACACATAGGTTTATTCACAGACTATAAAAATAAGCACCTTTAAAATTGAGTTACATCAGCCACTATCTGACCCTGGTCATGCTCCTAAATGAAGTGTGGAGGAAGATGGGCCAAATTTACAGTAAACCTGTTGATCCTTAAGATGTAGGCAAGCTGGTATCCTACTCGTGATCAGGTTCACAATAATATATAAATTGAAGTATTTTTGGAATTTTGGATTTTCAACCACATCTCCAAATGATGTGTTTAGAAAAAGGGGGAAAATGAAGACAACTCACAAAACTACGCATGAAAATAGAATGTTGATTTTTGGTGTGAATATGAAAGTCACTGCCATCACCTGTTAACTAAGTACCTAAACCAACAAACCAGTTGCCGTGAGTCGACCCCAACTCATAGCAACCCTATAGTACAGAGTGAAACGGTCCCGCTATGTCTCCGAGGCTGTAAATTTTTATGGAAGCTGACTGCCGCATCTCTCCTATGGGGTGGCTGGTGAGGCTACACCGCTGACCTTCTGGCTAACAGCCAACCCAGCACCTTAACCACTGTGCCACCAGGGCTCCTCCGCATTTATGCATATAAAAAAACCCATCACCAGTCGAGTCGATTCCAACTCATAGCAACCCTGTAGGACAGAGCAGAACTGCCCCATAGGGCTTCCAAGGAGTGGAACTGCCGACCTTTCGATTAGCAGCCACAGCTCTTAACCACTTCACCACCAAGGCTCCTATGTACATACACGCATGTGTATACACCTATATGTGTATATAGATATATTTACATAATCCAAATGTTATATGCAGTTGGATTCTTAGAAGAAACTTCCAGTTTTTATAAAGAATCTAGGATGAACCCTTAGCCAGTGTGTTTTAGGGAAAGACGGTTACTCTGGTACATCTAGGATGCTTTTTCTGTTGCATTGTTCAAGTTCTACTAGTTCTCGTCCATGTGTCCCATGGTGTCTTATGTCATTGTTAAATCATCCCTAGATGATCTTCTGTCATAATCTGTGTACAACACCGTTTGGTTAGCAGCTGAGCACTTAACCACTGTGCCACCAGGGCTCCTAATTAAGTGCGTAGCCTTCCTAAATAATTTATCTGGTCCCGGTATGAGTCACGTTTGTCACATTTGGCATCCTTGGGCTACTTCGGCTGTACAGGATCTTAAGTTCTGTGTAGCCTCAAATGAACAGGTTTTCTCCAGTGCAGGGTCTAGGTTGCTGGAGTTGCAGGCGGTTATACAGATTGACTCCACAGGCCCATCTGCGATTCCTGGAACCACCAGGTCTGCTCCCGCGAGCTTTTGCCCTGTCTAGTCATATTCTGGCTGGAATCCTCTTCCCCAAGATAACCTGGATACCCTTACTTCCTTCAGGTCTTTGCTCAACCATCATCTTCCCAATAAGATCAGCTGTCATAGTTTCCTAGTGCTGCTGTCACAGAGATACCATAGTGGCTAGGAGGCTAGAGGTCCGAATTCAGGGCACCGGCTTTAGGGGAAGGCCCTTGTCTCAGCTCTGGAGCCCAGGCGTGCCCCGGTTCCTTGGTGGTCTTCACTTGGCATCTTCCCCCCATTCATGCTTGGTTGTCTCTGTCACTGCTCTGTGTAACTCAGAAGTGACTAGGTTTAGGACATTATTTTTTTTTATTGGGGCCAAGATTCCAGCACATATTTTGGGGGGACGTAATTCAATCCATAACACTTACCTGATCATCTTATTTAAAATTAAGCCTATGCCCCACTCTCTGGTACGCATTGTCCTGTTCCGTATTAAGCTTATTATTTACTTATACTTATTCCCTAAAAGCCTATTATTTGCTTATTTACTGATGTTTGTTGCCGTTTATTGTTGATGCCTGTCTTTTACACTAGAATGGAATCATTGTGAGGTTAGAGACTTTTGCTTATTTTGTTCACTGATTTACCCTAAGTGCCTAGAACGTTATCTAGCATGTGATAGATTCTTAATAAATATTTGTTGTTGTTAGGCGTGCTGTTGTTGGCTCTGACTCACAGCTACCCTGTGTACAGCGGAAGGAAACACTGCCGGGTCCTGCACCATCCTCATGATCGTTGTTATGCTTCAGCCCATTGTTGCGGCGGCTGTGTCAATCCATCTTGTTGAGGGTCTTCCTCTTTTTCACTGACCCTTTACTTGACCAAGCATGATGCTCTTCTTCAGGGACTGGTCTCGCGTGGTAACGTGTCCAAAGTACATGAGATGAAGTCTTGCTAACCTTGCTTAAATATATGAGTCATTGATTGTTGATTACTAGTTATTTAAAGCATCAGGCCGTTTCCAGTGTAGCCTTCAGTATTCATGTAGTTAAAACCATCCCAGACATTTGCATTGGAACAATACCATCAATGAATGGAACCGCCTGGTTCTTGAGTATGTCTTTGACTTCAGCTCGGTGAATGAGAACAAGCTGGGAGTAGCTCCTCCACCTGGAGAGCTGGGTATCTCTGGTGCTCAGTGTGCTCGTCCCAGGAGACCTGATGACGATTTTCCCTGTGTTGGCATTACTCCTGATGTGAACTTTCATATCTCTTATAAAAATCATCCCGTTGGGTATTGTTCTTAGCACAGTGCTGAACAAACAGCAGTTACCCAGCAGATGATACTCCATGATTGTGGTAGGGGCAGGACCCACAATGTCTGCTCAAGTTTTTAGCTTCAGAGCTAAAGAGCACCTTTGAAATTATCCAGCCCAGCTCATTTTACAATTGAAGAAACTGAGGAACCAAAAGATTGAGTTAATTTTCTAAATTCACAGAGCTATCTAGAGGCAGTCAGGGACTAGAATCCTGGTCTGGATTTTTTCTTGAACACACCATATTGCTTCAGCAGATAGGGAGCCCAATTTTCCTGCACCCGCTTTGTTCTTTCAGCACAAGGCTTGCTTACTCCCCTTTTCCTTTTAACTCGTCTTCCTTAACGAGTATCCTGGTTTCTCCACAGCTTACTTCCACATATAGGACTCTCTGTCTCTGTTATCCCAACCCAAACCTTCTGAGAATTCCCTTTCCCACAGGTATCAGTTTTCTCTTGCACCCCCAGCATTTTGAGAATGTGCTGCTGTGAGCTACGACCTATGCTGCTAACCAAAATGTCGGCAGTTTGAATCCCTGGAAACCCTATGGGGCAGTTCTTACTGTCCTGTAGGGTCCCTATGAGTCAGAATCGACTCCATGGCAACAGAATTTTTTTTTTTTGGTGTTGGTTTTTGCTCTTTTTCCTCATTACCATCAGGCTCTGTAGCGGGGACTAAGAAGAAATAGACTCATGTCAGGTGGCTGCTTTATTTTCTCTCTCTCTGACACACACACACATACACACACAACGCACACAGCACACACACCTTTCCCCACCCTGATTGGATTTTGCCCTTCCCCCAAGAGTTCCTTTACCTCCCAGGCCCGGTTTCTTCTGCTGCTTAACACCTCATGGCGTCTCCATAGGCCCTCTCACGTCAGTGGACTTGGGAGGGGGAAGGAAACCCCACCCTGCAGTTATCTACTCCTTGATTTTTTTCATTGTGGTTTTTTTTTTTCCCCCGTTATCTCATTGTACTTTTACAGCAAACCTGTGTGTTAAATGGGTTTTGACTGACAAGGAAATTACGGACAGATATGTAGAGTAAGTGGTTTGAAGCCTCTCTGTGGGAAGACTGGGAGCCAGGCCTCGACATACTAGTGGAGAATCTCTTCTGCTTACACTTTTAATGCCAGCAGAGAGACAACGTGGACCACCTTCTGGCATTCTGAAATGCACATACTATGTATTTTTGCCGAAGATTTTATTCAGTCTTTTAAACCCTTCTGAGGATATTTACCTGAATTTCTGTAGCGTCTGTAAGCATCGTTATTTCATGAAAGACCACTGGACGTTCCAAGTCAGTGGTGCAGTGAACAGGCCCTCTGACACCGACGTGGAGCGGTGATCGGATGCGGCTGCTGTGGTTCTGTGCTCCCCGTGGTCTGTTGCCCTTTTGAACCAGACTCTTGGTAAGATTTACTCAGGTTTTTCATTCAAGCAGAGATCGTACGATTTGATTTTTGCAGTGATTTTTGCAAACTCATATATCACGATAGAGCCTGTGGTTTTTAACTTTAAAATTATAAGAAATGTTCATTCTGTAGGTATAAAATACAATATAATGCTACATTTACACTCAAGAACATTCCTTAAAATATTTGTCTTAATAATAGAAAATGACGTCATACCCTTTTCCTTGTTGTGATTAAATATTGTAATTAGAGATTGAAATTAGTTTTTAACTTAAATTCAACCAGTAAGTTTCACTTAATGTTTGTAAGGCACCTCATTGCCAGACAGAGCATTCTAAAGCACGCGTGGTGTCTGTACTCTTATAAGAAACATGAAATGCTACTACATTTCTCAAGTAAGACAAAATAAAAACTGTTGTCATGACTTCTGTGTGAAGTAGCTGATATGTGGTGTTTTGTACTGCAGCCTCATTCGTGCTGCCGTTTGCCCTCTCCAAGGCCAAGGGGCAGACGGGATTGTTTGTATGTAAGAGTTAGGTGCCGTCCAGTTGATTTCCAACTCATAGTGACCCCACGTGACAGTAGAACTGCCCCACAGGGTTTCCTAGGTTGTAATCTTTATGGGAGCAATTCACTAGGTCTCTCTCCCACGGAGCCGCTGGTAGGTTTGAAGCTTCTGCTGAGACTCCCCTCTCCCTACCCCCGCAGCCCGCCAAGGCTTCTAACTGCAGTTTGGCCCGACCACACTGTGGCCCTAACCACGGTTTGAATTTGGTGCCGGGATCCCACGCATGCGCGAACCAGGATTTTGAAGCATACCCGGGACCTGAAAAGCTGAGTCATCAACCTGTCCTTGGACCTGAACTTCACCGACATGATTCAACATCTGGACCTCCACATGTGGACATGGGAGGGCTAAGGGCAGAGAGTTCTGGGCACCAAATGGAACCCCCAGATGCCATTGGAAATAAAAAGCTCCCCAACCCCCTCAGACAGCGAGAATGTGGCCTTTCAGCTGCTAAGCCCCATGTTGCCCTTTGTTTGCACAAACAATAAATTCCCACTTTGTTTCCCTTGCAACGGGTGGTGTGGTGTCCGTCTTACTTCCATCGGCTAATAAGACAGGACAAGAACCCTCGTTCGGTTACAGGTTCAATCCACCAACCTTTTGATTAACAGCGGAATATTTAACCTTTGTGCCACCAGGACTCCTTGTAAGAGTCCTACAAGATGTGAAAAAAAACCTGGTGTGATAGGTCCAGAGCTGTCGGTGTGATCTGAGGCCAGAAAGTATAAGGTGTAGTTGATACACAGCAAATTCATACCAAGTCCTTTTGATGCAAATTGGAGTCATCCAAGTCCGGTTCCTGCAAAATGATAATATTCACATACTCGATTTCCCCCTTGATGTTACATTCCCTATGCATTTTTCAGTGGTTTTAATGTTTCAAGTTACTGAATGGCACACTGCCTGAAGCATGTACCGTCTTAAGACCATTCGCTGCCTGATCCAGTGCCAGAGAAAGAAGTGAGAATCTGTGGGGAATACAGTTTGCTTTGCAAGTTAGGGTGAGTGGAGAGAACCATCTGGATCAGGATGATGAAACTATGCAAGTATTGTAGGAAACATTACCCTGATTATTACTCAGTTTCTTGAGTGATAAAAAAATCCTGCCTCAATTAAGCCTTGACTACTTGGCCCTCTCTTCTAACAGATGAGCTGTGTCCAGTCATGTATGTAATCGCTTGGATATAATTTTCCTATTTTCTTTGTAGATGAGAGATGCATTTTGCCAGGAGGGGGATATAAGAGGATGTATGTATACACAAAGCACAAAAGCTTTTAAAATAATTGAAAATAAAAATCACAGCTTTCAAATATATTAGTATTATTTCTTAGAACATAAGCAAGAATCTTAAATAAACATGCGAAACCATACCATGCATTTTCACCCCCGTGATCGTCTGCCATACCATGTGCCACGTGGAGTAACCATTATAGGGAGAATCATCTCTAGAGACAAAATAATTCAGGACCTTTTTTCTTTGTTCTTTTGTTATCATTTACTAGCTTTATTAGTTAAGCTTTTGCCAAACGTGTTTACTCATAGACATCTCTTATAGCTAGGAAGAAAAGAAGAGATGGTAGCAAATAAAGCTAGTGATGGAAATGCTTAACTCTTATCGGGCTGAAAAGAACGGTGATTGTTTGTCTCTCCACTGGCTGTGAGAGCTTTATAAAGGAATAGGGTGTAGCTGTACTGACGGTTGCCCATCCTAATGGCTTCTAGTAGCTTTTTCCTTATTCAGGAACTCTGAGAACATGACCAACTTTCCATACTTAGCACAGGGAAGTTAAAAGTTGCTTCTTAACTCATAGACGTATTACATGATCAACTGTTAACATTTTGAGTTGTGTCTCTTAGAATAAAAAAAAGGTTGAAATTAATTAATAGGATTTATGCCGAGATTCCAAGAATAATTTTCCAGGTATATATCTAGGAAGGTAAATTGACTTTAAAAAATGTATGATTTAATTAATTAAACATATTTAGAAAAACCCATTAAGTGCCCACTAAGAAGCGGAGTTCCTGGGTGGTACAAACAGTGTGCTAGGCTGCAATTCGAGTCCACCCAGAGGTGCCTCGGAAGAAAGGCCTGGAGATCTGCTCCCTCCAAAAACTCAGACATTGAAAGCCCTATGGGGTGCATTTCTAATCTGATATACATGGGATCACCATGAATTGGAGAATTGGAGTAGACTGAACAGCAACTGTTGCGGGTTTTTTTTTTGTTTTTTTTTTTTTTTTAATAAAAGCAGCTTCTAAATGTCTTTAGGTAGATAGCAAGAGAGTGGAGCAATACTTTTTCATGCCACTAAAGGATATTTACTGTGGGATGTAATATAAAAACGGAACATTTGACCATTTCAGCTGTGTACTGACTTCTGCAGTCTGTGTGTTTTGTTTAATCCCCCCTAGGTATGAGAAAGTGCCGGTCATCTTGGTGGGAAACAAAGTGGACCTGGAAAGTGAGAGAGAGGTATCATCCAATGAAGGCAGAGCCCTTGCTGAGGAGTGGGGCTGCCCCTTCATGGAGACGTCAGCGAAGAGTAAAACGATGGTGGACGAACTGTTCGCAGAAATTGTTCGGCAGATGAACTACGCTGCGCAGCCCGACAAGGATGACCCATGCTGTTCTGCATGTAACATACAATAGCATTCGAATATGGCTGTCCTGGACAGGATCGGCCGCTACCCGAGGCGAGACACACCTCGGCTCCTTCCCTGCGGAGTCGGCAGGGTGCGTGGTGGGAGTCTGCAGTGAAGTGCCACCCTTTATTCAGAACTGAGCAGGGATGGTTAATTGATATCTCTGAGTAACATTTGGGTTCAGTCAGCACAGTTGTCGCCGGTGTCCTCAGCCTCCTTCCTGCACCTGTAGCTTTGAGGCATAGCCAGGTGACCTGCAGGGTGATCTCATTGGAAAAGCTATGATGGCATTGCCGCTGAGCTGACAGGAGCAACTATTGCATAAATTAAAAATAACCTTGAGGGAGAAACCAGAAGAATTCCAAGGCCCTTGGCAATTAAAATATTTTGTCTTCTTAAAAAAAAAAAAAATAGTAAAGGAGAAATATTTTCCTACGTGAGTACTGAATTCCAGGAATTGGGAGTCTTCTAACCCATGTATTCCATCAAGTGAAGTACGACAGCTGACCTGCCCACAGCGTTACAGGGAGAGACTCTGCTCAGCTGACACATTTTTGTTTTTCAAAAGTGATGCTGAATTGTAGATGTTACCCTCATTTGCGATATCGGACTAACTCCTGCACCGATCCTTGATAGAGAAAAAAAATCAGAACGGGTCGTGTGAACATACAGCCTGGCTTTTGAATGTTAGGTCATCTGTATTACCACAGGAGAGGGAGGCTCTCAAAGGGTTTGGTCAGAATTAAAACCCCCACCAACCCTCTGCTGAGCAAGCAGGGAAGGGAAGGTCTGTGACATTGCTGAACACGAAGGAAGCAACTGTGATGCCAAGAAATTGCCTAGCCTTACTCAGAAGCAGCATCCTGGTAGGTAAACCAGCACCGTCATGTAAGGAAAGTGAAGCCATGCTGCGTCCGCACGTTCCCGTTCGCAGACACGTCACAGGACAGTGCAGATAGCTTGCATTTTTATGTTTGTTAAAGCAGCAAATTTCTTCTCGCCTTTAAGGGCTATGGTTGTGGTATGATCCTTGGCTAACCTGCTATCAAAATCAAGTTTTCTATAGCAGAGCTTTAATGCTAGCATTTTGAAAGTCGAATAACCATGTGAAATAATTTGGATTTAAAAGCAGAACATAAATTACAGAGTAGAAGGTAAGGGACAAAAGGCCCTTTTATCTTTAATTTTCCTGGACGATTCATAAAGGTTTTCTTCCGACTATTTTCCCCTGATTACTGAAGTGGCAAATAAAGGTAGCGTGAATATTGTTTTGAAAAGGTGCTCCAGCTCTGACGTTTTTGATTTTCATAGCCCTGATGTATCTACCATTTGCATGACTGATGGCACAGTAAATACCTATTCATAAGTTTTACAATCAAGTGTAGAAGGGTTTTCTACTAATTTCAGAGTTAAAAATGCTGAAGAGATTACCTTGAGCTGGACCTCTGGAGGTAAATTTGGCTTTCAGAACTGCGACCTCACTAATCCTGTGATCTCCAGACCGCCCCACATTTTATTGGTTTCACAGTCTCGTGCAAGTAACCTCTGGTCTCTGCGTGTACCTGGGAGAAGAGTGCGTGTTTGTGCGTGCATGTGTGTGTATTGTTCTAAGGATTTGGCACAAGTCAGAGAGAATGGCTTCCACTGCAGAATGTAGTGCATCAAAACCTTTTTTTTTTTTCCTTTTAATTTATTTAAGTATTTTTCATACATTATTGCAGTCATTTGTAGCCACCTGTTTAGTAGCTGGCATCAAACTTAGAGAATAGAAAAAAGTTTGATAGCTTATACTTCTCAAGGGTGCGTGAACTGAAGAGATAAGTAGGTAAAACCAGGCTGTGGTGGTCACAAGTCTTCGAATTGTGAGTATTTACATTCTTCAATATAGCTTTGTAATTCTAATTGGGAAACACCTCATGTGTAGATCAAAATGTTTATTCAGTTTTATTGAAACAAATTAAAACACTATGTAAAAGTTGATTTGACTCAAACGTAGAAAAATCAAAGATTCAAGAAGTATGATTTAGCTACTGAAGAAGAAATATTTGTTAGTGAATTGGTTGAGTTTTGAAGCCTCTAACTTTTCTGAGTAATTCTGATTTTTAGAATTCCATACTTAATAGCAATTTATGACAACTAAGATTACACATAAGAATCATCTATAAAGATTCTACAGCTTCATGTTTTGGGTTGCTATTAAAAAAAAACACTAAACCAGTTGCCATCGAGTCCGTTCCAACTCACAGCAACCCTGTAGGACAGAGTAGAGCTATTCCGTAGGGCTTCCATGGAGTGGCCGGTGGATTCGAACTGCTTACCTTTTGGTCAACAGCCGAGCTCTTAGCCACTACACCACCAGGGCTCCTGGGTTACTATATGGACATTAAAATGAGTTCAACAATAGAAAAATATGGCAAAATGTAAGGTAGAAAAGATTATCTAAAATTTTAGTTTTTAGTTAAAAATGTAAGGTGGACTTTTACTGCAGAAGTGTTCATAAGAACTGATTTGGCTACCTGAGCAGCGTCCACACAGCCCTGCATGTTTAGTGACAGCATCACAGAGCATTCAAGAAGGGCCAGTCCTCTTGTGTTTTACAGCTCAGCTTGGATGAATGAGTTGTGTTTGTCAAGATGTTAATAAAAAGCTTAAGAACAGGAAAATTAAATTTGTTGGCACATGAAATACTAATAGTGGCTACAGAAGAAAGTCAGTGACCTTGGGTCACTATTTATTTTATGCCCTGATCAGACTAGCAACTATGTAAGTGAAAGTTTTTCTAACATGCCTTAAAAATATTATGGTTTGATCCAAAGACCCGCTTTTTCTTCAGCTGTCGTAATAAGGTTCCGTTTTGTTCTTGTTTTCATTTTACTTTTATGCAGAGGCAGCATTTTTTTTTTTTTTTTTAAGTTTTCTCCTTTTAATGGTGCAACTCTTTAGTTCTTTTAAGCTGTGATAGTGATGGTAACTGATGCTTTTCCGTTCTGTTCAACTTAGTAAAACAAGCCAGCATCTGATCAAAAGTATTACGTAAAATATTTCTTAAACTATTGAAAGGTGCTTTGATGACTTCCTCCTTTCGTGTGTAGAATTAGAAATGAACTTTTGACCCCATTGGCTACAGTTGCCATCACTTTTCTGTGGTAAAACTACTGATATTTGGTTTCCTGCATAAAGAAATGTTGCCTAAGGATGTCTGTCTGTTTTCAAGGGTTTTTTCTAGTGTGAATGTCGCCTGTGTATGTGTAAATACAGAAGTGTTTTGTTTGTTGTCTTTTCATTTCCTCTTGAGTTTTTTGTTATCAGTAGTTCTGTGTTAGCAGTGGGTAAGCTTTAATTGTCCGTCTCCTTAGCCAATCAAATGTTAAACAGTATGGGGGTCTTATTTTTGTTTTTAAGTGTCATCGTGCATCTGTTAAATCTTGATCAGGGTTTCAAGAATGACTGCAGTGGGTTTTGGAAACAGACTTATCATTATTGATTTGGGGTTTCCCAGAGATGAATATAGTTCACAGTTAATTGTTGAGCTCTAATACAACTGACCATTTAAAATTAAACAACAGTTTATTGTTTTGTAACAATGTCAGTTGTTAAACCTTGACATGTCAGTTAAAACATGAATTGTAGTTAGAACTCGATGCAAATTCAACAGTTGTATTTGGAGTTAAATTATTTTAACAAATAAATTTATTTAATGAAACTTCCTCTGGATTTTTTCTTTGTACACGTTTGTGAGTGAAATGTTTTTATTAATATATACAAAAAGAGCCAAAAATTGCCATAGGACGAATTTAGTATTTCTCATATAGAAATCTGTAAGCTGAATTAAGTTGAGAATTCACCATATAAAAAGGGAGGTTAGAGGATCATTTTTATATCTTTTAAAAATAAAAAAAAAAACGTGAGAAAGGCTTTGAAGTCATTATAAATATAAACATATCTCTGTAAATGATATTTCATTTGATGATGGCTAGCCGATTTGAAGTCCTCATGCTAACGTTTACAGAGTTGTTCTAGGTAATTAACATTAATTAGCATTTTCTTCGGGGTTCTGCCAGTATCACTAAATGTATCATTGTCCCTCTAGTGATGGCTTGGGGCTGCCTTTTTGTTTTAGGTCATGTGGATCTTAAGGCCCCAGAAGCTGGAGGTTGCTGCTTTGTGGGGCTGTAGGCACTGCTTGCTCTAGATGGGGCCCAGTGAATGTTGACAAATGCTGTTAATTGTACACAGCCTTCAGCTGCTCTGATAACTGAGCCCATTCATCCTCTAAACCAATTTAAACTGTGCCTTTTGGTTATGTTGCCTGCAAACGCCGTTGAATTTCTCTGGCAACATTCCACCAGTTTAGAAGCTTCATTGTTTTAGAATATAAGAATAATTTGAATGACTATAACAGAAGCACTGTAGACAGAATCTCAAATATTTAAAGGAAAACGTGCCTGTATTTTAGTACAATAAATAAATATCTGCTGTTTAGCTTCGTGCCCTCATTTGAAGTGCTGTAAAGTATTTAAACGTGTAAAATTCTAATTTCAGTTGGGAGAATGTCTCTGACTTAAAAAAAAATAGTAGTTTGAAATTCTCTCAAGTTATACAATTCATTAGAGATCTGTGAATGAGAATAAAGATAGCCAAAGTAATAAGGTGCCAGTCCGGAAGCAATTGAGTGGCCACTGGGACCTGTGAAGCAGAGAAAATTGTCACAAGCTCCCTAAAAAGGCTGCTAACCTCTTACTTGTTCCTTAACATTAAATGCCTAGATTGCCAGGTAAATACTTAAAAAAAACCTAGTGGCACCTCATTTGTTAAATAACTTAATTTAAAATTTTTCAGTATTAACTAAATGTTTTTTTTTTTTTTTTTAATTGAGGTATTGAGAAATGTGCTGCTCTTCTCTGTATAAAAACCAAAAACCAAACCTGTTGCTGTCAAGTCAATTCCGACTCATAGCCACCCTACAGGACAGAGTAGAACTGCCCCATAGAGTTTCCAAGGAGTGCCTGGTGGATTTGCACTGCTGACCTTTTGGTTAGCAGCTGTACTTTTTAACCACTACACCACCAGGGTTTCCCTTCTCTCTATGGTGACATTTATTTTTATATTAGAACACTGGCCTGTATGTTATCTTCTGAGGATTCCTACAGCCCTGCCAGACTTACTTCCTGGAGGACAGGCAGAGGACTGCTTGCTTGAGAGATTAAAAACAAAGACCTATCCAGTGTGCACGGATTAGGAAAAAAGAAACGGAAGTAATGATACTTGTTTTGGCTTATGGGAATTTTTTCTTCCTGTTTCAGAGACTCAGAAGTATCACAGATTTCATTATCATTCAGTTACAATTTTACACTGACGATATTTTGGGTATAATTTATTTTTGTACCTTAAAAAAATCAGATACTCGTAAAAATACAAAGAAGAAAGTCAAAAATCACCCCAATTTCCATGTCCCAAAAAAACGGTGACAAGATTTGATGTAAACCTTTTCAAATGTCTTCCAGTGCATATTTACATCTGCAGATACATACACTGTCTTAGGCTGGGTTCTCTAGAAAGGAAAACCAGTGAAGTGTATGTATGTATATAGAGAGAGAGATTTACGTCTAGGAAATGGCTCACTCGGTTGTAGAGGCTGGCAAGTCTCAGGTCCACGGGTCAGGCATCAGGCTGGAGGCTTCTCCTGTCTCATAGCTGCAGGGGCTGACAAACCCAAGAATGGCAGGTCAGAGGCTGATGAGTCCAAGATCAGCAGGCCATACAGCAGGTCGCTGCCCCAAGTCCCAAGAACCTGTAGTCACATGATGACAAGCCAGATGCAGGATCCAGGGCGAGCAAAAGCTATCGAGCTTTGCGAAAACGTCCGTGTATATTAGATGCAGGCCACAACCCTGAGGAAACTCCCGTTACAACTGATTGGCTGATCACATTAGATCACAACTTGGAGGATGTCTGCGTCATTACGTAACTGCCAAACCACCAAACTGCCAATCGTGGCCCAGGCAAGTTGACATACAACCCTAACCATGACACACACATAAGTAGAAGGAAAAATAACTCAGTTTTACTTATGAGAAACTATGGCTGTGAATACTAAAAATGACTCAGGCAAGACCACACACCTATTAAAGTGTCAGAGTTGAGGTGCAGACCCAAGCTGCTAACTCTAGATCACTTTTTACCCATTTCTAGTTTTTTCACTTAAATGATAGCCACTAATTCAAGGTTCCTTCACCAATTGTTTACTGAGGGTTTCTCCTGTACCTGGCGCTGTGCGGAAATACAGAGGTGACTGCACACAGTCAGTCCCTGATCGCAAGGACTTTCTCAGCTTGTCTCCTTGCTTTTCCTTTTTCTCTCAAGGCAGATAAAAACTAACCTCCTAAGGCCAAACCCACCACCACCGAGTCGATTCCGACTTATGGCGACCCTACAGGACAGAGAACTGTCCCATAGAGTTTCCAAGGAGCGCCGACACTTAAAAACTGCCAACCTCTTGGGTAGCAGCCATAGCATTTAACCACTACGCCACCAGCGTTTCCACTAACCTACTGGCAAGGAATAATTCATTTTGTACCTTTCCTATTTTTATATGTCTGTATAGGGTCGCCAGAAACTCTGCTGACATAGTGGTTAAGATTTCGGCTGCTAACCAAAAGGTTGGCAGTTCAAATCCACCAGGCGCTCCTTGGAAACCCTATGAAGCAGTTCTACTGTGTCCTGTAGGGTTGCTGTGAGTTGGAATTGACTCAGTGGCAATGGGTTTGGTTTATGGTATAGCAGTAAAAGCCCTGGTGGCACAGTGGCAAAAATTCTCAGTTGCTAACTAAAAGATCAGTGGTTCGAACCCACCAGCAGGAGAAAGAGGTAGCAATTTGCTCTTGTAAAGATTTACAGCCTCCAAACCCTATGGGGTGGTTCTACTCTGTCCTATAGGGTCTCTATGAGTCAGACGCGACAGTGGCAGGTTTGATTTGGGGTTTTTTTTGTATACCGGTATCCCTGCCTGAGCCAAAGTGCTCAGCACAACCCACAGAGGCTGCTGCTGGCTCCATTCTGGCCAGTTCAGCCAGCCTGAGTTACTCCATCCTGGGAACTTGAGTTGTCTGTGTGACGAGAGGGGCCATATGGTACTACAGCAGGACTCCCGGGGCTCTGGTCTTACAGGATGCTCTACTTCTTAAGGAAGCATTCAGGCTGACAGTAGGGTCTGTGAGGGGCAACTCCTGGAAGGCAGTTAAGTGGGGCCACTCAGCTGCTTTAGGGATAGTAGCAAAGCTGAGGGAGGCATGGAGGGGAATCTATATATCAGATACTACACCAAAGAATAAATGTTCGGTCCACACCTACAGTTAAATATTCACTGATTTGCAGATTTTTGTGAGATTTTTAGTTAGAAACATCAGGGGTGAGGAACAGGCGAGTGATTCACATATTAACCCCAGCTGATGTCGAGTTGACTTCAACTCAGAGTGACCCTACGTATGTCAGAGTAGAACTGTGCTTATTAGGGTTCTCGATGACTGATATTTTTCAGAAGTATATCACCAAGCCTTTCCTCCGAGGCATCTCCAATTGACTCATCTGCAAACTTTGGTTTAGCAACCGAAAGCATCGACTGTTTGTATCACCCAGGGACACCGATTCATGTATACTTAGAGCAATTTAAATAAATCATTGTTTAATGGGGAGCTACTCATTTCAAAAATATTTATACTATTAGTGGAAGGAAAATAGAATTGTGAAAAGATTCACAGACTCTGAAAGACAAGATATTAAAAAGTGTGACCAGAGGGCCAAGGGCTTAATCAGACATTTGCAAGTCATGTCCACTTGGTGAGAAAGTGAGCTAGCGTGACCTAGAATGTGCGAATCCAGGCCCCAGAGGGAGATCAGCCAACAGGATGTTCCAGTATTTGTATGTTGTTTATTTCTTTGGTTGAGTGTTACCCCAAATTGTTCTGAAGAGGTCTTACACCCAAAGATGTTTTGCAGAAAATGATTCAATTAAGTTGGAGAAAACCCTGCATAATACATCTCTCCTCTTGAAATTCACAATATACATTAGCCTTGAAAGTCTCAGAGAAATTCTGCTGATATTTCCAGAACTAAACCTGACCCCGGACACTTGATATCATACTTAGTATTTGGGAAATGCTGATATTAGGTATGTGGGCTCCAAACCCTGCTGTGGAACCTGTCCAGGTGAGGGGGCCACGATCAGCCTTGACCCTGAGAGCTCCTCTTGCTTCTCTAGAAGGTAGAGACAGACAGGAGGGAAAGCATGAGAAAGAGGAGCAGTGTGGTCTCCTTGTCCATTTCCCACCACCCCTCCATACTTAACCTTGGCCTTGAAAGCCTACCTTTTTGAGAAAGATAAGGGGGAAAAGGAAAGATAAAACCAAGAAAAAACTCAAGGTTATAAAAAGACATTTTTTATGGTTCCTATGCCTGCTTCTTGTCCCTGTCACAACAGGGGGATCTTTTCTTAGCAGACAGCAGGCTGGGCCTTACTCTCCACACCGTAGTACCCACCCCACTGCAGACTGACTCACCAGTGGCCCTGGCCTTAGCCCATATAGAGAAACAAAGGATTGAGGTATAATTAGGAAAACATCTGGCCAGAAAATCCAGGAGTCCTTGAATCCTATCCTCAACCCTCCCCATGACATCCCTGAGGGAGGAATAAGTTTATGTACACAAAGACACACATGCACATGTACTCTGAAGTTCAGGGTAGGGAAAAGGTTATGACTTAATGGAGCTTTTGTTCTAAATAAAACAGTTTCCCGAATATCCACATGCCATACTAGTCCAATATTCAGAGGACAGTCATTGGACCTCAGTAAATGATAACCTAGCATTTCCACAAGGTGGTCTTCCATTGATGAATCCTGGGGTTCATCTGCTTTTTGTTGGAGTTGGGGAGTTCTGAGCTTTAACTTGTTACCTCTTTAACTTCCTACTCAGTGTTATCCGCACTCCAAACATTCAGGGCACATTCTCCAAGACTGCTCTCACGACACCACCTGCAAGTTCAGGGGGTTCCCAAAACCACCCTCAGATTCATAATTTGCTGTAAGGATTCACTCATGGTGACCCCATGTGTGCAGAATAGAACTGCGTCATAGGGTTTTGAAGGCTGTGACCTTTTGGACGCAGATCACCAGACTTATCTTCTGAAATGCCCTCTGGGTGGGTTCAAACCATTAACGTTTTGTCTAGTAGTAAAGTGCTTAACTGTGTCACTTAGGGACTGCACTGGATAGCAACTAAGAGCAACATAAGGATTCACAGAACTCACTGAAAGCTATTATAGTCACAGTTGACTACAGGGAAAGGATATAGGTTAAAATTAGTCCAAGGAAGATCCATAGGGCAAAGCCTGGGAGTGTTCCAAACATGAAGCTTCCCTGTCCTCGGAATATATTACCTTCCCAGCATCAACATGTGGCAGTGCACGTGGAGTATTGCCAACCAAGGAAGCTCACTCGAGCTTTGGTCTCCAGTTCTTATTGGGGCTTCATGACATAGGCCTGCTTGATTGATTGCCCACAGTTGACCTCAGCCTCCAGATGACTAATACATGTGACCCAAAGCCCTCTTCTCCAATCACATGATTGATCTTTCTGACTTAGCCATCCCTGAGGAAAGTATAAATTCATGTACACAAAGACACACGCACACATATATAATCACCCTAAAAACCTGGGGCAAGAAAATTGTGGGGAGCCCTGGTAGTGGAGTGTTTAAGCACTCAGCCGCTAACCAAAAGATTGGCAGTTCAAACCCACCAGCTGTTTCACGCAAGAAAGACATGGCAGTCTGCTCCCATAAATACCACAGCCTTCGAAACCCTATGGGGCAGTTCTGCTCTGTGCCATAGGGTCACTATAAGTCAGGATCGACTCGACAGCAACAGGTTTGTTCTTTAAGGAAATGGTTATTACTTCATGGAGCTTTTGTTCTAAAGCTCCTATGTAAAACTCTAGCTCTATCTTGGGTACACCAGGATGCAGATTAACTGGTTTGGTTGAGGATTATCCTTAACAGGCCCATGACGAGACATTATTTTCCTTCCCAAAGCTTTAATACCCCAGAAGCCTTAGTAATTACAAAGCAGCTGATCACATCCGATAGCAGAGATCAGATTGGGAGGAGTTGTTTTGGTTGAATTAAGAGCATGAAACCCGTAGTGTTTCTCTTCTCCTCTACCAGTCCACAAAACCCCAAAGCTCACCCTCTCTGACACAGAGGAGCTAATTAGTGCACTAAGCCATACTTGTTGCCATCAACTCATTTCCAACTCATAGCCACCCTATAGGACAGAGTAGAACTGCCTCATAGGATTTGCTAGGAGCGGCTGGTGGATTCAAACTACTGATCTTTTGGTAGCAGCGAACCCTTAACCACTGCACCAACACACATATAGTAAAGTGTCCAAAGCTTAAGTGTATACCTCAGTGGAATTTTACATACGTAACCTGCAGCTCCATCAAGGCGTAGGTGTACATCCCCCCAGAGGGCTCCTTCATCTCCTCGCAGGCAACACTCATACCCCAGAGGTGACTGCTCTCCTGACCTCTACCACCATAGGCTGGTTTTGCCAATTCTTGAATTTCATATAAATAGAATTATACAGTATGCACTCTTTTTTTGGCTTAGATTCTTTTGCTTAGCATTATGTCCATGAGATTCATCCATACAGCCACGTATACTAATAGCTCGTTCTTTTTTATTGCTGTATTAATATTACTATGTATAAATATGTTCCATCAATTCCTGGAGCCTTCTTTTTTGCCAATGCCTCCAGAGCAGCTTGGACTTCTTCCTTCAGTACCATCAGTTCCTGATCATATGCCACCTCTTGAAATGGTTGAACGTCAACTAATTCTTTTTGGTATAATGACTCTGTGTATTCCTTCCATCTTCTTTTGATGCTTTCTGCATCGTTTAATATTTTCCCCATAGAATCCTTCACTATTGCAACTCAAGGCTTGAATTTTACTTCAGTTCTTTCAGCTTGAGAAACACCGAGCATGTTCTTCCCTTTTGGTTTTCCATTTCCGGCTCTTTCCACATGTCATTATAATACTTTCCTTTGTCTTCTCGAGCCACCCTTTGAAACCTGTTCAGTTCTTTTACTTCATCATTTCTTCCTTTTGTTTTAGCTGCTCAGTGTTTGAGAGCAAGTTTCAGAGTCTTCTCTGACATCCGACTTGGTCTTTTCTTTCTTTCTTGTCTTTTCAATGACCTCTTGCTTTCTTCATGTATGATGTCCTTGATGTCGTTCTACAACTCATCTGGTCTTTGGTCATTAGTGTTCAACACATCAAATCTATTCTTGAAATGGTCTCTAAATTCAGGTGGGATATACTCAAGGTTGTACTTTGGCTCTCATGGACTTGCTCTGATTTTCTTCAGTTTTGGCTTGAACTTATACATGAGCAGTTGATAGTCTGTTCCACAGTCGGCCCCTGGCCTTATTCTGACTGATGATATTGAGCTTTTCCATCATGTCTTTCCACAGATGTAGTCGATTTGATTCCTGTGTAGTCCATCTGGCAAGGCCCATGTGTATAGTCACTGTTTATGTTGGTGAAAAAAGGTATTTGCAATGAAGAAGTCATTGGTCTTGCAAAATTCTGTCATACTATCTCTGGCATTGTTTCTATCACCAAGGCCATATTTTCTGACTACCGATTCTTCTTCTTTGTTTCCAACTTTCGAATTCCAATCACCAGTAGTTATCAATGCATCCTGATTGCATGTTCAATCAATTTCAGACTGCAGGAGTTGGTAAAAATCTTCAATTTCTTCATCTTTGGCCTTAGTGCTTGTTACATAAATTTGAATAATGGTCCTATTAACTGGTCTTCCTTGTAGGCGTATGGATATTATTCTATTACTAACAGCGTTGTACTTCAGGATAGATCTTGAAATGTTCTTTTTGATAATAAATGCAACACCATTCCTCTTCAAGCTGTCATTCCTGGCATAGTAGACCATATGATTGTCCTATTCAAAATGGCCAGTACCAGTCCCTTTCAGCTCACTAAAGCCTAGGATATCCATGTTTTTTGTCCCATTTCATTTTTGACAATTTTGAATTTTCCTAGATTCATACTTCGTACATTTCAGGTTCTGATTATTAATGAATGTTTGCAGCTGTTTCTACTCATTTTGAGTCGTACCATATCAGCAAATGAAGGTCTTGAAAGCTTGACTCTGTCCATGGCATTAAGATTGACTCTACTTTGATGAGGCAGCTCTTCCCTAGTCATCTTTTGTGTGCCTTCTAACCTGAGAGACTCATCTTCTGGCACTATATCAGACTATGTTCTGCCGCTATTCATATGGTTTTCACTGGCTAGTTTTTTTTTTTTAGAAGTAAACTGCCATGTCCTTCTTCCTAGCTTATCTTAGTCTTAGAAGCTCAGTTGAAACCTATCTGAAACACTCTGCTGGTATTTGAATACTGGAGGTATAGCTTCCAGCATCCCAGCAACACACAAGCCCCCACAGTACAAGAAACTAACAAATGGGTGGGGTGAACATACACAACACTTATTTCTCATAGAAAAATATCTAGGAGTGGGATTGCTGAGTCATAAGATATCTTTTTGCTTTGGTGACACTGAATCCTAACTTTTTACCTCTTTAACCTCTTCTTACCCAAAGAACACAAAACAACTAATTATCTGTGAAAAAATTGATAAATTGAAGTCATTAAAATTAAGGATTTCTTTTTATCAAAAGACATCAATGAGAATGTAAGAAACAAACTTCAGTCTGGGATAATATATTCACAAACATGTCCAGAAAATATAAAGAACTTCTAAAAACAGTTTTCTAAAGCGATTGTTTCAATTCACACACCAACGAGCAATGAATAAGAACTCCAGTTACACCATGTCACAGAATGGGTTCCTCAGGAAGCAAGTTTTGAGACAGAGCTTAGCGTACAAGGTATCTCTTACAGAATGTCCTTGGGGTTCCTCCTGTGGAAGGGAGCAGTAGGAAGTAAGATTGGATAGAAGGAGAAGCTGAGCTGCAATGAAGGGCCATGAGCAGCCTGAGGGTGGGGGTGGGGGTAGGGGCATTAGCATTAGAATGACCCTGCAGAATTGTCCTAAATTGGTCAGAGATGGCCAGGCCTTTGTACCCTCCATCCCTCAGTCACTGAATGTTGGCCACCTGAGGTAAGGGTGTGGCCTTGGACAAGATGGGTCATGGCAGTTTAGGTGATGCCCAAAGAATTGGAGCAAAGGCCATCTGCACTCCCAGTGGCTGGAGAAACAATCGCTTCGTTGAAACAACATCCAAGCGTGCTCCTCCACCCAGAGCCATTAGTCTTTTTAATTTTAGTGATTCTGGTGGTGTGTATAGCGGTATGTCATTGTGGGTTTCCTTTGCATTTCTCTTAAGACCACTAATATTAATCTGCTTTCTGGCCATTGGCCATCCTCTTTTGTGAAGTATCTGTTCAAATTTTTTCCTTATTATTGACTTGGATTGGTTGCTTATATCATATATAATTGTACGTTGTCTTTATGTGATCTGGATACATGTTTGTAAATACATTATCCCAGCCTGAGGCTTGCTTTTCACACTCTTGTTGGTGTCTTTTCATAAACAGAATCCTTACTTTTAATGATGTCAATTTATCAGTCTTTTCACCTATGATTAGTGGTTTTGTGTTCTTTTTAAGAGGCCTTTGCCTATTTTAGGTTATTCTGTATCTCCACTCACTCAGTGGAATGTTGAGTTGACCATATGAGTAGGATAATTGTAGAATAAGTACTTTAATCAGATAGAGTTTATTGAACAAATAGAGATACACCTACTGGCATGGGTTGAGTTGTGTTTGAAAAAAAGTGTCAACTTGCTTAGGTCATGATTCCCAGTATTGTGTGGTTATCCTCCATTTTGTGATTGTAATTTTATGTTAAGAGGATTAGGGTGAAATTGTAACACCCTTTCTAAGGTTACATCCCGGATCCAGTGTAAAGGGACTTTCCCTGGAGTGTGGCCTGCACCACCTTTTATTTTCTAAGAGATAAAAGGAAATGGAAGCAAGGAGAGAGAGGAGACATCAAACCACCAAGAAAGAAACACCCAGAGCAGAGTGCGTCATTTGGACCTGCAGTTCCTGTGCTGAGATGTTCCCAGAACAAGGGAAGACTGATGCATCACAAGGACCTTCCTCTAGAGCCAACAGAGAGAGAAAGCCTTCCCCTGGAGCCGGGACCCTGAATTCAAATGCCTAGCCTACTGCACTATGAGAGAATAAACTTTTCTTTGTTAAAGCAATCCACTTGTGGTATTTCTGTTAGAGATGACTAAGACACCTACCAACATTAGTCTTTGTTTCATATTGTTGATGACATATTGAAACATTTAATTGACAAGGCTGCCTATTGGCCAGTGTTCCCACAAATTTATTTCACCAAATACTAAGTCCGTACGGAACAGGAAAAAGAATCTCATGGTCAAGTAAGTTTAAGAACATCCGATTCAACAAAGTTAAGCAGGTTCTTTACTATAGGACTCCTTGGAGTCTTGAATATCCTAATGTGTATTAGATAATGTCAAGAGGGAGATAGTAGGTACATTATTTTCACAACTTGACCATAGAATACTTTTTTCACCGGAGCATTTTACAGGACTATTTTTCATAGGCCAACCATTTTGTAAGTATATCTCTGGACAAAGGATAAGATGTCCAACAAAAAAGAGATTAAAAAAAAAAAGAATTCGAGGGTCCATAAAACCCACTGCCGTTGAGTCAATTCCGACTCATAGTGACCCTATAGGACAGAGTAGAACTGCTCCATAGCGTTTTCAAGGCTGTGATCTTTACAGAAGCAGACTACCATATCTTTCTTCCACAAAGCAACTCTTGGGTTTGGAATGCTGATCTTTTGGTTAGCAGGCAAGCACTTGACCCATGGGCTACCAGGGTTTCTCAAAGAGTCTGCAGCAAATAGTTTGTGGGGAAAGGTGCTGTTCTAGATTTAAGGAGATATTTTTTAAAAAGAAGAAAACAATGGAATCAGTGCCTCTCAACATATTTTCCTGCCTTCTTGATGTGCAACGCAGTTCCAGCAGCAAACTTTAATTGCATATAAAAAAAAAAAGTTACCGTTGAGTCAGTTCCAACTCGTGCCAACGCTATATGTCTCAGAGTAGAACTGTGCTGTATAGGGTTTTCAATGGCTGATTTTCAGAAGTACATGGCCAGGCCTTACTTCCGAAGTTCTTCTGGGTGGACTTGAACCTCCAGGCTTCCGGTCAGCAGCCAAGCATGTTAACCATTTTCACCACCCAGGGACTTCTTTTTTTTTTTTTTTTTTTGAATACATATACAAAAAAAACTGTTGCTGTGATAGGACAAAGTAGAATTGCCCCAAAGAGTGGCCAGCAGATTCGAACTGCCAACCTTTTGGTTAGCAGCTGTAGTGCTTAACCACTGTGCCAGAGAGCCTCAAAAAAAAGGAAAAAGAAAATACGAAAAGAATGCATCAGAATCTAGGTATGGTTCTCTGTAGAAAAAAAGCCACTCTTTCCCTTAACTTGGAAATTCTGATAACCTCCTTACTCCATTTTTCCCATTGAAAATCACTGAATTAAGTCAGGGCTTTCTTTCCCTTTAACATATGCTAAATGCATCTGCCTCCCTTCTGATTTTTTTGTTTTGCTGCCTGTATGGCCAAAAATAAGAATAAAAAAACCAAACTCGTTGCCCTTGAGTTGAATCCGACTCACAGTGACCTTCTAAGACAGAGTAGCTGAAGGGCTGCCAGATTCGAACTACCGACATTTTGGTTAATAGCCGAGCTCTTAACCACTGTGCCACCGGGGCTCCACCTGTATGGCCAACCAATACAAACCCAAGAAAGCCCGGGGTACTGCTACCCTGTGGCAAAAGCAAATACTTAATTGTGGAGCTTACCTAGAGAAATCTGAATGGAAGATTTAGGATAGACAGCAATTACCACCTTAAAGCAATTCCAAGTTTTATTACGCACATCCTCACTGCCTCTGCCTTTAGTTCCTTCCTTGGAGCCCTGGTGGTGCAGTGGTTAAGAGTTCAGGCTGCTATCCAAAAGGTTGGCAATTTGATCCACCAGGCGCTCCTTGGAAACCCTATGGGGCAGCTCTACTCTGTCTTATAGGGTCACTATGAGTTGGAATCAAGTTCGCAGCAATGGGCTTGTTTTGTTTCATCTCATTTGCCACCAAAACCTTCCACAGCTCCATGGCCCTGGATTTTCTCCACACCCTAAACACAGACATCACTATATAAGTCGCTAACATAATTTCCTTTTGAGAATGACTTTGGTTTGGTGGTTGCTCTCGCTGTTTTTCTAGCAAGGAAGCTCTTCCTGTTAGAATTAGCTCACTTTCAGCAACTCCCTGCATTTTTATTCACCACCGCCCTGGTGGCCCAACGGTTAAGCGTTCAGCTGCTAATGGAAAGGTTGGCAGTTCGAACCCACCCAGTGGTTCTGAGGGAGAAAAGACCTGCCCCCATAAAGACTAAAAAAAAAAAAGACTACAGCCTAGAAAACCCTGTGGGACAGCTCTGCTCAGTCGCGTAAGGTCGCTATGAGTTGAAAGTTGAGTCCACAGCACCCACCGACATCAGGGACATGATCGTGACTGTAACTAAAACAAAAATCCTAAACACTCTTCTCATTTACTCCTATCAGCAGTGTTCATTATATAATTAAAAAGTCACAAACGTTTTTACAAATATCGTACACAACCACACTGACTTCTCGGCCGTTATTGTTTGTAAGTCACAGTGTCTGTGAGGACTCCAGGCAGGAAGGGCAGAGCAGTGGGGCCCACAGGCAGGACTGGCTGAGAGACAGAAACCCACAGGCGAATGCTGTCTAGGGAGGGACAGAAGACAGGGAAGTCCTTCAAGCATCTGGTCTTGGTGGGAAAATACAATTCTAAGCAATAATTCATAAAACAATGACTGGTCTTCACGTCACTATTCTAAGGGATTGTAAATAGTATTAAAAGAACACGTCTTTTCGTCTCATTTTATTTTTTCTGCAGAGTTCCTAATATGCCTTCAAGATACTGTTTCCTCTTTTCTTTCTTCTTACAGTGACTTGTCAGCTTGAGTCCTGAACAAATATGGCCCGACGTATTAGTACATCATTGGCTTAGGGAAATAGAATTAAAGGTAAAAGGTACTAGAACTGCACAATATGGATATCCTAATCACTCTCTTTTAATTACATTTGGATGGAGTCTCTGTTGCCATGGAAACTCTCTCCTTAGCAAACTTTAGAGGCAGGGATCTCCTCCAAGTTTCACAGCTCTGTATCTCAAAGAAATTTCTTGTTCTATTTTAGAGTGTAAAAGCTAAGCTGTAACTTTTCATTGGGATAACATGTGAATTTAGCTGTTGTCAGTTGCTCAAAACAATGAATACAAAAGGCATTGTGTGCTTTTAATTCTTATAAGCTCTTTCTAGATGGTACTGTTTTCTTTATTATGGATAGTCTGATTCATTAAATTGCTCTGTCCCACATGGTGGCTGCTACCCACAGCCATCTGTGGCTATTTAAACTTATATTTATTAAATGTAAAATATAGTCTTTAGTAGCCATATTTCAAGTTGCCATAGCCACATTTTAAGTGCTCAATAGTCAAAGGTAGGTAGTTGATAGGTAATCCAGTATGATCTCATCTTGGTTTTTAACCTTAGTTATATCTGCAAAGACTCTCATTGCAAACAATGTCACATTCTGGGTGGACATGAGTTTTGGGGGGACACTATTCAACCTCTTACACACCTATTCGATTTTCTTTATTCAGAAAGAACGAGACTAAAAACACACATGCAGGGCTGGCCTTATGAGTGTGCAACCTGTGCAGTTGTAAGGGGCTGGAGCCCCACAAGTCCTGTTCTTGACTTAATGCTGTGTTGCCACCATGTTGAAATTCCTAATGATTTCTGAACAAGTCCTGCATTTTCATTTTGTACTGGATCCCTCAAATTATGTCACCAGTTCTGCACACATGAGTTAGAATATGGCTGTTGAACTCTTTCTTTTCCTTCTGTCTTAGGCTGCATTCTCTAGAGAAGCAAAACCGGTGCAGTATATAAATATATAGAGAGATTTATATAAAGGAAATGGCTCATGTGGTTGTAAAGGCTGAAAGTCCCAAGTCCATGAGTCAGGCTGGAGGCTTTTCCTGACTCACATAAAATATAGCCACAGATGCTGGTGAATCCAAGATCAGAAGGTCAGACAGCGGGCCTCTGGATCACAGGCTGAGGAGGCTCATGAATCTTGAGATCAGCAGTAAGATGTCAGGAGGCTGCTAGCTCCAGTCCCAAGAGCCAGAGGTCAGATGAACCAGAACAAGCTGCGGGGTTCAGAGCAAGCAAAAGCCAGTGCGCCTTGCCGGAAAGTCCACCTATATTGGATGCAGGCCACACCCCCAAGGAAATGCCCTTTCAACTGATTGGCTACTCCCAGCAGATCCCATCATGTAGGTAATGATATTATATAAGATCTCCTTATGGAGGTGATTACATCATTAAAAAGCCAAACTACATCTTAACTGCCAACCCGCTGAGGATCATGGCCCAGGCAAGTTGACACACAACCTTAACCATCACACTTTCTCTTTCTTATAATTGGATTGTTTTTCAACCTTCTTTCCTATGATATTTAGAGAGTAAGGAAGAACGGTTGGCACATGGGATAAAATTCAGGTAGGCATCTGAAATCGTCTAGGCCATCTCAGCAGAGAACCTTCTCAGGGGTTGAATTTGAAGCAACGTCTATTGCCAGAAATGATAAAAGTGAAAAGCTGTGTCAGGCAATTCCAATATTATGGGAAAGTTTGCATTCTCTTATTATTAACACATGTTTTCTTACATGGATTCTGAGTTGCCCACAATGCCATTCCTTTCCCTTAAACGGCCTTGCAGAACTTTTATGCTTTAGCCCAATTTGTTTTATTCTTCATCCATTTGTCCTTTTATTCTCGCAATAATTCATTCCACAAATATGAAGCATTTATAATGTATGAGACACTGTTACATGTCTGAGTAAAAAATTATATGACACACACCTACTATTGCCATCTGGTTAATTATCTGCTGCGATTAACCCAACACTAAGAGCAGATACGGGGGACAGTGAAATCAAATGCAGCCTGAGTATCATCAAGGGTTTATTAGCTCTTTTCCCTGTTTCCATGGTCACATTAAACCAAAAACAGGATGAATGTACCAACAAGCCTGACTGAATCATATACTATGTTATGAAGGAGAAAGTTTCCTTCCAAACCAAATTTTGGTTAGATTTCGTCTTCTTTTTCTTTTCTTTTTTCAAAAATACATACCTAACGGAATGAGAAAATATAGCACAGATATATAATAAAAACCAAACCCAGTGCCGTCGAGTCGATCCCAACTCATAGCAACCTTAGAGGACAGAGTAGAACTGCCCCATAGAGTTTCCAAGGAGCGCCTGGCAGATTCGAACTGCCGACCCTTTGGTTAGCAGCTGTAGCACTTAACCACTATGCCACCAGGGTTTCCAGATATATAATAGCACGGGTAATAATAGTCCTAGTAACAATAATAATACAATTAATACCAAAGTCATTTCTTTTTGCTTTGGGAATTCATTGCATGCTGTGCTTTTCTGGAAATTTTGATCCCTAATTATATTTGAGTTAAATTAGCTTTGCTTTTGTACTCTCTATGGTCATATGGGAGCTCATTTGTGGTGCGGTGGTTAAGAGCTCAGCTGCTAACCAAAAGGTCAGCAGTTCAAATCCACGAACCGCTCCTTGGAAACCCTATGGGGCAGTTCTACTCTGTCCTGTGGGGTCGCTATGTGTTTGGACCGAATTGATGGCAGTGGGTTTGGGTTTTTCGGTTTTCGAGCTCATGTGATCTAGGTGTGCACCAAATGCAGAGAGAGTCTGTGAGTAAACCAGCCAACCAGAACTTGCAAAGCCAGAAACACTCATGTCGAGAATTGAAACGTCATTCAAGAAAGTATACTTCCCTCACTTCCGTATCTTACGGGGGCATTCAGAAATGCAGACCACATGAATTCTTTGGGAAATAAGAGCAAAGGAAATACAAAATAGAAAAAAAAAAAAAAAAACCAGCCCAGGGGTAATGCATGCCAAGTGGTCACATGTATTTGAACACTTGTTGTTGTGTGTCGGGAGTTGATTCTGACACATAGCAGCCCTACAGGACAGGGTTGAACTGCTACAAATGGTTTCCAAGGCTGTCATCTTTAAGGGAGTAGCTTACCAGGTCTTCTCTCCCATGGAGCTGGTGGAGTCGAATCCTTAACCACTGCACCACCAGGGCTCCTATTTGAAAGCTGAATTCTTCATATTTGATTCTGAATTCCCGGGCAGCCAAAGTCAAGAGGAAAATAAAATTACAAGATTAAAAATGCCCTTGAGATAAAAATCACCAGGACTGGGAATCTGTACAAGATATTCCTATGGATCCTCATAAGGGGTACTTACTGTATGATGCAGCAGGTGACAGGTGACACCACCAACTACGTATGGGTGGGGACTGTTTTGTGATCCCTGTCACTTGTTTATTCTTTAACCTTCGTTCTCTTCAATGTTTTATGTTTATGGACTAGATTTTTTAAGTTTTCTGCAAATGAGTGGGTTTTGAAAAGATTCTTTTTAGAGAATTAAAAGCAGGTGAGGGTTTTCGTTTGTTTCAGATTTCAGGGACAGCAATATAGCTCACTGATTGGGAAATAAACTTATAAAAGTGTGGTGAATGAGGAAAGGACTTGGTGAAGGTGGTTCAGAGTTTCAGAGCCTCCTTCAGAGTTCTCATTGTAGGGAAAATGGTCGGGGTATTTTAAAAAAGCATGAGAATGAAAGAAGAAAGAAAAAGAAGAGGCGCAGAGAGCAGCAGTCCTGAGAAATTAGTCCTGCTGGATTTAGAGTCATCAATGACCACACGATGGGTATTCTGTGGGAAGGTGTTAGACTCCAACAGAGGCAGGTATGGCGTCCACGGACTCTGTGGACTTGACTTTGGGGTATGTCTTCGTTTACTTCTGCGGCTGAATCAGAAATACCACAAGTGGACAGAACAGAGATTTATTTTCTCACAGTTCAGGAGGCTAGGAGTCCGAATTCAGTGTGTGGCTCTAGGGAGGCCCGTCCTTGTTTATTTAAGATTCTGCTGTCCTTGTTTTTGGGTTCATCAAGTCGATTACGAATAATAATGACCTCATTTGAGATTCTAGTAGCCTGCAACCCTTGGAGTTCCTGGGCTTGTATGTTCACTGGCCCCCATTGTCATCAGAGTCTGTCTCTCCCCACTTGTCTGTCTGTGCTGCTGCTTATAACTCAGAAGTGGTTAGGGTTAGGACATACCCTACACTGATATGGCCTCATTAATATGACAAAGAAAACCCTATTCCCAAATGGGACTACATCCACAGGTATAGGGTTTAGGATTCTAACACTTTTCTTTCTTTTTTTTTTTTTTTTTTGGAGGGCAGGGGAATACAATTCAATCCATAATAAGGTAATATTTAAAAACCTGACCCATTGCCATCGAGTTGATTTCTACTCATAGCTGCCTTATAGGACACAGTAGAACTGCCCCATGGGGTTTCCAAGGCTGTAATCTTTACGGAAGCAGATTGTCACATCTTTCTCCCATGGAGTGGCTGGTAGGTTCAAACCACCAGCCTTTCAGTTAGCGGCCAATTGATTAATCACTGCACCATCAGGGCTCCTTAGGTAGTATTTATAAGGTCCCTATGAGTTGAAATCGACTCAGTGGCAACAGGTTTGGTTTTGGGTTTAAGTCCATGCATTTTTATCCTCAAGAAATCCCAGTTCCTGGCAGTCCTGTGGCTAGAGTTGACCTTGGGGTTATCTAAGGCCAGGGAGCAAGACCTTAGGAGCAAGTCCTCAGGAGCAAGTCCTCCAGTTCCACAGTAGAAATCCATGGGTTCTGGGACAATGGAGGGAGGGGAGATGGGAGAACTTGCAGCTCAAGAACTTTCTCTTTATTAAATCCAAGTCTGACACTTTCTCTACTGTTGGTGTGGAAAACTATGAATTCTAGTGGGAGGTGGAAATAGCATGTATAATGGGAAATAATGGAGTATGGGCTAAACCTAATTAGGAAAAGCCAATTATAATCTTACCTCAGAAGACTAAAATGCTTAGGGAAATGGACTGAATTTTAAAGTTAATTAGCAATAATATATAGCACCATTTGTTGAAAATCATTCTAAAATTTATGTGTTTGATTTCAGAGTTACAATGGCAGCAAGTTATTGGGTCCATTTACTGTTTTAAATTTCCCATTTAATTGCTCAATACCAAAACACTAAAAACTCATAATCCTGCCAAAGCTACCGACTGCATTATCCGTGAGGGTGGGGTGAGGCACATCCCTCAAATCCTTGAAGGGGGAAAGCAGGCAGGCCCAAATGAGGTAGAACAAGACCCACACTTTCCCTCAATGTCTGTACCTACTCAAGAATGCAGGTTGTTGTTGTCAGGTGCCATCCAGTCAGCTCCGACTCATCGTGATCCTATTTACAGCAGAACCAAGCACTGCCCGGTCCTCCCCCACCCTCACAATCATTGCTATGTTTGAGCCCATTGTTGCAGCCACTGTGTCAATCCATCTTACTGAGGGTCTTCCATTTTTTGCTGGCCCTCTATTTTCTCAACCATGGGACTTCTCCAGGGCCTGGTCCCTCCTGATAACATCTCCAAAGTAAGCAAGAGGAAGTCTTGTCATCTTCACTTCTAGGGAGACCTGTGGCTGTACATCCTCCAAGACAGATTTGTTTGTTCTTCTGGCAGTCCACGGTATATTCAATATTCCATGCCAGCATGCACCACAATTCAAGTGCATCAATTCTTCTTCGGTCTTCCTTTTTCACTGTCCAGCTTTCACATGCGTATGAGGTGATCGAAGACACCATGGCTTGGGTCAGGTGCCCCTTAGTCCTCAAAGTGACATCTTTGCTTTTTAACACTTTAAAGAGCTCTTTTGCAGCAGATTTTCCCAGCATAATATGTCATTTAATTTCTTGACTACTTTTTCCATGGGCATTGACTGTGGCTCTAAGGAGAAGGAAATCCTTGACGACTTCAACTTCCTTGCTGAATGCAGAAACGGGCCTTTAATAAAAGATTCCATTTCTCCCTTGCATGCAAGATCTTTTTAGTTTTAGCCAATGACAAACCCTTTTAATTTTCCTCCTTCACAGTTCCCAGAAAGATCACAGTCATCAAAAATAACAAATTGAGTCTATAAATATCAGTTTAATTGTTGTTGTGTGCCATCAAGTCGATTCCAACTTACAGCGACCCTCTAGGACAGAGTAGAACTGCCCCATGGGGTTTCCTAGGCTGTAACCTTTACAGAAGCAGACGGGGTTACATCTGTCTATGTTTCTGTTAGCAGCCAAGTGTTTCAATACTGCGTCACCAGGGCCCCTTAGCAATTGAATTAGAAATGATCAAAATTTTTAAAAAGTGAAATAATAATCTCTACCAAAAATGCAAAAGACCTCTTTAAAGTGTTAAAAATTAAAGATGTCACCTTGAGGGCTAAGATGCACCTGCCTCAAGCCATGGTGTTTTCAATCGTCTCGTATGCATGCGAAAGCTAAACGATGAACAAGGAAAATGGAAGAAGAGTTGACGCCTTTGAATTGAGGTGCTGGCGAACATTATTGATTATACCATGGACTGCCAAAAGAACAAACAAATCCGTTTTGGAAGAAGTACAACCAGAATGCTCCTTAGAGGCAAGAATGGAGAGACTATGTCTCACATACTTTGGACATGTTATCAGGAAGGATCAGTCCCTGGAGAAGGGCATCAAGCTTGGTAAAGTAGAGTGTCAGCGAAAAAGAGGAAGACCCTCAATGAGATGGATTGACACAGTGGCTGCAACAATGGGCTCAAGCATCACAACGACTGTGAGATGGCGCAGGATGCGGCCGCGTTTCATTCTGTTGTGCATGGGGTCGCAAAGAGTTGGAACTGACTTGACAGCACCAAACAACAACAGCCAAAAATGAGCCAAGGACCTATCAAAATTTGTAAGATCTTCCATAGGCTTATTCAGAGGTAGATTCCTATCTTTATACTATTATATTATTGAAGAAGAAACTGAAATGTTAATAAACCACACTTTAATAAGTTGAAAGAAAATAAAACTATTCCCAAGTTAATCAAGAGAAATTGTAAATATTAACCAATTAGAAAACAGAAACATTTTAAAAAGCCATATGAAGTAGACGATGGACAAAAATATGGAAAAAATGTAAATGTAAAATTGAGGAAGGTAATCTGAAGCAGACGCGGAGTATAAACAATTCTAAAGGAGGCTTCCAGGAAAAATAATTATTTAATCCCCGAGCCCAAACCAAAAATAATGAAAATAAAAAAGTAGTAATAACAGCATATCTCTGAGAACATATAAACCAAAACCAAAACCGAACCCAGTGCCGTCGAGTCGAATCCAACTCAGAGAGAACATACAAAAAATTATATATAGGCTGCTGTAAACCAAGAAATTATAGTATAAGATCTAAATGTTCTTTAAATAAAGTATGTAAGTCTAATTCCCTGTCTTTAAAATAAAAAAAAAAAAACCTGTTTGCTATTAAGTCAATTCCAACTCATAGTGACCCTACAGAACAGAGTAGAACTGCCCCATAGGGTTTCCAAGACTGTAAATCTTCAGGGAAGCAGACTGCCGCATCTTTCTCCCGAGGTTCGGCTGGTCAGTTTGAACGGGTTGGAACCCTGGCTGAGAACACATTTTAATAGGATCCCCAGGTGAGTCTCATGTGTAATAAATTTTGATAACCACTGCTCTACTAGGGGTTCTCAGAATGGGTCCCTAACCGGCAGCATTAGCACCCCCTGAGAACTTGTTAGAAATGCAAATTCTCAGCAGGGATTGAACCCGAACAAACCAGTTTAAAGGCCTGGTTCAAACCTACCTTTTGGTTAACCACTGTGCCACCAGGGCTCCTTACTTTCCTGTCTTAAAAAATAAAATAAAAACCATTGCCATTGAGTGGATTCCAACTCATAGTGACCCTATAGTAGGATTTAATTAGTTTTGGCATTGATTTGGGTTATTAAAAGCTTTGGGGTTGTCTCTGGAAATATTATTCATTCTACCCTGGTAGCCCAATGGTTAAGCGCTTGGCTGCTAACTGAAATATCAATGGTTCAAATCCTCCCAAGTGGCTTCATGGGATAAAGACCTGGCCATCTGTTCCTGTAAAGATTACAGCCTAGGAAACAGTACGGGGCAGTTCTACTGTCATAAAGGGTCACTATGAGTGGGAATCGACTCGAGAGCCTAACAACCACAGCATGTTTCGCTTAGCCTACCTGATTTCCTTTGGGCCATGGGCCAGTGTTCCCTTGAGCATCAAGTCTAATCTTCTAGCGTGTTCTCCGATACCTGATTCATGTCACATGGGGCCATGATGGATCGAAATAGAAGCCGCCACACTCAATGACAACAGTATTGACAATATTCAAGAGTAGATTAGACATAACATGTCATTAGGAAGATGGCAGGATGTTCCCTAGAATTATATAACTGCACGCTTACGTGTTAATTCTGTTACCAATCTTGTAATAATTCCTTCTCCTAAAAAAGAAATTTAATTAAAAAAATAAGCTATCTGCTGGCCACAATTATTTGGATTTTGTTAATAGAGATTCTTCTATTTCATGAAAATACAGAGTACCTATACATAATTGAATTTCTGTACTCTTGGGGAAGCAGACATGACCCACCAAGATTTGACGTATCTTGGTGAAAATACCAATTTACACACTTCTTATTTGTATGGTTCTGCCCAAATTATTTTACTGCCACCAACTTTAGTTTTTGCAACTAAAAAAAATTGCAGTCTGAAGAGTTGCTTTGATTTAATTTCTGATATGTAAGAGTGTGACTGATTGGAAAATCTGGGCTTTGCCCCAGAGAACTAAGTTTAGGAAACGAAATCATAAGTAAAACGTACAAAACTGTTTTAAAATGTTTTGTATTTAGAAGACACGAGCACATTAACATTCTCTCCTAGCAGCACAGAGAAAACGAGTTTCGGACACCGTTAGCAAAAAGAAGTGGTTAAAATTGGATGGTTAACAGTCACTAGTGAGCCGCACCGTGAGTTACGGTGCTGTTCAGAGGGCATGAAGGGAGCTAGGCTTGCAAGTCTGGTCTCTGGGGGCTCAGGGTACAGATGCTCAATAGATTCCCCTACCCCTTTCCTCCTATGGATTCAGGAGGGATAGAAGTTGAGTGTTTTTGTAAATTGAATATTCTGATTAACCAATATTACCACAGATGCTAAAGGCAGTTTAAAACTAGTTGTAGTGGAGTCGACCCCAGCTCCCGGCAAGCCCCTGTGTGTCAGAGTAGACCTGTGCTCCATAAGCTTTTCAATGGCGGATTTTTTAGAAGTAGATCACCAAGCCTTTCTTCCAAGGTGCCTCTGAGTGGACTAGAACCGCCAAGCTTTCAGTTAGCAGCTGAGCGCATTAACTGTTCGCACCACCCAGGGACTCCCCAAAGGCAGCTTACACATCCCAAATAACTAAAGCCTAACACACTCGATCTGAAACTGCTCCAAACAGAATCCTATCTCTGGAGAGTCAGACCTTAGCTCAAGATCTTAAAATGCTTCTGGTCAATTTAAGTATCGTTTGTGTAGGGCGGTAAGTAAAAGCCTGGTTATTTTAACTTTATGGCTTTCTGTGAACTTTATGAATGGGAGTTTGTAAGAACAAATGTTATAACTTTGCCTATTGAAAAAACAACAACAACACAAATTACAGTACATTAGGAATCTCCTGCATTGGGTCAGAAACAAATCGGGTCAGGTTTGCTAAGCCCAGTGATTGTGTGGACATACATTGTGGACTTGATACTTAAAACTAAGGTCTTTAAAGACTTGCCTAAGAAAGTGAATAAAGTTCAAGTACTATGGCATTTCTATTCGTGGGAATTTCTAATCTTGTTTGAGTTTCCCTGTGTTGTAAATGTACGGATCAATCTTTTGAAAATCTCCAGGGCCTGGGCAAATAAATAGAATATAGCAGAACATGTTTTATAGCCACATCCATTGTCCTGAAAGTATTTGAAAAGATAAAAGGCAGCTCGAGTGAGGACTCAGGAGGAAAAAAAAAAAAGGAGATACTTAATACAAATAAAATATTCAGAAGTCAGTGAAGAGATTAATTTTAAGAAGGAGAATCAATATGAAAAGCACGCTGCAGTTTGGCACTGAACTTTGCAATTCTCTAGCCCTGGGCAGAGGGACTATCTTGATAGAAGAGGAGCTAAAATATTGACTGCTGGCACATGGAGGTATATTTTGGTCCAAGGTAGTTCAAGTTAATTGTCTAGGGGGAAAATGGAGATGGTATTTGGTTTGGGCAGGAAGAATTGCTGGGACAGAGTAGAACTGCCCCATAGGGTTTCCAAGGCTGTAAATCTTTACGGAATCAGACTGCCGAATCTTTCTCCTATGGCGGGTTTGATCTGCTGACCTCTCAGTTAGCAGCTGAATGCCCTAACCCCAACACCGCCAGGGCTCCTTGGAAGAGTTGTAGAGTGTGCAAAATAGCAGGTCTGGAAAATGAGAACATTGGTTCAATGGTGGAAGGTAGAGGCTAAGACCAAAGAATTAAAGAGTTGAAAGAGATTTGAGAGACCTCATTTATCTGTGCTTGTAGGTGGTTCTTGTTCATTGAGGCTGAGTCTCTCTTGACTCGTGGTGGCACCATGTGTGCAGAGCAGAACTGCTCCATAGGGTTTTCAAGGCTGTGACCTTTCTGAAGCAGAGCACCAGGCCTGTCTTCTGAGGCACTTATGAGTGGTTTTGAACTGTCAACCTCTCGGCTAGTAGTTGAGCACTTAACCATTTTTGCCACCCAGGAGCTTCATGATAAGTACCATAAATGGTTATTTTAACTTTATGACTTTCCATAAATGGTACTTATTTACTTACTTTAATGTTAAAGTGAACTCAAATTAATTTATCACTGGCCAATAGTTCTTGAGATGCTTGATTAGCATGTTGCAAAATGCTGACTGAAGTTATTCTTTTAGACCTTATAGCTAGATTCTAAGAGAGGCTGGAGAATGGCTTCTGAGAAGCCTTTGACTAGGACAGGCCTCAAAGACAGGCTGATTAATCAGCATCTATCTGTAAACAAGTCCCACAGATGGGATCACCGTGAGCTGGAATTGCCTTGACAGCAACTAACAATGATACTTACCACTTTGAAGGTATCAGAAAACCAAACATTTAAAAAACTAAATAGACCATTGCCTCCTTGCTGATAACAGAATATTCCCACATTTAAAGGCATGGTTAAACCTCAGTAAATTTTATTCTTCTTCATCTTTAAGCATTATACATAATATTATAAAACTTGAAGGTAACCCAGAGATCACCTTGTTCAAACGATCAATTTCATACATGATGATAACAAAGCCCAAACGTTCACCAAAAAAGCCATTGCTTTGAGTGGATTCCAACATATAGTGACTCTACAGGACAAAGCAGAACTGCCCCAGAGGGTTTCCGCGGCTGTCATCTCTACTGAAGTAGATTGCTATGTCTTTCTCTTGCAGAACAGCTGGTGGGTTCGATCCACCAACAGAGACAATATGGAATGGTGGGCACTGTGACAAAACTGGAAACACACTCCATCTAGAATCACCCGCTCCTACTCAGCTCCAGTCACCATACAGAAAGACATGCCTGGCAAAGCCAGTTTTCTCATTTGGTTTTAAAGGGCACCCTGGGAATATAGATATTTATGCAAAAATCCTCTGATTTTAAAATCTTACCTACTAATTTTTTAGAATGTTAAAACACTGTACAGGTCAAATGAAACATATTTGTGGCTAGGTCAAGTCCATAGTTTGGGACTTTTGACTTACATGTTACTGCTCATGTCTCTCATCTCTCCGCCCATGTCCCAACACTCCCAACCACCTACCCACTTTGTGCCAAATTTCTCCTAGTTTCTTGAATAGCCTACTTTTGGGGGGGCTGCCAGACTTCTGAGAATGCTATTCTATTTGACCCAAACCTTTTGTCCTCCCATCTATCTTTTGGTCTCCACTTAATTGTCACTTCTACCAGGAAACCTTCCCTGACATCACAAGTCTGAATTATATGTGACTTCTCTGTGTATTCTTGACAAAAGGAAAAAAAAAGTACACATACACACATATAAAAAAAAATATATACACATATATACACAAACATACATATATACATATATATACACACACACATATATATGTATATGTATATACATATATATACACATATACACACACACACACATATATGTGTATACATGACAAGCAAGTTCAAAAAGAACTTTATGTCCCTGGGTGGTGCAAATGGACTATGCTCAGCTGATAATCAAAAGGTTGGCGGTTTGAACCCACCTAGTGGTACCGCCGAAGAAACAGGCCTGGCGATCTTCTTCTGTAAAGATTATAGTCAAGAAAACCCTATGGAGCAGTTCTACTTTGTAACACCTGGAGTCTCCCAAGCCACAAATCAACAAAATCAACAACAAAAACAAAATCAATGACAAAAAGGACTTTGTATACCATGATAAAAGCTTTGAAATTATTTCCTCCCCAGCAGTTCTCAACCAGAAGGACAAAGTTAAGTTACTGTGGACGTTAAGTAAAATATGGATATCTGGCTCCCACCCAAGACCATGGCTTGGACTAGGGCGAGCCAAGCGAGGCCTTTATCTTGGTACAAAATTTAAGACGTTTCCAAAAGATTTAATAATGAAGACAAATAATATTTTCATGCAATCTTTGAAAACATCAGATTAATAGTATAAGAGCTTGAAAAAAAGCGCATTTCCGCTCTCCCGTCTCTGCCTCTGCTGTTACTGTCGTTCATTTCATTTACGTTTGTTATAAGCCCCACACGGCATTGTTTTTCGCTCTGCTTCAGCTGTCAGTCACCCTAAAGAGATGTGTGTATTTCCCCACCCAGTCACCATCTGGTATTCCTCAGTCCTTTAGGGAGGGCCATATTTTCCTCTAGTTTCATTTTTTACAGTTTCATTTTTCTTCTCTCCGAAGAACTTTTTTTGCAGTGCGGATCTCAGCTAGTAATAAATTATTTCATTTGTGTGTGTTAGAAAATCTTATTTCACTTTAGTTTTTGAAAGACATTTTTCACTGGTATAGAATTTCACATTGATTTTTCCCCCCTTTCAGTACTTTAAAGATGTGACAGCATCTCCCCACTTGCTGAATTTCTAGGGAGAAATCTGCTGTCATTCTTATCTTTGTTCCTCGGTACATATGTGTCTTTTTTCTGTGGCTGCTATTAAGATTTTCTCTTGATCACTGGTTTTGAATAATTTGGTTATCATGTACCTTAGTGTAGTTGTCTTCATGTTTCTTGTGCTTGGGGTTAGTTGAACATCTTTCATATATAGATTTGTAGTTTATACCAAATCTGGAATTTTTTATGCCATTGTTTTGTCAAATCTTTTTCTGTCTCCTCCCTCTCTTTTCTCCTTTGGGGACTCTGATTATATGTGTATTAGGTCCTTTGAACGTGTCCCACAGTTCACTGATGCTCTGTTCATATGTTTGTTTTATTCTCTTTTCTGAGTTTCATCATATTTTGGCCATGTTTTCAAATCCACTAATTGTTTCTTCTGTAATGCCTAATCTGTCATTAATCCCTTCTCATGCAGTTTTTCATCTCACAGATTGTAGTTTTCACCTCTAGAAGCTGAATTTGGACATTTTTATATCTTTACTGTCTTTATTTTACTTTTTGAACATATGGAATACAGTTATAATAATGCTCTTAAGGTCCTTTTCTGCTAATTCTATCATCTATGCCAACTCTACAGGTGGCAAATTTTCAGTTTTTATTTGCGTAATTTTTTTCTCTTCATTCTGTGTATTTTCACTGGGTATAGAATTCTAGAAGAGCTTTATTTATTTTCAGCACACCGAAGACACAATTTTACATCTTCTAGCTTCCATTATCATTTTGAGAAGTCAGCTGAAGTCTAGCTATTGCTTCTTTGAAATAAATTTCTTTTATTTTTTTCTGGCAGATTTCAAATTTTTCTCTTTGTCCTTGATTTTCTGCAATTTCACTGTATTTGGGTTATGTGTTTCTTTTTATTTATCCTGCTGAAACCTGTTCGGATTTTTTGATTTGTAGATTTCTGTCTTTCATCTATTTCAGCAAATTTCAGCCATTATCTATTCAAATATTGTTTTTGTCACATTCTCTTGTCTCTCTTCTTTTGGGATTTCTTATGGATTGAATTGTGTCCCCCAAAAAATATGTGTCACCTTGGCTAGTCCATGATTCCCAGTATTGTGTAACTCTCCACCATTTTGTCATCTGATCTGATTTTCCTATGTGTTGTAAATCCTACCTCTATAATGTTAATGAGGCAGGACTCAATTTACAAGATTAGGTTTTGTCTTAACCAATCTCTTTTGAGATATAAAAGAGAGAAGTGAGCAGAGAGACAGCAGGACCTCACATCACCAAGAAAGAAGAACCAGGAGAATAGCATGTCCTTTGGACCTAGGGTTCTGGCCCTGAGAAGCTCCTCAACCAGGGCAAGATTGATAACAAGGACCTTCCTCCAGAGCCGGCAGAGAAAGTCTTCCCCTGTAGCTGACGCCCTGACTTCGGACTTCTAGCCTACTAGACTGTGAGAAAATAAATTTCTTTTAGTTAAAGCCATCCACTCATTGTATTTCTGTTGTAGTAGCACTAGCTAAGGCAGGATTACAAAAATATGTTTGGAAATTCTCACTGTAACCACTATTTCTTGTAATATCTCTTTTGCATTTTTCTAATCTTTTGTGTCTCCTTCAAGTTTTTTTTTTTTCTCTCTTCCAGTTCACAGATTCCCTTTTCAGATTGCCAGGTCTTTCTTCCATGGTGCTGCTAGGTGAATTCAAACTGCCGAGTTTTAGATTAGTAGTCAGGTGCAAACCATTTGCATCAGATGTGTCTAATCTTTTATTAGGCTTGCGTATTGAGTTATTAATTTTGGTTATTGTATTTTTCAATTATAAATCCCTGTTTTTTTCTAATCTGCTATATAATTATTTTATGGTTTTCAGTTGTCTGCCAACATTTCTTATCTTGTCTTTAATATCCTTGAACATAGATAGTAAGCATAGTTATTTTAACATCTGCAGCTCATAATTCCAACATCAGAAGCTCTCATTGGCCTGTTTCTGTTGCTTTTTTCTTTTTGTGCCTGATATTCAGGTTTTCTCGGCTCCATATGTGCTTAGGTATTTTTGATCATGTGCTAAACAATGCTTTGGAAAAATTATCTGTATGAATGATTTTATGATGCTACCTTTCTCCAGGTAAGATTTTTATTTTCTTCTGCCAGGCAATTGATATATAAGCAATCCAGGATCCCATTATCCAGTTTCAGGTACTGAACTTTTATGGATCACCAGATGACACCACACTGAACTCCAATCCTTATGGGGATTGATTTTCTTCTGGTTTGTCCTTCAACCCAAAGTGAAGGGTTTATTAGGACCTCTACTCTTGCCAGCCTCTGAACTGCTGCTTTTATCTCCCAAGAGGTCAAGTCTGCTTAAAGCTCCAATCAGCCCCTCAGAAGTCTCACTAACATCAGCAAACACACCCAGGGCAAAAGGGGTCCCTGATGCCATTTTCCCTCTCTGACCTTCTATCTTTCCCTAAACTGTAGCCAGTTAATCTGCCCTACCGTGTAAGTCCACTAATGCCTTCAAACAAGATTTCCCTGCCCCAGGTTTTCTAAGTGTCCTCAGCAGGTGGGTTGGTCTGAATTTAGGTAATTTAAATCTATTTGTGATTCCCATTTTTTATGGACGAGGTTGATCATATTATATTCATTTGCTTAAAAACATTTGCATTTCCTTTTGTTTTATAAGAACATTATCAACATTTCAAATTCCCAGGGTGCCACCCAACATCATCTGGCTTGAAAATTGCCAGACAAGTAATTGGAAACAAAACTACAAAAAAAAAAAAAAAAAAGCAATATTTTGACAAGGCATAAAAATGGTTTCACGCAAATGGCAAAGATAAAAACAATTTTTATTAATTGAAAATTGTTGTTGTTGTGATTACGTGCCATCGAGTTGGTTCCAACTTGTAGGAACCCTGTGTTCAACAAAACGAAACGCTGCCCTGTCCTGTGCCATCTCCACAATCACTGCTGCATTTCAGCCCATAGTTGCAGCCACGGTGTCAATCTGTCTTGTTGAGGGTCTTCCTCTTTTTCACTGATCCCCTACTCTGCAAGCATGACGTCCTTCTCCAGAGACTGTACCCTCCTGACAACATGTCCAAAGTACGTGAGACGAAGTCTCGCCATACTTACTCCTAAGGAGCACTCTGGCTGTACTTCTTCCAAGTAGATTTGTTCTTTCTTCTGGCAGTCCATGGTATGTTCAATATTTTTTGTCAACACCGTAATTCAAAGGCATCACTTCTTCTTCACTCTTCCTTATTTATTTTCCAGCTTTCGTATGCATATAAGGCGATTGAAAATACCATGGCTTGGGTCAGGCGCACCTTAGCCCACAAAGTGACATCTTTGCTTTTTAACACTTGAAAAGGTCTTTTGCAGCGAATGTGCCCAATGCAATACATTGTTTGATTTCTTGATTTCTGCTTCCATGGGCATTGATTGTGGATCCAAGTAAAAATGAAATCTTTGACTTCAATCTTTTCTTAGCTTATTATGATGTTGTTTATTGGTCCAGTTGTGAGGATTTTTGTTTTCTTTATATTGAAGTGTAATCCATACTGAAGGCTGTAGTCGTGGTCTTCATCAGTAAGCGTTTCAGGTCGTCTTCACTTTCAGCAAGCAAGGTTGTCTTATCTACATGATAACACATGTTAATGAGTCTCCCTCCAATCCTGATGTCTGGCTCTTTATATTGTCCAGCTTTCCTGATTATTTGCTCAGCATGCAGATTGAATAAGTATGGTGAAAGGATACAAACCTTTCCTAATTTTAAAACATGCAGTATCCCGTGTTCTGTTCAAACAACTGCCTCTTGGTGTATGTATAAGTTCCTCATGAGCACAATTAAATGTTCTGGAATTCTCATTCTTTGCAATGTTATCCATAATTTGTTATGATCTACACAGTCAAATGCCTTTGTATAGTCAATAAAACACAGGTCAACATCTTTCTTATATTCTAGCCTTCAGACAAGATCCATCAGCTTTCAGACAAGATCCATCTGGCATCAGCAATGATATCCATTATTCCACACCCTCTTTTGAATCCAGCTTGAATTTCTGACAGTTCCCTGTTAATGAACTACAGCAACCATTTTTGAATTATCTTCAGCAAAATTTTACTAGCATATGATATTAATGATATTGTTTGATAATTTTCCACATTCTGTTGGATCACCTTCCTTTGAAATGGACACAAATTTGGATCTCTTCCAGTTGGTTGGACTGGTAGCTGCCTTCCAAATTTCTTGGCATAGATGAGTGAGTGCTCCCACTTATCTTCATTTCTGTGCTAAATGAACATTTTAAAATATTAGTTTGAAAGATGGCCAAACTCTCAGTTTCTGGGGTGATCTGTTCTTGACCTCAGGACGAGGCTTATGCATATGTAGTTTTAAAAAACTCTACCTAAAAAAAAAAAAACCTAGTGCCATCGTAAGTGAATTCTTGGTGAATATACTGAGACAGATATCGCTGAATGGCTCAGGCAGCTACATTCCAACCTCCTTCTGGTCTGACTCACTGAATTGAAGAAGATGGAATGCTAAAGGTTAAATTTTACCATCTTTCCTTATAGCTAGGGATCAGTACCTGACCCTGTAAACACACCCACACACTCTTTGGAAGAGGAAATGGGGCGGAATCTACTGCTATTTCTTTTGAAGACCTCTGTTTCCTCTAGTAGCACTATCCAAACCAAACCAGTTGCCATCGAGTCGATTCCAACTCATGGCGACCCCATGTGTTACAGGGTAGAACTGTGCTCCATAGGGCTTTCTAGGCTGTAATCTTTCAATGGGAGCAGATTGCCAGGCCTTTCTTCCATGACACTGCTGGGTGGGTTTGAACCACCACCCTTTAGGGTAGTCAAGAGGAAACTGTTTGTGCTACCCCGGGACCTGAATAGCAGTATCAGAGGTCATACTGTCTAATCCTCAGTTTTGTAGATACTAAAATATAATGTGTGGGGTGTCCCTTTTGTTGGCATTACATGTGTGTCTTAAAGTCCCAGTGGTGGTGGAAGCTTCTTGATCTTCAGTTCATGACAGATGGGCTCATAATTTCCTGATTCTCCAGTCTCTTAAGTATAGCAGTGGTTAAGCACTAGGCTGCTAACCAAAAGGTCAGCAGTTCTAATCCACCACCTGCTCCTTGGAAATTCTATTGGGCAGTTCTACCCTGTCCTATAGGGTCAATTTGAGTCAGAATTGGCTCAATGGTAAAGGGTTTGGTTTTTTTGTGTTTGACTATAGCAAAAACAATAGCACCTTGGGTGAGCCAGTTTTTCTCTGTTGTTCTGAGTATCATTCCTGGAAGTTCAGCCTCAAGCGTGCTCTGTCCAACCCTCTAATGATTTTGTATTTAGTGATTCTGTATCCTTTCTCCATACCTATTCAATCTCTATGCTGAACAAATAATCCAGGAAGCTGGACTATATGAAGAAGAACAGGGCATCAGGATTGGAGGAAGACTCGTTAACAACCTGCGTTATGCAGATGACACAACCTTGCTTGCTGAAAGTGAAGAGGACTTGAAGCACTTACTGATGAAGATCAAAGACCACAGCCTTCGGTATGGATTGCACCTCAACATAAAGAAAACAAAAATCCTCACAACTGGACCAATAAGCAACACCATGATAAACGGAGAAAAGATTGAAATTGTCAAGGATTTCATTTTACTTGGATCCACAATCAACACCCACGGAAGCAGCAGTCAAGCAATCAAAAGACACATTGCATTGGGCAAATCTGCTGCAAAGGACCTCTTTAAAGTGTTGAAAAGCAAAGATGTCACCTTGAAGACTAAGGTGTGCCTGACCCAAGACATGATGAAGTTGGATGATGAATAAGGAAGACCAAAGACGGACTGACACTTTCGAATTGTGGTGTCGGCAAAGAATATTGAATATACCACGGACTGTCAAAAGAATGAACAAATCTGTGTGGGAATAAGTACAACCAGAATGCTCCTTAGAAGCAAAGATGGTGAGACTACATCTCACATACTTTGGACATGTTATCCGGTGGAACCAGTCCTTGGAGGACATCATGCTTGGTAGAGTAGAGGGTCAGTGAAAAAGAGGAAGACCCTAAACAAGATGAATTCACATAGTGGCTGCAAAAATGGGCTCAAGCATTGTCTCATAGGAAGATAATTCTGGCTTTGAAGAGGGTCACTGTAGATGCAGTGAGATCAGCGAGAAACGCTCAAACCTAATCGATTCTTAGTTGCTTATGTTTCAATCTGTGTGCTCCTTCATGCTCCCCTGTGTTGTCAGTGACTGAGACCACATCGTGTCAATCTGAGACGGCTGCATAGCTCATTTAATAGTCTTCTTCCTCCTTACTCCATTCCTTGCTCCAGTCCACCCGTCACACTGTTGCCAGAGGAGCTTCCTAAAATTCAAAGAAGATGGCGCTGCGTCACTGCTCAGAAGTCTTCAGTGCTGCTGTCACCAAGTATCCTAGCACTGGAAAGAAATTTGTTTTCATTTTGAGCCTTTCCTTCATTTCTAGTCTTATTTCCTACCAGTTTCTCTGTGTACTCTACATTCCAGCCATACCCAGCTGCACGGTTTCAGGAGACACGGGATATTCTTTTATATTTTTCTCATCCATCTCCCTGGAATCCAATTCAAGTCCTTCCCCTCTCTTGTTTCTCCTGTAGCTTTTTTCCTACATCTTTCAAGAATCAGCTCAAAGATTCATGCTTCTGTGAAGACCTCCCAGAGAGAGGGACTCACCCTTTCTTCTGAATTCTCACAGCACCTTCATAGGCTCCATCTTTCTGTCATATGCATCTTTTCCATCAGCAAGCCTCTTAAAGGCAGGAAAGAAGTCTTGTTAAATTTTGCATTGCCAGCATAAAGCACAGTTACTGGCAATTAATGAGTGAAAACATTGTTTATTGAATGAATAAATAAAATGTTAGCCAAATCTTGATTCAAGACCCAATTCTGGAGCTCAAAAAAAAAATTTTTTTTTTTTTTTTTCTACCACACCATATTATTTGTCTCTTTTTTTTGCCTCAGAAATATCTCCATTCTGGAACCCTTTATTTTTTTTGTAATATCTATAACTTCCTAGATTGTCTATTTGCCATTAAAAAAGAGAGGCCCCTTTCTAATTGCCAAGAACCTCATTTATCCTGCATGCATTAAACATACATTCACACACACACACACACACACACACACACACACACACCACAGCTAATGGCACTGAAGTAGCTACAACCAACTCAGATATTTTAGGAGGAGAAAGAGTAGATTATACTATAGGTATTTATGCTTATTGTTTAATCTCTGTTCGAGTTTGAATATCCTTTAATTCTGTCAATATTTTTGAATTCTGATGCGAATCGTACTGTCCTCAGATCTGGGGTTTCAGTCATGAGCCAATCAGACAAAAGCCTCAACCTCAGGTCTTTTAGCACAGAGAGGAGGCTGTCTTGAACTAAGACGGTCACACAATGACACACCTAAAACCTGTTAGAACTGCAGTAGAGGATAAGCACAGGATGCTACGAAATCATCTGTTGTTAGGATGTATGTAGTTACACTCAGCCTCCCCTGCAGCTCTGGATGACCATGTTAGAGACCTAGGGCCAATCAGATGTTGGTTAGAGTCATGTGGGTAAGGATTATGCTTTCCTCATAAAAAGAGGAAGGCTTGGATGAAGTCCTCATCTCCTCCATCTTTTTTTACCTGGAATACAGACGTGAGTCCTGGAGCTACAGCAGCCATTTTGCAACCATGAGACAATAAGCATGACAATGAAAGGCATTACCCTTAGGAAAAGAAAATAAAGAAGACACAAAAAGACAGGAAGAACCTGTGTGCCCTAGGATATTATTGAGCAGCTGTACCAGCCTTGGACTGAATTTTTCTGAGTTTCTTTGAAAAAATTAAGCACCTAATTATTTAAGCAACTTCAAAATTTTCTTACTTTTGTTTTTGCAACAAGACATATTCCTAGTAGATGCAGGGTCTTTAGGAACTTTGGGCAAGAGAGAAAAGGGTGTCCAGGAGACCCGGGTAGATCAAGCACGACCTGCCATCCGTCCCCCCTTTTCCACTAGAATACAAGGTTGAAAGAGAACAGATCAATGTTAGATTACAAGTGTTTGACTTCAACTCTCTACAAGGTGGTCCCAAACCAAGCAAGTGAAAAGAAATGCTGTTATGCTATTTTAACAGCATTTTCTGCAGGTCTTGCTGTTTATGTACAAAAATATTTTTTGCTGGCACCTTTGATGTTCTTGGAGACATTCATACTCACTCTGTGTTGCTTCAAGTGCATTTTCCTATTTGGCCTTCAACTATCCATCCCTTCATCCGGGGGCCCCCAATTCTCAACTTCAAGTTGAAAAAGAACATGAACACTTAAGAATCTTCCCACTTGTTTTCAGCCACATTGTTTGAAGGTGATTAATGATAACTGTGGTGTCTCCTTCAGGATGCGCTTGACGAGACTTTAATAGAGATGCTCTCTACTGCAGCTGTCAAGGTTACTTTTTTTTTTAATTAAAGGTATTTATTTCTCACTACAAAAACTATGCATGTTCTTTGTAGAAAAAGCAGTCAGGGCTTTTCTCTGATTGTTTCAAGCACTTTAAATGAAAAATCCATTCTTGCTGCCAGAAGCCTCTTCCAGAGCAGAGGTGCTAAGAACCTGCGATATTCTGTTTACACTCATGTCGAGGGAATCTACAGAAAGAACAGAAGGTCTTGATGGGAAAAGTCTTAGTGAGTCACAGCTCCATTGCAGCTAGCTGCCCAGTACTCAGGGAGGTAGACGAGTGAGGGCCAATCTTACAGCTGCGTTGTCTAAGCGGCTTGATTTTAAATTAAATGTAGCTGGGAAGACATTGACTCCCAGTCCGGACTGTATCTTTCTGTAGCACTTTCACGAAGGTGAGGACTGGGGTTCTCTTGTTTACGGCTGCATCCTCTGGCACCTAGCCTGGTGCAAAATACGCGGCGACGATGGCTGCATTCTGCACTTGCTGATGGAGAGTTGAATTAAACTAGGAAATTATGGCCTGAGATGAAAATGTTTGAGGAGCATACCAGCTCATTGTGCCTTTTAAAGTATCCTTTTCCAAAAAAAAGAAAAGAGAGCGTACATTGCAGAGGGGTTGGAGGGGTGTCATCCAAACATAACCAAGCAAATTCCAGCACAATTCTGACTCATTGTGTCCCTACAGGACAGAGTAGAACTGCCTCATAGGGTTTCCAAGGAGTGTTTGGTGAATTTCAATCGCTGACCTTTTTGATTAGCAGCCAAGCTCTTAACCACTATGCCACCAGGTCTCCACATGGCTGGTGCATACGGTACTTACCATGTACTCAGAAGGAGCCCTGGTGGCACCAGTGGTTAAGAGGTCAGCCGCTAACCAAAAGGTTGTTGGTTTGAACCCATCTGTCACATCTCTGGAGAAAGATGTGGCAGCCTGCTTCCATAAAGATTACAGCCTTGGAAACCCTATGGGGGCCATTCTACTCAGTCCTATAGGGTTGCTATGAGTCAGAATTGACTCGATGGCAATGAGTTTGGTTTGGTTGGTATGTACTCGGCTTTGTTCTAAATATATTTTACAAATATTAACTAATTTAATTCTCTCAGCAGCCCCTATTACCATCCCTATTTTAGAGATGAGGAAACTGAGAGCCACGTGGTTAAGCCACCTTCCTCCAGGTCACACATAGGCAAGTGTAGAGCTGGGATGGCACACAGCTGGCTCCAGAATCTCTCCTTAACCAAACACGAAGCCACCTCTTTAAAGGGGACTTTGAGGAGCCCTGGTGGCACAGTGGTTCAGTGCTCCGCTGGTAACCAAAAGGTTGGCTGTTGGAACCCACCAGTCGTTCTACAGAAGAAAGATGTAGAAGGCTGCTTCCATGAAGATTACAGCCTTGGAAGCCCTACAGGGGCAATTCTACCTTGTCCTAGGAGGTCATTGTGAGTCGGAATCTACTGGATGGCAACAGGTTTGGTTTTTGATTAAAGAGTGCTTCATGCTGAAATCTTCCGCCAAAACTAAATTCTGCTAGCGTCTTTCCCAGACACAGTTCTGGGTCTACCTTCTCCTCTGCTGGCGTCTTTCCCAGACACAGTTCTGGGTCTACCTTCTCCTCTGCTGGCGTCTTTCCCAGACACAGTTCTGGGTCTACCTTCTCCTCTGCTGGCGTCTTTCCCAGACACAGTTCTGGGTCTACCTTCTCCTCTGCTGGCGTCTTTCCCAGACACAGTTCTGGGTCTACCTTCTCCTCTGCTGGCGTCTTTCCCAGACACAGTTCTGGGTCTACCTTCTCCTCTGCTGGCGTCTTTCCCAGACACAGTTCTAGGTCTACCTTCTCTGCTGGCGTCTTTCCCAGACACAGTTCTGGATCTACCTTCTCCTCTGCTGGCATCTTTCCCAGACACAGTTCTAGGTCTACCTTCTCCTCTGACTGGGGCCTACAGTGCTGCTTGAGAATCGTGCTTGGCTTGGCTGCTAACCAAAGTGTCAGCAGTTTGAATCTACCAGCCGCTCCTTGGAAACCCTACGGGCCAGTTCTACTCTGTCCTATAGGATCACTATGAGCTGAAATTGACTTGATGGCAATGGGTTTGGTATGATTTTTGGTAGGAGTCGGTGGCATTGAGTTGCTAAACCTTGTAAATTGTGCCTCCTGTGTAGGAGCTCCTGGCACTGAGACAGTCGTGTCCACGGCCTGTGGTCTAGCTACCGTGAGTCAGAGCCTACAGGTGTGCATGACGACTCGTTCTGAGGCTTATGCTTGACTTCTCTCGCCAAGAGAATGCTGAATTTGAAGGGATCCAACATTTGGACAGCTTAGCAGTCAGAGACGCTGTGTTGGAGGGAACGTTTGTAGAAAGCTTCTTACAGTCTCTACAGCCTTTCTTCCCTCTGCCAGAGGGCACCGTAATGGTGCAGCCAAGGGCCCTAAGCTGTTGCACTAATCAGGGTCCCCACAGGGACAGATGGCACAATCAAATCTTAGTTGTTGCTGTTAGGTAGCTTCGAGCTACGTACAACAGAAGGAAACACTGCCTGGTCCTACACCATCCTCACAATCATTGTTTTGCTTTGAGCCCATTGTTGCAGCCAGTGTGTCAATCCATCTTGCTGAGGGTCTTCTTCTTTTTGCTGACCCTCTACCAAGTATGATGTCTAAAAAGACAATCAAATTAGGACCATCCAAGAAGGGTATGGAGCCCTCATGACAAAGTGGTTAAGAGCTACAGCTGCTAACCAAAAGATCGGCAGTTTGAATCTACCAGCTGCTTCTTGGAAACCCTATAGGGCAGTTCTACTCTGCCTTTTAGGGTCACTATGAGTTGGAATCAACTTTATGGCAAAATGTTTGTTTTTTTGTTTTGAGTATACAGGTAGACCCCTCATATGATGTATTCACATTTCATGAACCGCAGTTATGACCTTCTTTTTGTTGTTGTTACACCTTATCGTTAGCAATATGTACTACACAGTGTTACAGCAAGAGATTTGCTGATGTGATCATTCTCAGATGTTCACTGGCAGATGTTCAAAGGCAAATAAAGATCAGATTTATAAAGATACTGATAATAAAAGGCAATAATAATGAAAAAAAAAAAAAAGAGGTGTTCGGCTTACATCAGAGCCGACTTATGACAGAGTGGTCAGAAGAGAACGCCATCATAACTCGGGACTGGCTGTATTTACAAGGAGACTGAAGTACAAAGATGTGGGTGGAGCGTTGGGGAAGTTCAAGTGTTACCGTAGCAGCAGAGCTGTTTCCACCCCTAGGCCTGGGGGAGCACGGGAGGGAATGGCTGTCAGCACCTCCAAGACTGTATTTGTTGGCTGCTTTGAGAGGAGCACCAGCCTTCAATCAAGGGATGCAGGCAGCCCAAGTTGACCTTAAGCCATTTGCCTTGACTCATGGTGACCCCATGTGTGTCAGAGTAGAACTGTATCCCACAGGGTATTCAATGGCTGATTTTTTTTGGAAGTAGATTACCAGGCCTTTCTTCTGAGAAGCCTATGGGTGGACTTGAACCTCCAACCTTTCATTTAGCAGCTAAGCCTGTTAAGCATTTGCCCCACCCAGGGAGAAATTGGAGAGAAAAAAGGTGTAACAGGCACCAAGCAAATTAGCAGAACACATTACATTAGCTCTCAAAGCTTGGAAAATAATCCTATATTCTCTGAGACAAGTTACGCAATAACCCTGCCCGGCAGACTCTAGGTATTGGCTATACTCTCTGGATTCTGAGTGGAGGACCCTAAGCCCTGGGCTTCAGCTCTGCCTTCCAGTGCCCACTGGGACAACAACTCTGCTCCCTTGGCTTTAGGCACACCACTCTCTTAGTCCGTCTGAGCGGCAACTCCACCCTTAGAAACACCAGAGGCCATGGCTTCACCCTTTGAAACCCCTGAAGTCTTGGCCATACCTTTTGAGACTGAGGCAGCTTGGCTTCTTGTGTTGTCTCTTCAGCTTCTGTTTCCTGGTTTCTTGGCCTCTTGGCTGTTTGGACCTCATGCCCACATCTGCCCTGCTGTGGCAAGTGTTCTAAAGCTCAGTAGCTCCACTGATAAGTGCCCAGAGGACCCCACTCCACCAGGAAGCCTCCTGCACACAGGCACTCAGCTCTCTGGCTCTGTGGGTCAGCTCCAGTGCCATCTTGTGCTAGTCTCCTGGTTCTGCTGCTGCTGCTGGTTCTCTGCTGTTACCACTTCTCTGCTACTGCAGGTTCTCTGCTGCTGTGGTCCTCTGCTGCTGTCGCAACTCTATCCATTCACAGTTTCAAAACCACTTCCACATTTTGCGTATCTGTTAGAGCAGCAACCCGCTCTTGGTACCAATTGTCTTAGGCTGGGTTCTCTGAGAAGCAAAGCCAGTAATGCACATAAATATAGAGAGAGAGATTTATATTAAGGAAACAGCTCATGTGATTGCAGGGGTTGGAAAGTCCCAAGTCCTTGTATCAGGATAGAGTCCTTTCCCAATTCATGGAGCCACAGAAGCTGGGGGACCCAAGATGAGAAGGTTGGAGAGCAGGGATTCCACTCACAAGTTGCAATGGTCAAGGAATCCCCAAGGTTGGCAGGCAAGACCACAAGGTTTCTCCTGAGTCAGCTGCAGTGGCTGGCGAACCCAAGATAGGCAGGTCAGCGAGCAGAACTCTTGCTCACAGGCCGTGAAGATTGGCTAATCCCAAGAGGGACAGGTAAGCTGCTAGCTCAAGTCCCAAGAACCAGAGGTCAGACAAGACGGAGCTGCTGGATCCAGAACAAGCCAACAACCTTTGCAAGGTGAGCAGGAAAAGGAAGTAGACAGCAGAAGGTGGAGAGATGGAGGCTGAGGGGGCGGTGAGCCACCACAGGCCCCAACCCCACCGGTACCACTCGCGGATTCCATCATGGGGGTGATCACATATCAAATTTCTACAGGTAAGTGATCACAACATTATGCAACTGCCAAAACACTGAGAATCATGGCCCAGCCAAGTTGACATACAATCTTAACCATCACAGAGCCTTTTGGTTAGTAGCCAATCACATCTCTAGAATCTGAATACAACACAGCGAAACAATTAGAGCAGGGGTGGACAAACAACAGCCTGAGGGCCACATTTGGCTTGCACCTATTTTTTAAATAAAGCTTTATTGGGACACAGCCACGGTCATTCCTCGACATATTGTCTATGGCTGCTTTTGCCCTACAACAGTGGAGTTGAATAAAGCTGTTGCTGTCGAGTCAGTTCCAACTCATAGTGACCCTATAGGACAGAGTGGAACTGCCCCATAGGGTTTCCAAAGGGTGGCTGGTGGATTCAAACTGCTGACCTTTGGTTATCAGCTAAGCTCTTAACCACTGCACCACCATGGCTCCGGAGTTGAAGAGTTATGACTGATACTATGTGGTCTGCAAAGCCTAAACAATCACTGTCTGGCTCCTTACAGAAAAAGTTTGCTGACCCTGAATTAGAGTCAATTTTTACAGTGAAACATGATACCCGGCAATATCACAGATGGGTTTAGGGTGACTGGGTTTGAGTTACTTTCCACTACTAGACTCAGACTTGGCTGTCTTGTTCTGGCTGTATCCCTGGTGCCTAGCCCAGGACTTCACACAAAATGGGTGCCCAATAAATGTTTGTTGAATACATGAATGAACCTCCCTGTGTGCAGATCATACAGGCATTCAGCAAAAGTTGATTTGACACTATCACTATCCATAATGGAACTTCACTTTACAGAGACACGAGACATCTACTTGCCATAGATCTTCCCAGCACTTTTCCATAACGGGCTTTGTTTGGCATTTCAATTTGTATCTTTTTCCTTTGCTTCATTTAAAAGTTCTGATATGAACTGTTTGCAGAAGAGAAGGAAAGGCAATCTGCTATTGTGCACGGAGTGAGTGGAGTTTTTCCTCAGGTCTGTGTTCTCTGCTTATGTCTCCTGGATTGTGTAATGGATTGAATTGTGTCCCGCAAAATATGTGTTGTAAATCCTAGCCCCTGCACCTGTGGTGGGAAACTCTGGTGGCATAGTGGTTAACAGCTACGGCTGTTAATCAAAAGGTCAGCAGTTTGAATCTACCAGGCACTCCTTGGAAACTCTATGGGGCAGTTCTACTCCATCCTAGAGGGTCACTATGAGTCGGAATTGACTCAACAGCAACAGGTTTTGGTTTTTGACACCTGTGGCTATAATCCCATTGGGCAATGGGTTTTCTCTGTTACATTTTATTAACAAGACAGTATTAGCGGAGGGAGTGTCTTGAGTCAATCTCTTTTGAGGTATAAAAGAGCAGATTCAGCAAGGAATCCAGGAAGCAGAGATGAGGGAAGAGAGATGCTAAGCCACGTGAAGATCGCCCAGGAGCAGGAGCTCGAGGGAGACAAGTGCTTTCCCCCAGAGCCAACAGAGAGAGAGAGAGTCTTCCCCTAGAGCCAGCACCCTGAATTCGGACTTCTAGCCTTCTATTGGGAGCAAATAAATTTCTGTAAGAGTCACCCATCTGTGGCATTTCTGCTATAGAGGTACTAGATGACTTAGACAGAACGTGTCTGGACTTTTGACTTGGTGTACGAAGACTGAACCCAGAGTTGCCCGTAAGGTCTCTCAGTGGTTCTTATGCGCTCCCACCCCCCACCCCCAGCTTGACTGTGGCTCTTAGCTATTTACCAGGTGATTCTTCCAGGTGGGTGGGTTGGGAAAAAAGGTCAAATATTTACTTCTGAGAAAATGTTATCTTCTGGGAGCATTCATCAATTCATTCAATCATTCTTTCAACCGGTGTGTATTAAGTGTCCACTCTGCCAAGCATTCTCCTAGCAGCAGAAGATAAAGCAGAGAAAAAAGCAGACGAAAATGAAATTCTCGCCTCCATGAAATTTATACCCTGGAGTGCATGTGTGTGTGTGAGAGAGAGAGAGGTTTTTTGGTTTTTTTTGTTTTAAATAAGTAAAACATGAAGCATATCAGATGGCAATAAGTTCTCTAGAGAAAAGCAGGAGGGTGTAAATAAGGTCTTCTCCTACCCTGCCGTCTGATGTTATGAGGAGCACCACTGAGCTCTAAATGTAGCTGGCTATTTGACCAGGAAGAAAAGTGAAAAAAAAAAAAAAGTCATTTATTGAAAACTCATCTTTGCTGGGATTTGGAGTTGTTAGCAAGGTGATAGTGGCAATTCATCCCCCTCCCTTGAGATTCCAGCATGCACCTTTGACGTAACACATTTGCCCAAGTGGAGGGAATGCCTTAGGTCCGCACAGAAAACAAGGACAACACAGAAGTGAGCTGATGGTGGCCCTTTGGGAAAGGTTGGCCAAACTCATGTAGGTACACTCTCCTGTGGCCAGAATCCTCTGTGAGCCAGGCAACTGGCCTTCACGCTCCCTTCACTCCAAACAAGAGGAAAGATCCAATGCTTCAGAAATTACCCCTGGACTCACACATGAAAACACAGCTTCCTACTCGCCAGGGCCCACCCAACAGTGCTGGGTAAGCTGTGCAACAAAGCAAGGGGCTGGGGAGAGGGTTTGAGTTTCACACATACTCCGAACACACTGAAAACCATGAAAAACAATCTTCTCCAAGACTGGATTGGCTTGGCCAATTACATCGAACCTTTCACAAAACGCACTTCCAGGAGGCACTGTACAGACACAGCAGACACAGCTTAAGACCGCAACGTCGCCTTTCTGCTCCCCAACCCGAGGACCCCAGGCGGTGGTGCTGAATGGAAATGGAGGTGAGACCCAGGAAGGGCTACAGAGACCTTCGTGTGTGCTCCTGGAGGCGCTTTTCAGCAGGGTTGAGGATAACCGGCTCCCACAGCCCCGTAGGGGGCTGGGAGAAGATTTTATTCCTACAGTCCCTTCCCCAGAAATGAATTGGCCTCTTCTCCATCTCCTCCAACAAGTCTCCATAGTGTGGGGATGGGAGCTAGGGTTTGCCAGGCCCAGGACACAGTCCAGAAGTCAGCCAGAATAAGGGCAGTTGGGGTTCCTCCAGCTGAGACATGGGTCCCACAGAGCTGCCTTCGGAGCCATCCAAATGTCAGTCGTGGCCACTGCAGCTTTTCTGTGAACTTGTTGCCCTTTCCCACACTGCAGGCAGAAAAACAAAAACTTTTTTATCCCTAGCTTTGCTCCATCTTCATTTCTTTCATCCTCCCTCCAAATTTGAACAGAAAAACCAAAAAAAAAAAAAAAACCATACCCATTGCCATCAAGTTGATTCCAACTCATAGCAACCCTATAGGAAAGAGTAGAACTGCCCCATTGAGTTTCCAAGGAGCGCCTGGTGGATTCGAACTGCCGACCTTTTGTTTAGCAGCTGTAGCTCTTAACCACTGCACCATCAGGGTTAACCTAAAATTGTTCTTAAGGTTTAAAAAGACACACACACACATATATGTATGTATATATACTCACACACAAAATCACCCCTTCAGCCCCCCAATTAAACACTTCGGATATGACCCCTGCCTAAGCTGATCACTGGGGCTAAATTTGCCCTGTCCTGGGACAGTAATATCTCCAACCCTCTTCTTGTACTTATGCCAAGACATACTGTATTTAAGAAGGGTTGAAATTCCCCATGGCATTTTCTTTAAATATTTGTTTATTTTTCCCACAGGAAACTTTACAGTGAAGTATACATTTCTGAATTGATCCCTTTTTCCCAGTGTTTCCCTCTTTAGCAAATCCTTGGGTAGCTCACAGTGGACGGCCTTCCTAGTTTGCCGCCTTACAGCCGTGCGAGACATTTTCGTCTGCACTGCATGGCTTGACCAATGGCAGCCAGTTTGTCATTTGCTCAGTAAATTGTAGTTACTGCCTTGTTCAGGACTCCTCTTCACACGGAAGAAACATCCCCCAAAGCCAATCAGACCCCATTATTTTTTTATCTCTTCTAGGATCACAGCCATCATTTCCTCTTGTTGACAACTCTGAGGGCTCCCTGTAGGGCTGACTGTACAAACCAAGTCTTACCGAACTTTCAAAGCCAGTAATAGTTTGCCAGACTTTGTTTTCCAGTTATAGGAACAGAACAAACAAACTGTAACAAAGGGAAATGAGGAATCAATAAAGATAAGCTAGAATAAGTGGCTGATGCATACAGAAAAAGTTTCCAAGTGAGGCACTCTAGGGGGTCATTTTACAGCAATTGTTTATTTGCAGGAATGGGAGGACCAGTCAGAAAATATAACCAACTAATCTGTATCTGCCCTGCCAGCCATCAGAATAAGCCAGCACAAAACACCTCGTCATCGACGTTCTTGGGTTCACATTCTCATCGCAGGCAGTCTTGTGAGTCAGGGTATCTAAAGAGCAGAGCATAGCAGCAGGGAAGCCCTTCGCCATGAGGAATCCAAGGCTGGGTGGCGTTCTCAAGCCTTGGAAGGACTGTCTGCAGCCTTTGCTGTGAACGTGGGAGCTTGCTGAAATAGGTGGAGATACTGTCATCAGCATCTGTTTCCCGTAACTGGCTGTGTTTCTGTTGCAGGTCAGCGTGGAACTCCAGGGTTAGAAGGGGGGAGATTCAAGTGCTTCAGAAGTACATTTCATGCTGGATCTAAATTGAGAAGTAATTGATCCCCGTGAGCTCTTATGGAGAATCCACTAGGCTTTTGTCCCTGTGCTTAATGTCGCCACCTCATTGTCTAACCCCAGGGGAGCCATTCCCATCCTAGTCCCTAAGAATGGCCACCCCAGCACTGTGCAATCCAAAGCTCGATCAGCCACGTCTGGTGACCACCAAAGCTAGGCGTCACAGGAATTCTGAAGTCTGAAGAAGGCTCCCTCTGCTCTCAAAGAGCTTATAGTCTGGCAGGGAGGAAAAGATTGCTGTAGAAACAGCTATAATACTGGGCAGGGCAAGTTCAGTAGCAGAATGGAAGTAAGTAACCCAAAATGAACTCAGAGCTAACCTGCAATGTAAACAGCAGGCAAAGGAAGAGAAACGGAGGGAGAGGCGAAGGCTGGGGTTGGCTTATGGAAGCCTTAAATGCCTGGCCTGAAAGTGGTAGACCATCAAGAGTTGTGCTTTAGTAAGATAAAACTGAAAACAAGAAAAATTGGCAAATGGCGACACCGGAGCCAGGGAGCCAGGTAGAAAGACACTTGAAATAGGCTAGGTAAAAGATAAGGTGCTAAAGTAGGAAGATCACAGCGAAAACAGAAGAAAGGTGATGGGCTTAGGAGATGTTTTGAAGTTTATAAAAATTCATTTTAACTAACCATAAGGTGACAAGTGAGGAAATTAGTAAGAAAAAAAGTCCTGATTAATCCCAACTTTAACCCCATGTGTGTCAGAGTAGGACGTACTCCACAGGGTTTTCGGCAGCTGGTTTTTCAGAAGTAGATGGCTAGGACTTTCTTCCGGGGACTCTCTGGGTGGACTCAAGCCTCCCTTTTGGTTACCAGCCCAGCTTGTTAACCATTTGCAATACCCAGGAACTTCCACTTTACAATAAACCCAAAATCCAAACCTGTTGTCTTTGAGTTAATTCTAACTCATGGCAACCCCGCGTGTTACAGAGGAGAACTGCTCCATAGGGCTTTCTTGGCTGTAATCTTTGCAGAAGAAGATCACCAGGCCCTTCTTTCATGGCGCTGCTGGGTGTGGGAACTGCCAAACTTTAGGTCAGCAGTCAAGCATGAGTGGTGTGTGCCAACAGGGCCTCCTACTTTATAATAGGTGCCTAGGGCTCTTTTTTTTTTTTTTTAGGGCTCTAGGGAAGGCGCTCTCTGCCGCTCTGCGGGGAGATCTTTGTCTCTTTTCAGCATCTCTAGGCCCAGCATTCTTTGCTTCCGTGGGACTCTTTATGGGGCGTGCCATCTGTCTTCCTCCAACTCTGCTTCTTCGCTTCCTTGCTTAATTTGCTCCTCTTATAGTGGCTAAGGGAAACCCTGGTGGCATAGTGGTTAAGTGCTACGGCTGCTAACCAAAAGGTTGGCAGTTCGAATCCACCAGGCACTCCTTGGAATTTCTATGGGGAAGTTCTACTCTGTCCTATAGGGTTGCTATAAGTCGGAATCGACTCAACAGCAATGTTTTTTTTTTTTTTTTAATTTCAATTAAGAGCTACAGCTGCTAAACAAAAGGTCAGCAGTTCGAAGCCACCAGCTGCTCCTTGGAAATCCTATGGGGCAGTTCTACCCTGTCTTATAGGCTCTCTATGAGTCAGGATCGACTCTATGGCAATGGGTTTTTTTACAACACATGTTTTGGGGGACATGATTCAACTATAATAAAATGACTTTAAATACCCCATTGTAGAAGAAGTACAGCCCCAAACTAAAACCATTAAAAGAAAAATTAACCATGAAGACAAGAGAGCAGGAAGTCACTTATTTAGCCACGGTGGGACAGCTGAGGGCATGTTTTAGACAACAGTTACAGTTCTTAAAAGAGATTGCTGCCTAGACAACCTTCTGTGGCTTTCAGCCTCAGGCAAAATTCCAGAGGAGAGCCATTAGGTCAGTTTAAAGCCCAAGACTGTTTTGGATTTAAAGACCATTGTCACTTACTTCAATTTACAGCCTCTAATACACCTCCCCTTGGGGATTTTCCTAACAGAAGACTTGTCACAGAGTCATTAGCAAAGATTAAAAACACTTCCAATGAAATTTTCCAAGTCCGTTCCTCCCACACTCCCTTAACCATGACACATGTTGTTGTTCACTGCCATCGAGTCAGCCCCTAACGCATGGCGATTCCGCGAACAACAGACCATTGTGAACCCTAGGGTTTTCAGTGACTGATTTCCAGAAATTGAGCACCAGGCCTTTCTTCCTAGTCTGTCTTAATCTGGAAGCTCTGCCGAAACCTGTCCAGCATCCTAGCATCACGCGAGCTCTCACTGATGAACAGGACAGGTCGTGGCTGTGTGTGAGGTGCATTGGCTGGGAATCAAACCTGGGTCTCCCACATGCAAGGCTAGAATTCTACCACTGAACCACCACTGTCCCGCCATAACACAAGCTGAAGACAAATTTTAGGAACAAATAGAGAAAACTTAACTGTGACAGAAGAAAACCTCCCTTTACATGAGGCTGCTGTTAAGTCTTGCAGTAAACACTAACACTTAGCAAAGGGCAAACGTTGTGACCCCGTTCAGTATTGCAGGAGAGCTCCAAAACTGAGGCACTTGGCTGGTATCAGAATGACTGGTCTAGGCCTGAACCCCAACTCCATCTTGGCTTTTGGTTATTTCCCCTGCAACCCTAACCTTTAGACAGTCTCAGGTACATAACAAAGGAAACGTTTTTCTCTGTAGTTAAACTTAAGATATGGAAAGAATGCTCCTAAAGGAGGGTCTTTACACAAGACCAAGGTGGATTAACCAGTAAGCAAGGTACACACAGCCTTGTTGTGTTTACCTACAAATCTGTGGTGAACAATTTCACGAGGGTTTCAAAGATGTGGTGAAAAACAGGTCAAATTGTGCACTAGAGATTAGTAAGTAAGCACGAGTAAGCCCATGCTTATGTTGCTTATTGGGTAATCTGTCCTTGTATGAGACCCTTTTCAGAAATCCCCTCAGCAGCCCTCAGGAAATGTTTTACCTCAAACAAATGAACAGCCCTCAGGAAATGTTGTACTCAAAACAAGCTATTTTTAACAGAATGTTCTCAGAAAGAATGTTGTGTAATTATCTTGTGACCACCCTGTAAACCCCACCCCCCTTGCTGTTGTTGTTGTTAGGTGCCTGGGAGTCAGTTCCAACTATAAGCGATCCTACGCACAACAGAACAGAACGACTGCCAGGTCCTGCACTGTCCTCACAATCATTGCTATGCTTGAGCCCAGTGTTGCAGCCACCGTGTCAATCCATCTCATTGAGGATCTTCCTCTTTTCCCCTGACCCTCTATTCTACCAAGCATGATGTCCTTCTCCAGGGACTGATTTCTCCTGATAACATGTCCAAAGTACGTGAGACATAATCTCACTTGCTTCTAAAGAGCATCCTGGTTGTACTTTTTCCAAGACAGATTTGTTCGTTCTTTTGGCAGTCCATGGTATATTCAATATTCTTTGCCAATACCACAGTTCAAAGGTGTCAATTCTTCTTTGGTCTTCCTTATTCATTAGCCAGCTTTCACATGCATATGAGAGGATTGAAGACACCATGGCTTGGGTCAGGCACACCTTAGTGCTCAAGGTGACATCTTTGCTTTTCAATACTTTAAAGAGGCCTTTTGCAGCAGATTTGCCCAATGCAATGCGTCTTTTGATTTCTTGACTGCTGCTTCCAATGCTGTTGATTGTGGATCCAAGGAAAATGAAATCCTGGACAACTTCAATCTTTTCTCCATTTATCACAATATTGCTTATTAGTCCAGTTGTGAGGATTTTTGTTTTATTTCCTTTGCGGTGTAATCCATACTGAAGGCGGTGGTCTTTGATCTTCATCAGTGTTTCAAGTCCTCTTCACTTTCAGCAAGCAAGGTTTTGTCATTTGCACATCACAGGTTGTTAATGAGTCTTCCTCCAATCCTGATGCCCCATTCTTCTTCATATAGTCCAGTTTCTCAGATTATCTGCTCAGCATACAGACTGAATAAGTATAGAGAAAGGATACAACCCTGACGCACACCTTTCCTGATTTTAAACCATGCAGTATCCCCTTGTTCTGTTCGAACGACTGCCTCTCGGTCTACGAACAGATTCGTCATGAGCACAATCAAGCGTTCCGGACTTACCATTCTTTGCAATGTTATTCATAATTTGTTATGATTCACAAAGCCTTAGCGTAGTCAATAAAACACAGGCAAACATCGTTCTGGTATTCTCTGCTTTCAGCCAGAATCCGTCTGACATCGTCTTCCAAATCTGGCCTGAATTTCTGACAGTTCCCTGTCGATATACTGCTGCAGCCGCTTTTGAATGATTTTCAGCAAAAGTTTGCTTGTATGTGATATTAGTGATATTGTTCAGTAATTTCCACATTTGGTTGGATCACCTTTCTTGGGAATAGGCAGAAATACGGATCTCTTCCAGGTACATATCTTCCAAATATCTTCACATAGAGGAGTGAGCACTTTCAGCGCCGCATCTGTTTGTTGAAACATCTCACCTGGTATCCCGTCAACTCCTGGAGCCTTGTTTTTCACCGATGCCTTCAGTGCAGCTTGGACTTCTTCCTTCAGTACCTTTGGTTCACGATCATATGTTACCTCCCCATGCTTTTTAGTACAGTGACTGTGTATTCCTTCAATCTTTTGATTCTTCCTGCATCGTTTGATATTTTCCCCATAGAATCCTTCACTTTTGCAACTTGAGGCTTTAATTTTTTTCTTCAGTTCTTTGAGAAATGCTGAGCGTGCTCTTTCCTTTTGGTTTTCTATCTCCAGGTCTTTGCACATGTCATCATCAGAACTTTGTGTTCTCCAGCTGCCCTTTGAAATCTTCTGTTCAGCTCTTTTATTTCATCATTTTTTCCTTTTGCTTTAGCTGCTCACCGTTCAACGGCAAGTTTCAGAATCTCTTCTGACATCCATTTTGGTCTTTTCTTTCTCTCATGTCTTTTTAATGACCTCTTGCTTTCTTCATGTATGATGTCCTTCCACAACTGGTCTGGTCTTCAGTCATTAGTGCTCAATTCGTAGAATCTGTTCTTGAGATGGTCTCTAAATTCAGGTGGGATATACTCAAGGTCGTACTTTGGCTCTTACTGACTTTTTCTAATTTTCTTCAGTTTTGACTTGAACTCGCATATGAGTAATTGATGGTCTGATCTGCATTCGGCCCCCAGCCTTGTTCTGACTGATGATATTGAGCTTTTCCATTGTCTCTTTCCACAGCTGTAGTTGATTTGATTCCTGTATATTCCATCCTGGCAAGGTCCATGTGTATAGTCGCCACTTATGTTAGTGAAAAAAGGTTTTGCAACGAAGAAGTCATTGGTCTTGCAAAACTCAATCATGTGATCTTTGGCATCTATTTACCAAGGCCATATTTTCCAACTACGGATCCTTCTTGTTTCCAACTTTCACATTCCAATCACCAGTAATTACCAATGCATCCTGATTGCATGTTCAATCAATTTCAGACTGCAGAAGTTGATAAAAATCTTCAATTTCTTCATCTTTGGCCTTAGCGGTTGGTGCGTAAATTTGAGTAATAGTTATATTAACTGATCTTCCTTGTAGGCATATCTATATTATCCATCCTATCAGTGACAGTGTTGTACTTCAGGATAGATCTTGAAATGTTGTTTTTGACGACGAACACAAGGCCATTCCTCTTCAAGTTGTCGTTCTTGCTATAGTAGACCATATTATTGTCTGATTCAAAATGACCAGTTCAAGTCCATTTCAGCTCACTAATGTGTAGGATAAATGTGTTTCATTTAATTTTTGACGATTTCCAATTTTCCTAGATTCATACTTCATACATTCTACCCCCCTTAGTAACGTATTTCTGTAATTTAGGAAACTAGCCAATCCAAAAAGCGCACATATGTGTTTCCAACCAATCGTTGTACAGCCCATGCTTCAAGTCGTCCTGCCTCCTGATTTCACCTCATAAACATGCCTCCGTAACTCCACCGTTTTGGAGCATCTGGTTTCACTTTGTGAGATTAGACATGCCCCTAGTTTGAACTGTTTTAGACCTTCAATAAATCTCTTATACTAACAGCATGCGCATTCCTACCCTTAGTCAGAATGATGTAGGCTGTAGAAGTTCCGTAACTTTCTGCTCCAGTTCTGAGCCACATCATGTGTGCTATTGAGTTTCCAAGAGTTTGTTCTCACCTGCTCCTCTTCCTAGAAAGCTCTCTCACCTTCTTGGTCTCCGACCAGCATTCCTCTTATGAGCCCGTACCCCTTAGTTCATGCTTTTATTTCCACTGTATTGAGTTTAGCTGTTTACATCTTTGTTTTTACTTTTAGATTCGATCAAAAAAGGTAAGTACAAAATTATATGCTCTTATTCTGACCAACAAAACAAAGGAAAATAAATTTCAAGGTCATATGCTGATAATATGCTGCATTTGTGTCAATAAAATAACACTAAGAAACACATTGCAAAAGAATATGTAAATATTCACTCCAAGGTATAGACCTAGAGGAATTGAAAACAGGTACTCAAACAATACACTTATACCCATGTTCATAGCAGCGCTATTCACAATAGCCAAAAGGTAGAAAGAGACCAAATGTCCCATCAATGGAAAAGAGGATAAACAAATTGCGGTATATCCATACAGTGGAATATTGTTGTTAGTTGCCATCTGGTCAACTCATGGTGACTCCATGTACCATAGAATGAAACATTACCCAGTCCTGCTCCATCTTCTAATCATTGCTGTACTTGGGTCTACTGTTGTAACCACTGTGTATTTTGTGTGCCTTCCAACCGAGGAGGCTCATCTTCCTGCACTAGATCAGACAATATTCTTTCTGATCCATAGAATTTTCATTGACTACTTTTTACATGTAGATTGCCAGGCCTTTCCTTCTAGTCTGTTTTAGTCTGAAAACTGTCCACCATAGGAGACCCTGCTGGTATTTGAAATACCAGTGGCATAGCTTCCAGCATCATTAAAAAAAAAAAAAAATATGTTGCTGTTGAGTAGATTCTGATGCAGTGACCCTATAGGACAGAGTAGAACTGTCCCATAGGATCTCCCAGGAGCAGCTGGTAGATTCGAACTGCTGACCTTGTGGTTAGCAGCTGTAGCTCTTAACCACTGCACCACCAGGGCTCCATAGCAACACGCAAACTACCACAGTGCAGCAAGCTGACAGAAGGGTAGTGAACAATAGGATATTGTTCGACCAGAAAAAGGAATAAAGTACTAATACATGCTACAACATGAGTAGACCTCCCAAAACATTATGCGACATGAAAGGAGCCAGTTACAAAAAGACCACCTACTACATACTTTTATATACGTGAAACAGCCAGCTTTCTAAGCCCATGGAGAAGAGCCCGACTGGTGGTTGCCAAGGCTGGGTCACGGGAAAATAGGCAGTTAAGTGCTTAACGGGTGCGAAGTTTCCTCTGGGGGTGATGAGCATGTCTGGGGCTAAGTAGATGTGGCGGTTACACACACTGCGAGTGTACTGGACATCATTGAATTCTTCACTTTAAAATGGCTAATTTTACGTTATATGAATTTCATCTCAATTTTTTAAAAAGTGTTAGCAAAAACAAGAGTATCTAAATAATTTCATTCATATACTCTCGTGCCCTCTGTGGATTATGCTTCACCTGGAGACTCTCCTTCACCTCCAAAACTGTCCCTGCCACCACTACACAGGCCTCAGGAGTGCCTCTCCCCCGTTAGTGCCCTGGTCTCACAGTTGGTTGAGGGTCTTGTGCCCTTATGGAGATGAGTACCACCCTGGATGCTTAAACTAGACTTTACTAAAGGCTTAGGGAGAAGCAAGGGGAACACACAGAGAGAACACACAGGCAGGTAATGTGTTGGGTAAATTACAGAGGCCACAGTTTAGAGTCCTCTATAAGTGACTCTACAGATTAGGGTCTTCACAGAGCCACTGACAGAAGTCATCTTAACCTGTCATCCATGAGGGTCTAGCCTCTTTACATTACGGACGCTAGAGAGTGAGGCTGCAAGGCCTCGCCTGCCTAGAAACTGCCTTCTGAGTTCCACTTTCTGTCTAACCTGTATTAGGCAGCAATAGCCAATCCCCACCCATAGGAACACCTCAAGTTATACTCTAGAGAAATGCCAGAAGATGTCCTAAAACGTGTTTCTTCCCTGCTCAAAAACACCTGATTGTTGCCTATTCATTCACTGATTCATTCATTCCCCAAACCCACCATCCATGCTCGCTCTCCCTCTGGCTTTGACCCTACTAGCCTTCTTTCTGAAATCATCGCCATATGCTCCACTTTATCTGGATGACCCCTCTTCATCCTTCCGGTCTCTGCTTAAATGCTCCTTCCTTCAGGAAGCCTTCCCAGATACTCCATTAGACCTTTCACTTTTCCTGCTGTTGCTCTTCTTTCTCTTTATTTTAGTGATCTATTTGTTCCTGCCTGTCTCCAGACTCATGTAGAAGCTCCACGAGTTGAAGAATAAGTGCTACCTTGTACATCATTGGATCTCCAGTTCCTGACCCACAATAAGGTGCTAGATAAATATTTGTTGAATAAACGAATTGTGTAGTATAATGCATTGCACATGGAGAGGAGCTATTGATAAATGTTTTTTAATTAAACAAAGTGCTCAGACTGGGTTGTTGTCCATGTTAATATGCCGACATCTTCAGGTAGAGTAAGCTTCGGTTACTCTATTATTGTCAGTCTAATCTAGCTCTTCTGCCCTGAAAGGAAGGGGTCTGGAATATACTGGTTTATTTCCCTACCCTGACTCTGTGCCATGTCTACATGAGAGGATTTAACTATCTTAAATCAAAGGCCTGACTGTGTGCCATGTTTATATGAGATAATTTTGCTATCTTAAGCCAAGGGCGCTATTTGGTGAATAGAAATCCCTGGGTGGTGTAAACTGTTAATGCTAATGCCCTCAGCTGCTAACAGAAACGTCAGAGGTTCAAGTCCACCCACAGGTGCCTCGAAGAAAGTCCCGGTGACCTACTTCTGAGAAAACCCCATAGAGCACAGTTCTACTCTGACACACATGGGGCCACCATGAGTCGGAGTCAGCTTGGCGGCAGCTTGGTTATTTCGTGAACGGCACCAGGTGTAAAACCCGAGACTATTTATGAATCTACCCAATACCCTGGGCAACCCACACAGCTGTCTTCCAGGTCTGTCCAGGAATTAGGATATTAGACGGTCAGCAATGCTTACAAATTCTTACCTGTAACAGCAGTTCTCAACTACTGTAATATTTCAGCCATTATTGCTATTCACAGTGAGAGAGACCCAACCTTATTAAAGTGCCTTTTTGAGAAGTGTTGACTGTAAGCTTAACAACAGATCATCTGCGTTCATGTGGCTCTTCAGTAGAAAGTGCTCCCGTCAAGCCAGATTTCTACTCAAAGCAAACCTTATCAATGGGAAATGTTGACATAACCCCTTCTGCAGGTGAGTCAAGCTCTGCTCAGCTCACCTTTGGAGGCTGCTGTGACTTCCGCTAAATAACTGCTTCCAGCACTTCCTTTTCATGCAGGGAGAAGTCAGACCAGGCTGGTTATCGCCTTCTACCGAACGCTATTAACCCGGAGTGGAAGGTGGGAGGAACTACAGACAACCTATTGTAAACAAGTCTACTCTGGTCTACCAGCAACAGCTCCCTTTAGAGAAAACAAGCCCAACAGTCAAGAACATCTTTTTTTATTTTATTTTTTAGGAATAGCGGGAACGATTACACTTTGCAATGAAAAAGAAGTACACATGAGTGACCTCTTTTTCTCTTTACATTTGCTCCTTAAAATATATCTCTTGCCCATTGTTGTTCAGTCCATTCTGACTCACAGTGACCCTCTAGGACAGGGTAGAACTACCCCATGGCGTTTCCAAGGTTGTTTCTAATCTTTATGGAAGAAAACTGTCACATCTTTCTCCTGCAGAGTGTCTGGTGGGTTCAAACTGCCAACCTTTTAGTTAGCAACCCAGAGCACTTAACCACTATACTACCAGAGCTACTTTAAAATATATCTCTATATTCCACTGGTCTCACTTCCGTGGGAGCAAGTGAGAATGAAGAAAATTAAAGATACAAGAGAAAGATTAGTCCAAAGGACTAACAGACCACAACAACCACAGCCTCCACCGGACTGAGTCTAGTACAACTAGCTGGTGCCCAGCTACCACCACTAACTGCTCTGACAGGGATCACAATAGAGGGTCCCGGACAGAGCTGGAGAAAAATGTAGAACAAAATTCTAACTCACAAAAAAAGACCGGACTTACTGGCCTGACAGAAACTGGAGAAACTCGGAGAGTATGGCCCTCAGGCAATCTTTTAGCTCAGTAATGAAGTCACTCTTGAGGTTCACCCATCATTCAAAGGTTAGAGAGGCCCATAAAACAAAATGAGACTAAAGGGGCACATCAGTCCAAGGGCAAGGACTAGAAGGCAGGAGGGGACAGGAAATCTGGTAATGGGGAACCCAAGGTCAAGAGGGGAGAGTGTTGACATGTTGTGGGGTTGTTAACCAATGTCATAAAATAATATGTGTACTAACTGTTTAATGAGAAGCTGGCTTGTTCAGTAAACCTTCATCTAAAGTACTATATATATATATATGTATATATTTTATCACCAATATTAAAGGGAAACCCTGGTGACTTATTAAAAAAAAAAAAGGCTGCCATCGAGTCATTTCCAACTCATGGAGCCCCAGTGTATGTCAGAGTAGAACTGTGCTTCATAGAGTTTTCAGTGGCTGGTTTTTCTGAAGTAGATCTCTAGGCCTTTCTTCTGAAGAGCCTCTGGGTGGACTCAAACCTCCAACCTTTCGGCTAGCAGCTGAGCATGTCAACTGCTTTTACCACCCAGGGACTCCAAAGGGCTTAGTGAATACTGTTTTAACCAACTTATAGATTCTTTATATAAAAAAAAAATAGGAGCACAATTCCAATGGGTTTCTCTTACCAGAAAGTAAAACTATAATCTTTGTATGGAGGGACTTAAGAATGATGGATCTGATGATACACCTGTTTTATAGACAAACCCCTCTGCAGAACTTACCATACACCAGGCAACCTCTGTGACGGAAGACAATCACTCTTTGTACTGTTCAACATCATGCTTGTAGCCATAATAATATTAAGCATGAGCTGACCAGAGTGAGTTATACATATGTTTTAGCCTAGATTCTAAGCAGGAAGTGACTCTTGTCACCAAAGGAAATTTAACCTGCCCCTCTCATGAACTCAGCAGGATGCTGACCCCAGAGATAGTGCAGCTGGCAAAGAGAAGACAGGCAGGTCTAGTGCTCATGGGAAAGAGAAGCCTGCAGGGCCAAGGAAAGAGTCAAATATTATCCCCTGACCAACAAGTAAGGAAGCATGAGCACTCAGCACAGTGTGTAGGAGGGAGGAATCACTCCCCGATGACTGCTGAATGTGGCTTGTGCTTCTCATAGACTATGACAGAAGATCACTAGGGATGGCAACAATGGTTTCAAAGTCCCATCCTAGTGTAGAGTGGCATCAGACAAGACATCATGGGGCACACGGAAGAGAACGTGTAAAACTTGAACAATGCAAGAGAGAAAGTTCTCTAGGCTGTACCAGAATCGAGGTCTTTCCCCAAAACACACTGGATTAGGGTTCACCCTAGATTCTTTATAAAAACTGAAAGTTTTTATAAGAACCCAACCGTATATAACATTTGGGTTATATAAATATATATGTATATATACTTATACATACATACTTTTTTTTATATATATGTGTGTGTAGATACATATATAAGGAGTCCTGGTGGTACAGTGGTTAAAGCAATCGACTGCTAACAGGTCAGTGGTTTGAAACCACCAGCGGCTCCACAGGAGAAAACGTGGCAGGCTGCTTCTGCAGAGATTTACAGCCTTGGAAACCCTGTGAGGTCATTATGAGTTGGAATCAACTCAACGACAGTGGGTTGTGTATAGATACACATATTTAAAAGCACACCTAATTAAATATAAATAAGTATTTAATTGTTGATATTCTCATTCCAACTATTCTCCAAAAAGTTCTTTTATATTTTTAGGAAGTACTGAGTTGAAAACATTCCTCTAAGTGTTGGGTGTCTACATACTGAGCCAGATGACTCCTGCCTGGTATTACAGTCAGGATTTAGTACCCACAGTGGATTAAATACCTAAGCAGCCTACCTTACAGAGTCCTGTATTAATATGCTGGGAGCCCTGTGGTGCAGTGGTTAAGCACTCAGCTGCTAACAAAAAGTTCAGCAGTTCGAACCCACCAGCTGCTCCATGGGAGAAAGAGGTGGCAGTCTGCTTCTGTAAAGATTTACAGCCTTGAAAACCCTATGGGGCAGTTCTGCTCTGTCCAGTAGGGTGGCTGTGAGTCAGAATCAGCTTGATGGCATTGGGTTATATTGATATACAGTTGATCCTCATTATTTTCAAATTCCATATTTGCAAATTAACCTACTTATTGAAAATCATTACTCTGGGCCCTTTTGCAGTCATTCACGTGCGCAGAGAGGTGAAAACTCTGTTGCGAGAGGCACAGGTTTTCAGCTGAGGTCAAACGTTACACTCTGCCTTCTTCTTTTTGCTCTCGTACAATAAACAAGTTTTCTTTCACGGTCTATTTAGTGCCATGTTTTTCATATGTTGTGCTTTGCATAGGTAATTTCACTGTTTAAAATGGCCCCCAAGTGTAGTGTTAAAGTGCTGCCTAGTGCTCCTAAATGCTAGAAGGCTGTGGTGTGCCTTATGGAGAAAATCTGTGTGTCAGGTAACTCATTCAGGCATGAGTTATAGTGCCGTAGGCCAAGAATTCAAAGTTAATGAGACAACAATATGGTATATCCAAAAGCAAACAACCAAAAAAAGAAGATAAAATTCACTTGTCTGTCTATGAGGCCTCTTTGGAATGTGTAATATAACATCTACCATGTGTGATAAAGCTATGAAAGGAAAGAAAAGATGACAGAGGAGAAATGGCTAAATTCATGATGATTGGTTAAAAAAAAAAAAAAGTGTAGTAGATAACACCATTGTGAGGCTGAAAGCCAAAGAAATTTATGCATACAGTAACTCAGGGTAAGGAAAGTGTTAAACCGTTCTTGGGCAGTGTTTTATCAAAAATAAATATTGCATATAATTGTTTATAAGAAATATATATTACATAAGGTGTCTTAAACAAAAGCATATAAAACAAAGTTATATATTAATCAGTTGTCAAAAATATTGTGACCAGGGGCTCACAGGAAATGAATCCTATATCTCCCCTGTAGCAATGGTTCAAACCAAAACCAAACTGGTTGCCTTTGAATCGATTCCAACTCATAGCAACCCTGTAGGACAGAGTAGAACTGCCCCATAGGGTGTCCAGGGAGTGGCTGGTGGAGTCGAACTGCCGATCTTTTGGTTAGCAGCTGAGTTCTTAATCACTGCAACGCCAGTGCTCCATGAGCCATGCTTCCGTATTCAGTACTTCAGTGTTCACCATGACTTTGTGCAATATAACTACCATAAATAACAAGAGATGACTGTGGTTTTATTTTGTTTGGGTTGGTCGTGGGTTTCATGTACAGTAGGCACCTGGTTATATATTTTTTACTTTAAATCTATGGCAATTAAGATTCAGGAGCTATTTGCCCTCCTTTTAAAAACACACACTTCTGAAGCCCTTAATATTCCCCTACACACACTTAAATTTGAGGTTCCACCAAAATCTGTGAGATGAGAATGCAAATCACATAGAAAGAAGCTAAACAACAACTCCTAGGCAGCAAAGAATGGTCCTTATGGTAAAGGGTTAGGATTGTGAATATTTAATAGTTCCTCTGATCTTTCAACAGTGATGTGATTTAGAAGTGGAAGTTCTTCTTTAGAACTTATGCATCAAATTCTGACTCCTTGTTTTGTTAAAGAGAGTGAAATATAGAGTGTATAGAATAAGGTCTGTCTTATGCCTTGTCTCAAGCTGGGTTCTTGAGAGAAGCAAAACCAGTGCAGTGTATAAATATATATATATATTTTATATTTTATATATATATAAAGAGAGAGATTTATATCAAGGAAATAGCTCATGTGGTTGTAGAGGCTGGAAATTTCAAAGTCCATAGTCAGGCTGCAGGCTTCTCCTGACTCAAGTAGCCGCAGGAATTGATGAACCCAAGATTGGCAGATCAGACAGCAGGCCTCTGGCTCACAGGCTGTGGAGACCAATGAATCGGCAGGTAACACAGCAGGTAATCTGTTAGCTCCAGTCCCAAGAACTGGAGGTCAGATGAACAGGAACCAGCTCCAGGATCCAGAGCACACAAGAGCCAGTGAGCCTTGCCAGGAAGTCCACTATGTTGGATGCAGGCCACACCTTCAAGGAAACTCCCTTCCAGTGACCGGCTGCTCACAACAAATCTCATGGAGATGGATACATTATATCAGATATCATTATGGATGTGATTACATCATTACATCCGTACATAGCTGCCAAACTACATCATAACTGCAAAACCACTGAGGACTATGGCCCAGCCAAGTTAACACACAACCTTAACCATCACATGCCTTCAAGGGTTTCTCATGGAACCATCCTGGACAAAGACTGAAACAGAACAGAACCTATGTCTTGTATCTGAGAAGAAAATATTGGTACATGGGAAAGGCTTAGTCCCAATGGCACTAAAACTTCCCTTCTGTGGTACAAGGAAGAACTGGGAGAAGTAGGTATGGAGCTCCACTGTCCGAGAGAATTTTCTGCATTGAAAGAAACGTATAATCTACACCATCCAGTATGGGAGCCACGAACCACATGTCGCTATCGAGCACTTGAAATACAGCTAATCTGGCACACAAACAGAATTTTAAGTTTAATTAATTTAAATTTAAATAGCCACATGTGGCCATTGGCTGCCATATTAGGCAACACAGGTCTAGAGTCTAAACAACATGGTAAGGAGAGACCAGAAGAGGGGAAAGCGAAATAAGGTAGAGGACTCAAAATGAAACGAAACACAAAAACCTATTCAAACATAGTCCAGTAACAATTAACAGGAAACAATTGTCCCGACAGACAATAAAGTTATTCAGAAAGTTCTCTCTCTACCCTTTCTATGATCATATTTACTCAGTGTAAAGCAATCGACCAGTTGAACAAAAAGGGTAATAGTAATAATATAATAATAATAATAGAAACTTTCCATAATCATTTATTAAACCTATGATAACAGTTGATCTTATGAACTCAGTAGTCACAGTCCAATTAGATTAAAAAAAAGAACTTTAGATAGAAATAAGTTTGTAATGAGGTGGGCTATAAGATTAAAAATCAGGTATAAGAAGATGTGAAGATGAAAAGTTCCCTGAATGAGCAAAAGATGAATAATTAACTTCTATCTAACACCAACAGAAAAAAAGTGGGGGGCGGGGGTGGGCAGGAAAGAAGGGAGAGAGAGAAAGGAAGAAACAGTGCTAGAAAGGAGAGGAGGAAAAAAAGAGTGAGTAAGAAAAGCAAAATAAATAAGTAAACCCTTATCCACAAATTCAAAAGCATTTGGCATTTGGAGGAAGCAGCCGGGAGGGAATTCAAAGCTGAGGCACTGTTATTAGTTTTGAAAAGACCCGCCCCCTGTCCCGCCAGACAGATGGCATGAGGAAATGTCATGTGTGGAAACAACCCAACAGGAAGGTGATAATTCCCACAGGCCAGCTAGAACCTGGACATCACCAGCCTCCGATACTGTAGAACTGGCCTGGGGATGCAAGAAGCTCACAGCAGTGTACAATCAACATGGGATGTTACCTGAGCTCACCATCAAAATCAGGATTTCCCACTTCTAAGATAACTTGGAAACAACAACATGTTGAATCCAGCCAAATATATTCTATTAACATTACTAAAAAAAAATACGTTGCTGTCGTCAGTTGTCGTCGAGTTGGCTCCGACTCATGGTGACCCCATGTACAACAGAACGAAACTTTGCCCAGTCTTGCACCATCTTCCTAATTGTTAGAATGCTCGAATCCACTGTTGTGGCTGCGGTGTATTCTGAGTTCCTTCCGCCCTGTGGGGCTCTTCTTCCTGCACTATATCAGACAAAGGTCTGTAGTAAGCCACAGGGTTTTCACTGACAATTTTCAGAAGGAGATCACCACACCTTTCTTCCTAGTCTATCTTAGCCTGGACACTTCATTGAAACTTGTCCACCGTGGGTGCCCCTGCTGGTATTTGAAATACTGGTGGCATAGCTTCCAGCATTATAGCAACAGGCAAGCTACCACAGTATGACAAACTGACAGATGGGTAGTGGAAAAACAATATGGTAACATGGATTTTGTGGAGGGTAAGTTTTTAATATTGCTTGTGTTTAAAGCAGTGAGGAAATGAGTGTGACCCTTCAAATATGGGCGTGGTGAAAATCTCCCGTATTGTGAAAAGTAAAAATCAAAGGATGGGATGAAGGTTTGTAAAAAATTTAGTCCCTCTTGAAGGCTGTGAAATGATGGGAAATGCTGTCAACATTTTACTACATTTTTTAAAACTTGGAATCTGAGACATGGGTGACCCAGCTGGCACGCTTGGCTGTCTTTCCCACAGCTCTGCCTCCTTGCTGCTCACAGCATTTACTCAGAGTTACTTACTGCATGTCCAGAGTGGTGTAGGCACTCTGATGGCTGAATAAAATAACAAACTACATTTATTTAAAGGCAGGACTTGCAGTTCTTACGTAGACAGACACTTGTCAATCATAAAACAAGGTACTTTTTCTTTTTTCTAACATGTTGACTAATTAACCAGCGTTCTTCCCAGGGCTTTCCGAGAGGAGGCAGACTTTGCATTGCCAAAGGGCTGGAATTACTCTTCCTTCCTTCCCTCTGGTAGCGTCTTTGGGCTTCGGAACAAACCACTGCACCTCTCCCTCTGAAGCCTAATGCTTTGTCTAAATAAGCAGCAGAGCTAAAGAGAAACAATTCCAGGCTAACAATTCCAGGCTGGTGCCTCCACGTCTGACTAGCCCTCTCTTTGGGTGAGCAGGTGGGAGAGCTAGCATCGTACTCTGCACTGAAATACACAACCCTTGGAATATAAAACCAGGTGGGGGATGATCCTCGAGATCCTTCATTCACGGCGGAAAAGAGAAGGGGATCCCATGGAAGTTTCCCATCCGGCCGGATAGCGTTTGAGTCAGGGAGGACCACATGTGATGGAACTTTTCCTATTACACACTATCTTTTGCCTGTGATTAATTAAAATGTTTTTCACTATTGCCCAAGCCACCTATGACTCTTGTGTGTGCATCTTGATCAGGAAAAATGGACATAACATCCATGGAATTCTCATCTCAGTTCACTGGCGGCTACTTGGGATCTAGAGACAGCCTTCAAGGTGACATACTTTTCTTTGATAACGGCCATGTATTCAGCTGGCTTCCCTAGCAACAGTGGCATCTGAGAGAGGTGGACATGGCTCAGCACTGGCCCACCCATTGCCCACTCTGAATTTTCTAGAATTTGCCATAGCAGAAGCACCCATGTCCAGATTGCATTTTCTTCTTATTGTTCCTGTGATTAAACAAAATAAAGACAGATTATCTATCCAGTTTTACTAATTTCCATTTAAAACAACTAAAATTTACAGATAAAATATAAAAACAATTATCTTAAATACATCCACAAGCTGGCAAGAAAGTAAGGAATCCTTAGACTGAAAACAAAGTGAGGACAGAAAGCAGAAAGCCAGCTTTTGCCTTAAGGACATTTGCTGTAAACTTGAGCCTTGTTGTCCAAGGTCTTATAAGCAGAGGCCTAATGGGGGGGGGGGGAGGGGGCACCGGAGCTCTGGTGGCAAAAGGTTAAGAACTGTGGTTGCTAACAAAAGGTCAGTAGTTCAAATCCACCAGCCGCTCCTCAGAAACCCTATGTGGACGTTCTACTCTGTCCTATAGGGTTGTTATGAGTCAGAATCAACTTGACCATAAAGGGTTTGGAACAGGGGTGGGCAGGAAGGCAGAAGGGGGTTGGGCAAATAGGGCACTGTGCCCTGGGTGCAGCTTAAGATGGCCCCAGTTAGCAGTTTCTATTGTCCATCACCGCTTCCATCTCCAGCTGTGAGACACCATCAGCGATTTAACCCTGATGGCTCTAGGCACTATTTTCTGTAGGTAGGCCCCTGCTTGTGAGGGTTAGAAAAGAGGAGAAAGGTCCAGGGCCCACCTGAAGTGTGATTTAATAGAAAACCCCTTCCTAAACCCTTTTAAACCCTGGATCCCAAAGGCTATACTAAGAAGACAGCCTAGAAACAAGTCTGTCTCTCTGCCCTTCTCCCCAGGGAACAGTGAGGAAAAGTACTGGCTGGAGCCATGTAACTGAGCAGAAGAGGGGAAACTCTCCCTGAGATTGTGTGAGGACAAGCCAGCTGTGTCACAAGGTTTGCAACCCAAATTCATACGGCACATTGGTTAAGAGCCGGTTGCTAACCAAAAGGTCAGCAGTTTGAATCCACCAGGCACTCCTTGGAAACCCTGTGGGGCAGTTCTGCTCTGTCCTATTGGGTCACCATGAGTCGGAATCCACTCGACGGCAACGGGTTTGGCTTTTGGTTTTTTGGTTAAAAAAATAAAAGCTTATAACAAAACATCGAATCAAAAATGTAGTTTAAAGTAATCCCAGGCTGGGAGTATGACCAGGTGCCCAGCAGAACCAAATATAGTTATTTTCTGGAAGAACAACCTTCATCCCAGAAACCGAAGGTAAGACATGGCCTGGTATGGTGACTTAGAAGATAGAGCTGAATAAACTATGTAGAATTAAGCATAGAGAGGGAAAGAGAAGAAAATATCAAAGAGAGGTTAAGAATCATGGAAGACAGAATGAGAAGACTAATGCACTTCTAATGTGAATGCCAGAAGGAGAGAGAGAAAGCAGCCGACAGAAACAATATTTGAAGAAAGTTTTGAGAACATCAGAATACCGATTCAAAAATAATAAATGAAATATATAAAGCAGGATATATATATATATATATGAATAACTATAAAGAGCTCCATTCCTAGACAGCAAAATAAAAACTGAAGAACCATGAGAAGATGTTAAAAGCCTCTACAGAGAGAAGGCACATTGCCTTCCACGGTGCGATGGTTAATTTGACAACTCAATTTCTAATGGCAGTAATGGAAGCCTGAAAACAATGAATATGTACAATGTACTGAAAGAAAATAAATGTCAAAGTAGATTTCTAAACCCGACAACAACATCTCTCAAGAATGAGGACAAAATAGATATTTTCAAGCAACTAAAAACAGAGAAAGTTTACAACATTTAGATACTCAAGGGAAATTCTAAAGGGTGTTTTTCAGGCAGAACAAAATGAACCCAGATGGAAAGTCTGAGGTAAAAGGAGGAATAAAGAACAAAGGATATGGAAATCAGCACTAATACTGACTGGCTAGAACATGATTAAAGTGTTTCGTAGAGTCAGAAAAACAACTAAAATGCAAGCAAAAGCAAATCAGTCGGAAACGGATAGTTAAAAGTATCCCGAGTTGCTGATGTTTTTTGAGAAAGAGGCTAAAAATGTTGATTTACTTTAAAATAAAAAACCAAAACCGTTGCCATCAAGTGGCTTCCGACTCATAGCGACTCTATAGGACAGAGTCGAACTGCCCCACAGAGTTTCCAAGGAGCACCTGGTGGATTCAAACTGCCGACCTTTTGGTTAGCAGCTGTAGCACTTAAACACTACGCCACCAGGGTTTAGTGTATGTAAATTTCAAAAACAGAAGAGGAATGAAATGGAATAAGAAAATATTAATCAGTTTCCAAAAGAAGACAAGGAAAGAAAGGAAGCATAGAATAGAGAGGACAAACAAAACAGAAAATAACCTAGTAAAAATAAATCCAATTTACAAGTCCTGTAAGGAGCCCTGGGGATGCAGTGGTTAAAGTGCTCAGCTCCAACTGAAAGGTTGCCAGTTCGAATCCACCAGCTGCTCTGTGGAAGAAAGACATAACAGTCAGCTTCCATAAAGATTACCAAAAAGCCTATTTGCCATTGAGCTGATGCAATTCTGACTCATATTGACCCCAGGGGACAAAGCAGAACTGCCACATAGGGTTTCCAAGGAGTGGCTGGTGGATTTGAACTGCCAACCTTTTGGTTAGCAGCCTGAGCTCTTAACCACTGCACCACCAGGCTTGCCTATAGAGATTATAGCCTCAAAACCCTATGGGGCAGTTCTACTCTGTCCTATGGGGTCTTTATGAGTCGGAACTGACTTGATGGCAATGAGTTTTTTGGGGTTACAGATCCAGTAATTATAACAAATGTAATGTGTTTAATTCCTTAGTCATAAGGCAAAAGATTATCAGGCAGAGTTCACAAAATGTAACTATGTGTTCTTTACAGAGACACTGGTAAAATACTGCAATCACTAAAGCTCAACATACCGAAAACCCAATGCCTTCGAGTCGATTTCAACTCTTAGGTTGAATATACACGGATGGAAAGCTGTGTGTGTCAGCTAAACGTAGGCCGAAAGGGTGCTGGTGTGACCACCTTAACGGTGGGCAAACAGGCTGAATGTTCAAGCAATTAGCACGCAGAGACGCTACGTGTGCTTCCCTTTCCTCCCGGTGAAAAGTCACCACAGAGCTTCACGTCCAGGCTAATTGTCTTTTTCTTCCTTCTTTCACAACTTCAGGCAGCTCTTTTCCCTGCAAAAATGGTAACATTTTCTCTTTTTCTCTCAAAAACTAAATTCTTGTTTTTCTTTTTCTTTTTTTATACCATTTTCACAGGAGAAAGTATCGTGCTGAAAACAAGCTGTCCCTTCGTCAAGTATCGCTTAACCCTGCAGCCCCTTAGCCTCATAACTGCCCAGTTTCACTCCTCATTCCATGAAAACGTGCCTGACCTGTTTCAGCGGGGGGCATCCACACCTTCCTCTTAGTTTCTGCAACTTTTACTTCCGTCCCAGGGGCTTCTCCCTAAAACAAACCCCCGTGTTTGGGTTCATGGCGCTCACTCACGCCTGATGCTCCTGTTGGTTGCGATGCACCTTCAGGTGAAAGCAATTAACTTTTGATAAGCTTCAAATGGTTTTATTGTATTTTAAGTAACAACCATGACTTCAATTAAGGCTTTAATTTTTTTTTTTTTTTGGTGCACTCCATATACCTAAAATCCCGGATCTTTTAAGCTTTATGAGCTTGACCTTGTGCTTCACATGAAGTCTCATTTTCCCGTTGCAGCTTACGCTAATCTATTTGAGCTTCCTACTTCATTTGTTTTGCTCGGATTCCTCAGAGGTCAAACATAGTCAATCATTCGATCAGATAAAGGGTTTCCCCTGCGTAGATTTTTATATCCTATGTGTCATGAGGTTGGTGGCTCCATTCTAAGCTTTACCCAAATGTATCACGCACAGCCGATCACTTTGTTGCCTCTGTCATCGTTACCAGCTCAGGCTTATGAAGTCCTCGGTGGCTATGTCAACAGGATGCTCATAAATCAGACAGGATCTTGGTTCTCAGTCACCATCAGTTGCCTGGCACTGATTCAGGAGACAGGAAATGACGGACTCACCCGTGGCGAACAGCTGTATCTATGAACAGGCCCATCTCCTCCTCGTGGTGCTCCCAAGCTCTATAGAAAGAGCATGATTTTAACATCAAAGGCTTTGGATTGATGTTTAGATTCTGTCATAAAAAAACAAAAAACCATTGTCGGCGAGTCGATTCCGACTCACAGCGACCCTGTAGGACAGAGTAGAACCGCCCCACAGGGTTTCCAAGGAGCACTGGTGGATTCAGACTGCGGATTTTTTGGTTGGCAGTCGTAGCTCTTAACCACTACACCACTAAAAAAAAAAAAAAGGGCTGCTAAAAAGCTTGGGAAAAGCATTTAACTTCCTTGAGTCTCAGTTTTCTCTTGTGTAATGGATGGACGGGTGGATGGATGGATGGACAGACGGACGGACGGACAGATGGATGGATACCTAGATGTCCCTGAGTGGCACAGATGGTTAAGTGCTTGACTATTAACTGAAAGGTTAGTGGTTCAAACCCAGAGGTGCCTCCGAAGTAAGGCCTGGTGACGCTGACTTTTTAGCACACGTGTAAAATGAGTGGGTCTGTGCCCGCCTCCTCCAGCACACGGTCAGCAATGTGAAGGCCAGGACCATGTGGTGGTCATGTGATCTGTGCCCGCCTCCTCCAGCACACGGTGAGCAATCTGAAGGCCAGGACCATGTGGTGGTCATGTGATCTGTGCCCGCCTCCTCCAGCACACGGTGAGCAATCTGAAAGCCAGGACCATGTGGTGGTCATGTGATCTGTGCCCGCCTCCTCCAGCACACTGTCAGCAATGTGACGTCCAGGACCATGTGGTGGTCATGTCTGCATCCCCAGTGCCTGTCATGGGGCTGGGATAAACCAATGAATGAACGTATGAAATGTGTACATGAAAAGAAAAAAAATCCTACGAAGCAATTCTGCTCTGCATACATGGGGTCACCATGAGTCAGAATCCACTCCATGGCAGCTAACGACAACATATATACATATATATACATAATACAGGACATATGTATCTCACTGGTTCTGTTTCTCTAGCCGACCCTGAGACACTCCTTAAAACTAAAACTTCCCTTAAGTTAAGACTTAACATATAGAAAATTTTTGAGAGACCAATCTTTCTGACTCTTTCAGTGAGATGATTTGTAACTACGTTTGGGCTCAGTGGCGTCACTGTGGTTGGTACAGCACAGAAACTCACGGTGTCACCCCTCGCAACCCGGCTTGGCAGGGGCCAGCTCTCCAACCACCCTGGTGGGTGCAGCCATCTGGCCCCTGCCCTGCCCCCACACAGGGCCGAGTGCTGTGTCCCGCACCCCTGCCCCTCCAAACCCTGCCTCGTGCTGCTCCCTGCAGCTCCTGCCCTCTGCCAGTGGCCAAGGCCGAGTGGTCACGAGTCACCACCCACCGGGAGATGGAGGACAACAACCCTAGTGAGGCCACTGCCTTGGCGGCCCCTCCCTTGGCCGCCCCAGCCTGTCTGCCGCTGCTGCGACTGTTGCCACCACTAATGCAGACCCTGGGGTCATTTTGGCGTCACCCACTTCCACAGTCTCAGGGGGTGTGGTCAGCACTCCCTACTTCCGCCACTGTTGGGAATCCAGTGGGAAAATTGAGGCAAGCTATTCACTCTTTTGCCTCGTGGCTTGGGATATTTTAGTAGAAGCTATTAAATAAAAAATAAATATAACATTTCTGCACAAATTAAATAAACACGCCTACTCCTCACGCATCTACTATCTCATTAACCAACATTTCACATTAACAATGGCAAAAAATCTATTATCCCACCATTTTGTGCATTAACAATGCATGTCTGGCAGGAAGGAAAGCGGAGCTGCAAGGTAAGAGAACTGGCTGTGATGGTTAAAGTTATGGGTCAGCTTGTCTGGGCAGATTCTCAGTGGTTTGGCAGTTACCTAATGATGTAATTTGATAGTTATGTAATGAAGTAATCTGGCAGTTATGTAATGATGTAGTCGTTCTCTGTTTTGTGATCTGATGTGGTCATCCTCCATTTTTGCATAATGACAGTTTTCCCGTAATGACCTGGTCTTTGGAACCTAACCACATCAATAAGTGAGGAATGGGTGTAAATAATGTCCACTGTGAGAAACACCCTGGAAATAGAAGCATTTAGAATTCTAAGTTGCTTTTCCTTGGTGATTTTGGGGGAATGGTTTAACTTCTATGGCCCCCAGTAGTCATTGTTCTAATCTCCAGTTTCCTCACTCACTTACACAGATATTATGAGAGCCATGATAAGCCCACTACATACTGGACATTCACCCCTTATTACCTTTATTGTCCTGCAGGGCTATAACCTCTGTTGTTACTGCCACACTTGTCACGTCATACGTATGTTCTCTCTTTGTCTAGGATTATTAGACTGAAGTCAACACCCGTGAAACCCATTGCCATCAAGTCAATTCCAACTCATAGCAACCCTATAGGACAAAGTAGAATTGCCTCATAGGGTTTCCAAGGCTGTAATCTTTATGGAAGCAGACTGCCACATCTTTCACCTGTGGAATGGCTGGTAGGTTTGAGTCACGGACCTTTTGGTTAGCATCTGAGCCCTTAACTGCTGTGCCACCAGAGCTCCTTGAGGTCAACACAGTTATGGTGAAAACCTTGCCCTTTCTATTGAGAAGGATCCACTTTTGGTATAAGAGCAAGTCTAGGAAATTTTGATAACATACACCGTAAAAGGAGCCCTGGTGGCTTAGTGGTTAAGAGCTCAGCTGCTAAACTAAAGGTCAGCAGTTCGAATCCACTAGCTGCTGTTTGGAAACTCTATGGGGCAGTTCCACTCTGTCCTGTAGGGTCACTATGAGTCAGAATTGACTCAATGACAACGGGTTTGGTTTGTTGTTGTTTGATACCCTAAGTAGAATCCAATTTTAGTATCTGAATACCTAGGAATATGAGCCTAATAGCTATGGCCAATCAACTGAGTCTAGGACCCTTTCAGGTCAACTTTGTGTCCTCAGAGCCTGAAAAAGACTTGGACAAGTTGCTTCTATGGCTTCAGTCTGATAAACATTATGGGGGTGCCTGGCTTAACAGATATAATGACTGGGGAAAAGATGAGAAAAAGAAAACCAGTGTTCTGGGTCTATAAGAGAACCAAGGGGCGGGGGGTGGTGGTGAAGGAAGCAGTAGGTCAGAGGTGAGGATTTTGGTTCCTCCTTCCAAGTTGAAATCCCTGGAGGGGTAGGGGTAGAGATGTGATAAAATCGTAGATCTATGGAAGTACATACAGATCTACCCCATTAAAAAAAAATAGCTGTTTACTATTTTATAGGGTAGTTATGCCATGTGTGTTACAAAGGTTGTTTCCTTTGTTGTTTTTTCTTACAATGATACAAAAAATATTGTATGTAGATACTTCTCTCCTATTACAATTAATTCTATAGAAACAATTCCTAGCTGTGGATATATATGTACGTATGTGTATGCTTGATTACATACGTATGTATATTTCCATTTGATTACTTTTCATAAGGGCAGCAAGAATGCACCCTCTCATCAATAGTTACAGAAAACTTCTATTTTCCCACACCCTTGTCAGGCATGGATGTAACTGACCTTCTAATCTTTGCCAATCTCATGGGAAAAAAAATGTTTTATTGCTCTTCATTTCATTTGAATTTTCTAGAGCTTCTATTTATATGTTTATAGCTATTCACACTTCGGCATTTATGAATTGTTCCTTCATGGTATTTGCTCATTTTTCTGTTGAATGTTGACTTTTCTTTTTTAAATTATTTTTAGTATATTTCTATATTTTCGCATGTGCTATCAATATCTTTCTGCAAGTCTATGGCTTGTCTTTTGACTTGTACATAGCATCCTTTCCCATACATATGTCTTAAATTTTTATGTACTCAAGCTGTCCATTTTTTCTCTGTGTAAATGCTTTTTCTACACGATCTATGCAAGGATGTATTAGTTTTCTATTGCTGCTATAAAAATTTACCACAAACTCAGCAGCTTTAAACAACACCCATTTATTAGCTCACGGTTCTGTAGGTCAGAAGTCCAGGTACAACTGGATCGTCCGTTGGCATCTGAGAACACCCAAATCAAGATGTAGGCGGGGCTGGTTCCTTTCTGGAGGGTCTGGGGATAAATTCACTTCCAAGCTCATTCAGGTTATTGGCTGAATTCAGTTTCTTGCAGCTGTTAAGACTGAGGTTCCCAGTTCCTTGCTGATTGTCAGCCAGGGCCCAGTCTTTGTTCCTAGAGGCCGCCCACATTTGTTCCCAATCCTTCTAAGTGGCCCTCCTCCAAAACAGCGGGTCAAGCTTCACTCATGCTTCAAATCTCTCCTACTTTCTTTTCTGCCACTCTGATTTCAGGCAGGGAAACTTCTCTGCTTTAAGGGGCTCATGTGATTAGATTGAATCCACTGGGATAACCCAACATAATCTTCCTATCTTAAGGTTCAGAGCCTTAATTACATCTGCAAAGTCCTTTTTGCCATGTAATGTAACACAGGTCCAGGAATTAGGGCATGAGCATCTTTGGGGGACCACTCCGCTTGCCAAAGATGAATTATATCAAAATTATTTTCTAACGATAAATCAACCTAGCATTTGTGGAGTAAACACAGTTTGGTCATGATGGTGTTGTAGATTTCCAGATTTTGTTCATCATACTATAATTTAATAACAATAACTAAAGCACTATTTTCTATGATCTTAGAGGACTCAAATTTGTTCTATTTGTTTATAAAATTTTTTTTAATTTCCATGTTAATGAGATTATTTTTGTTATCTTTTTTAGTCCTTATATTTAAATGAATTCCATTATGATCAAAGAACACACATGATAACAATTCTTTGATATTTCTGAGATGAACATTTTGGCCTAGAAAATGTGGTCAGTTTTTGAAAAGTTCTACATGCAAATGAATGTATATTTTATACCTCAATTTTTTTACTTTATAAACATAGATCTATTAGGTTAAACCTATTAAATGTGTTGTTCAGAAGGTCCTTAATCTTACTTATTTCTTTTACCTGCTTTTCTAGTAAGTACTTACAGGCGCCTGTTTAAGACAAAAAAAATTTTTTTCCTATTATAGTGGGATTGCCAATTACACTTTGGAATTCTGTAAATTTTGCTTTGTATATTTGAGACTATGTTATTAATCGAAATAAGTTTAAAATTGTTATATTTTCCTGAAAAGATGGAAATTTTTACTATTATTTATGAGGTTCTTTAACATACCTTGTTCCTTGAGGGCTGTTATGTTTTGTATGATTATAAACACAACCACCATCTTTTGTATGTATTATCCTATTCCTTTTAATTTCAAGCTTTATTTGTTCTTACTTTCTAGCTTTGTTTTACAACGTTGCATATGTCAGTGGTTTGTTCATGGCTGTAATACCACAATCTAGTCATAATACCACAATCCATTCATTCTATTGTTTATAGACATTTGGGTTGATCTCAGTTTTGGTATACATACATACTATTTGTACGTACTTCTGGTGAATGGTACAACTACTTTGGAAACTTATTTGGCAGTTAAAAAAAATTTTTTTTTTTTTACTAAAATTGAAAGTAGTTGTACCATTCACCAAAGATGTGTGAGTTAGTTCTAGTTGCTCAAAATCCTCACCGATACTTGGTTTTTGTTAGATCTTTTTAATTTTAGCCATTCTGGTGGGTAAGTATTGGTATCTCATTGTGATTTTTATTTGCTAATGAGAAGTGAAGTTTAGCATATTTTTTATATGCTTAAAGGCTATTCGGATACCTACTTTTATAAAATGAGAAGTTTCTTGCCCATTTTTCTAGTTCAGTAGATTGCTCTCAGAGACCTGAAACCAAAACCAAACTCATTGCCACTGAGTAAATTAGAACGCTATAGGACAGAATGGAACTGCTCCATAGGGTTTCCAGGGAGCAGCTGGTGGGTTTGAACTGCTGACCTTTTGTTAGCCATTGTTGGACATAGCTCTTAACCACTGTGCTACCAGGACCTCCTTCCCAGAGACAGTTTCTTTCAATTCACTTTGTTCCTTTGAAAGAGACATCTTTTCTATATTTTTGTATGCCTTGTGATTTTTTGTTGTTGTTCTTGAAAACTGGGTATTTGAATATAATAATTTGGTAAGTCTGGAAATCAGACTCTCTTTCTTCCCTAGGATTTGATTTTTTTTTTTTCTTTGATTGTTGAAAAGCTATGGTAGTCCATTTGTTTAGTGACATTTTCCAACTAGTTTTTGCAAAGACTGCATTCCTTGTTGTGTGTGGTCACTGAAATCTGTGTTCTTTAGCATTGTCCAGCCAGTGTTTTGACAGATTTCCTTGAATGCCAAGAGCAAAAGTCAAAAACAACAAACAAAATCCCACCTTTCTCCACTGTTTTGCAGATTGGCTCTTTGCTAGTGCCATGCTGTCAACACTTAGTAAAGCTTGCATTGAACCTAGGGATCTACCCAAGGTGAAAGTTTAGGATTTTTTGGGTCTTTTCTGAGCATGTGTCTTGCTTGCACATGCACATTGCTTTCTAGACTCTTCTGTATACATTGGTGCTTTTGAATGCCCTAATTTCCCAAAGATACTCTCTCCCCAGCTCTCCTCTCAGACCTTAGGTGATCTATTGTATATCTCAACTGTATTATTTTACCCCAGGTATTTGTGGGGTTTTCACCTGTCTTACAATGTTTTTGAACAATGCCCCCTGTTTTTCCAGCCTAGATGAGTTCTAAGTTAGGCAAAACAAAGACAAGCACCTTGCATCAGCCCTTCAGGTAGCACCCAGACAGGTTAGAACAGACATTTACCGTAATTTCTAACAAAGTCTATTCTGCTTCTCCCAGAACCGGGGACCAAGGTCCACGCTGCGAACACAGGCTGCCATCTCCAAGATTGCTGCTGCTAAGCTGGGTAGGGGGTTCGAGCAAAGGCAAGTAAAAATGCCACAGAGGTTTCCTACCATTTTTTATTTGCTTTTTTTCTTGATTCAGCATTTGTTTGGTTGCTATAAATCTTCAACTGTTTTTTAGGGTTTGGACAAGTTGGTTCAGACAGTTTCTGCTTGTTTCTTGATGTTTCTGTGGAGGAATAGGAGCTTGGAGCTGCCTAATCTTCCGTTTGCTGATGTCATGCAGGGGCTTGTCTTTTAACAGCAGAAAGCACCCCTTCACTTTCATTTTGATACTTAATATGTTTTATTTTCCCATTTTAGTTTTTGCTCATAATTCTGTTTTGTTGTTGTTGTTTCCTCCTGATACTCTTCCTTAATCTTGCTGTGTTGAAAACATTCTTTTTTTTTTTTTTAACTTCCACTTTAACTCTGGAAATTAATTTAAAAGTTTCTCTCTCTCTGTGTATGTCTCCGTGTGTGTGTGTGTGTGTGTGTGTGTGTGTCTTTCTCAGTTAGTGCTTAGCTTTCTGATTTTAAGTCACAAAGTCAAAGATAGATCGTGGCAAATTTAAGTAATATTAATGCTTCCACACCAATTTTTGTTAATCTTCTGTCCACATCATCAGCCTAACAAAGATAAGAGCTCTCCATTGCCTTCATACCAACTTTGCTAAGGCCCATTTAAAATTGAATTTCTAACCTAAGTATTCATTCAGTAAATAGTAGTAAGTGCTTGACGCTGTTATTTCATGCAGAAATACGCAGTTGGTCTCTTCTCCTTTGAGAATTGTTATATAACTCTCCTATTACAGCCCACAGGTATATTGACATCATCCTTGTAGATTTAATTGTACATTTTGCAAGAACATTGCTCACTGCTCTTTCTTGTACTCTTCTCCTATCCTCAGATCTAGGTTATTGTTAAGTTTTGTTTGGCTGGAATATGTCCTCAAGTAATATAAATAAGATTGTGTCCTCAAAAGTGGGGGTCCTAGTATGTTTGATAATGACTTTTGCCTTCATATTTAAATGACACGATGTCACCATTTCTCTCAAAATGTTGTAAATGATCTAATTTCTAACTTCCAGTGTTCTAAATAAGAAGTTAGATGCTAGTCTGATTCTCTTCTTTATGTAACACCATTTTCTTTCTTTGAGAAAGGTTATTAAACTTTCTTTTTGTTCTTGACTTTGGGAGATTCACTTTCATGAGTCTGATTTATATGCCATCATTGATATTTCATAATGTTAGCTGAATCATTTCATTCAGAAGAAGCAAAATTTTGTTTGGCACAGAGAAGTTTTATTCTATAAGCCAGCATTTATCTTCTAAATATTCTTTTTTTTTTTTTTTAATTCCTATTGCCTGTGTCTTCCATGCCTTTTGCATTTCTATTTGCGGTTTCCACTCTTTATCTTTTTGTTCTGTGTTATGGGATACTCCCTTCACTTGATCCTTCAGGTAACCAATTTGATGTTCAACAGAAGTTGCTCCGTTTTGTAGTTCATCTCTTAAATTTTTAAATTTTTTTTTTAATTTCCAGAAACCTCTTTATAGTCTCTGATTCCATCTCCTTGAGACTTGTTACATTTTTATTAAATCTCTTATATGTTTTTCCGTTAGCTCTGCCTCAATAAGACCTATGTAATCTAGTTGTTCAAGCAATTATGTTCATTTAAGTGACTCATTCAGCACTGATGCAAATCAAACCACTGGGTGCCTTTGTGATGGAGAATTCAGGGGCAATGGAAGATGTGTCTGTTTATTTCTCCCTAAATGAATCAGTAGTAAGTAAGTTCATAAGCCAGTACCTTTGGGCTGAGATATGTGTATGAAAGCCCCCCTAGTCTCAGAATTCCTCAGGCAGACTTGCTGACCTGACAGAGACTGGAGAAACCCAGAGAGTATGGCCTCAGACACCCTTTCAGCTCAGTAATGAGGTCACTGCTGAGGTTCACACTTTCAGCTAAAGATTGAACAGGCCTATGGAACAAAACAAGACTAAAGGGGCACACCAGCCCTAGGGCAGGGACTGGAAGGCAGGAGGGAAGAGGAAAGCTGGTAATAGGGAACCCACGATTGAGAAGGGAGAGTGTTGACATGTTGTGGGGTTGTTAACCAATGTCATTCAACAATGTGTGTACTAACTGATGAGAAACTAGTTTGTTCTATAAATCTTCATCTAAAGTACAATAAAAAAAAAAGAATTCCTCAGGCAGAGAGGAAAAGAGCAGTCCTCAGTCCAACCCTCTACTTGTCAGAACTGATGGGAACTGTTAGATCAGCACCTAGGCAAACAGGTACAGTAATCCTTTGGAAGATGACCCTGATCAGACAACTGGTATAGCGTGATCCATATGGCAAGTATATCCAAAAATAGGACTATGTTGTTGTTGTTGTTAGGTGCCATCGAGTCGATTCCGACTCATAGTGACCCCATGTACAACAGAATGGAACACTGCGCAGTCCTGAACCATCCTCACACTGTTATGCTTGCTTGAGCCCGTTGTTGCAGCCACTGTGTCAGCCCATCTGATCGACAGTCTTCCTCTTTTTCACTGACCCTCTACTTACCAAGCATGATGTCTTTCTCCAGAGACTGAAACCTCCTGATAACATGTCCAAGTATGTGAGACATAGTCTCACCATCCTTGCTTCTAAGGAGCATTCTGGCTGTATTTCTTCCAAGACAGATTTGTTCGTTCTTTTGACAGTCCATGGTATATTCAGTATTCTTTGCCAACACCACAGTTCAAAGGCATCAATTCTTCTTCAGTCTTCCTTATTCATTGTCCAGCTTTCTCATGCACATGAGGCGATTGAAAACGCCAGAGCTTGGGTCAGGCACACCTTAGTCTTCAAAGTGACATCTTTGCTTTTTAACACGTTAGAGAGGTCTTTTGCTACAGATTTGCCCAATGCAAATGGGTGTTGATTGTGGATCCAAGTAAAATGAAACCCTTGATAACTTCAATCTTTTCTCTGTTTACCATGATGACAATGCACAACTTATATACTTTATAACCTTGTCAGGGCTTCCATAGGAGCCCTGGTGGCACAGGGTTAAGCGCTCAGCTGCTAACTGGGAGGTCGATAGTTTGAACCCACCAGCCGCTCCGTGGGCGAAAGATGTGGCAGTTAGTTTCCATAAAGATTACAGCCTACAAAGCATTGTGGGGCAGTTCTGCTGTGTCCTGTAGGGTCACTATGAATCTGAATTGACTCAATGGCAATAGGTTTTTGGAGTTTCAGGACCTCCAGAGCCCGTAAATACATTTTATTTGTAAGGAGTTGAGAAAAAAAAAAAAAGGTAGGTTAAATGGTATTCATTATCTTTCCCTCCTAAGTCCCTACAACAATGATAAGTGGGTGGGGGGCAGACGGCATTACAAGTCACAACCAATAAAAACAAAGAATATGGTGGGTGATATAAGAGGATAAATTTTCTTTTCAATATATTTTTTAAAAAGTAGAAGGAACAAGCAACTTTCTTCACCCACAATGGGTGCAGCCTGGCACCCACTCCCCAGGCCGGAGACTGCTTGTGCTTGGCTCTCTCCTAAAGGCCATTCTAGAAAAAATAGTTTGAAAATGTAACGATTAAATCAAATTTAAAGAGGAGCCTCCTGGTGATTCAGGTAATTAACTACAGTATAGGCTTCTAGTGAATTCACAGGGCTGGAGTTAGAACCTTATTCTGTTGTTTTTTGTGGCATCCTATTTTAGAACAGATCATTGGACTAAATTCATTTGTTCATTTATTTATTCATTCAGCAAATAACTATGGAAGGCACTAAATACTAGATCCACTTCATATCTGTTATACTTCTAGGATTATGTTATTTTGTGGGTAGTCTACAGTGAATATACCGTGGACTGCCAAAAGAACAAACAAATCTGTCTTGGAAGAAGTGTGGCCAAAATGTTCCTTAGAGGCAAGGATGGTGAGACTGCATCTTACATACTTTGGACATGTTGTCAGGAGGGATGAGTCCCTGGAGAAGGACATCATGCTTGGCAGAGTACAGTGTCAGCGGAAAAGAGGAAGACCCTCAACGAGGTGGATTGACACAGTGGCTGCAACAATGAGCTCAAGCATAACAATGAGTGTAAGGATGGCGCAGGACCGGGCAGTGTTTAGTTCTGTTGTGCATAGGGTCGCTATGAGTCGGAACGACTCGACGGTACCTAACAACAACAACAACTACAGTGACCTGTGATCTGATTAAAAAAAAAAAGATCTGATTATAAACCATTAAATACCAAGATCCATAAAAACCCCGCAATATTTTATCATCACCTTTCTCTAATCCAGAATGAAGCAGGAAGACAGAGGAAAAAAAAAAACAAAAAACCTGTTGCCGTTGAGTCGGTTCCAACTCATAGCGACCCTACTGGAAAGAGTAGAACTGCCGCATAGAGTTTCCAAGGAGCGGCTGGTGGACTTGAACTGCCGACCTTTTGGTTAGTAGCTGAGCCCTTAACCACTGCGCCACCGGGGCTCCTGCCCTTAATTGAAGTAGAATCCCTGCAACCCGCTTCTCAGAGACAATGATGATAAGCCCAATACTCCATGCTTTATTCCATCATAGTGACTCTATAGGACAGAGTACAACTGGTCCACATAGAGTTTCTAAGGAGCCCTGAGGGACTCAAGCTGCCGACCTTTTGGTTAGCAGCTGAACTCTTAAACTCTATGCCACTAGGGTTTCCTTGGTTCATCAACAGTTTCTCATAAATGTCCACCATTACCTCGCTCCAGAGTCTGTATTCCATCCACCCCCACCAGATCACAGACTTTTCTGGCAAAAGCTGCCAAGCCATTATCCTCTGAATGGCTAGATACATGGGAATTCTTTCAGTCTCTTTCTCTCAAACTCCTTCTCTCTCAACCTCTTTCTCTGATTTGCAGGTAGAAAGAAAATTGAGGTGTGGGAATTGGTCTATCTATTCTCAGCCCTTAGCTCTCGTGAGTGTGGGGTCATGTTGACAACATGCTGCACCGCAAAATTCTCCCCTCAGTTAGTTTCTTAGGGCTTCACTCTTTTTCTATTTCTCCTTTCTCACTTCTGCCTCTCTTATAGTTTCTTTTCCAATCTTGTTTTTGATTCCACTCCTTCTGTCTGCCCCTTAAATTCTGGTTGTTAGTTTCTTGGTCTTCTTATTCTGTACCTCTACCCATTCCCATGGTCTACCACAATCAATGAGCTGATGGTATATAAATATAGATATATACTAAGGCCACCATTTTCTGCTGCTCCCCAGGCTCGTATATCCAGTAGCTGGACATTTCCTGGAGCTCCCACAGGAGGCAATATCATGTAGAGGTGAACAGCAGAGATTCTGGCCACAGAATGTTCAAAATGCCACACTGCCATTTCCCAGCTGTGCAGTAGTAGGCAAATTACTTAACCTCTCTGTGCTTCAGTTTCCTTCTCTGGGAAATGAGAATAATAATAATGCCCACTACATTTGGTTGTTGCGTATAATAAATGAGCTATTATATATGAAGCACTTAGACTAGCACCTGGCATATAATGAGGTCTATATAAAATGTTAGCTATTGTTATTGTTAGGATTACTTCAGACAAAGAATTGAAAATAGATTTATTTTATCTTCATTCGAATTACTTACCTTGATAACACTGTTGCTTCCTGATCTTCTAAACCAGAGATGTGAAAGTCATCTTCTATCCTTTTCTCTTTATATTTACTATGTATGGTTTTTTTTTTTTTTTTATGGTTGATTCTGCTTCTTATATATTTCTCATTTCAGCCTCCTACTGCCATTCCTATGCCTTTTGTTTAGGCTCTTATCATCTCTCATCTTGAATATTGCAATAGAGTTTTAATCTTTTTTTTTTTTCCCCCTATTTGCCCTCACTGACTTTAAAACCCATCCTCTGAGCTGCAGCCACGGTGGCAGGAAAAAAATGATGTGGCGACATTAATGATGACGATGGTAACACTAACATTTACTGTGATTACTGTGAGTGAGCTAAGTACTTCAGGCATTATCTCACTTAATCTTACAACAAAGTGAGGGAGCAGATACTGTTATTTATGATGTTGTTTCATAAAATTGAGAAAACTTAGGCTTTGAGAAGCTAAGGAGCTTCAGACAGGTGGGGACTGCCAATGACAGCCATCTGAGGCCCAAGGCTGCCCTTCTGACTCTGCTAACTGCTGGTCTGTGGCTTACCATCTTTCACTGCTTCCTGATCTCCTATGGGTTAACGTGTGCTTGGAGCCCTGGTGGCACAGTGGTTAAAAGTGCTCAGCTGCTAACTGAAAGACCAGTGATTCAAACCCATCAGCTACTTCGCAGAGAAAGATGTGGCAGTCTGCTTCCGTAAAGAGTTACAGCCTTGGAAGCCCTGTGGAGCAGTTCTACTCATGAGTAGAAACTGACTCGATAGGAGTGGGTTTAACGTGTGTTTTCATATGACCTACAAGGCCCTTCATGAGCATGTCCAGGGAAACCTCTGAAGCCTCGCGTCTTGATCGTATCTTAACAGTCCACACCTCCCAGTAGACCCTTCAGCTATGTCATGCTGTGTATGGCTCTGAAACGCTTCATGGTATTTTATACCTCCCTGCTCTGGTGACAGAGGGGTTAAGTGCTATAGCTGCTAACCAAAAGGTAGGTAGTTCTCCTTGGAAACCCTATAGGGCAGTTCTACTCTGTCCTGTAGGGTCACTATGAGTTGGAATTGACTCGACGACTAGGGGTTTACTTTTTGGTTGGCCTTTGCGAAAGCACTTCTCTCCTGTCACTCCATTTGTTGACCTAGAAAATAGCTACTTAAGAAAAAATCTAGCTTATGTCACCTCCTTGGTCCTCTAAGACAGGTAAGTATTCCCACCTTTGGGATACCTCAGTGCGTGCTTCATTAACGTATTCTATTTGCATTGGCTGTGAGCTTTCTGAGGGACGCTGTATTCTCATTGCATTTCATCTCTGCATTCTTGGCACAGTTTTGACACTCAAAAATTGTTTATTGAATTGACTTAAAAATATATTTAGCCTGGTGTAGAAACAAAGCACCTTCAGGTGGTTTTTAGTCTTTCCCTCTCTAACCTTATTATCCTTGATGTTGCTCAGGTCCCTCTCGTCCTTCAAAGCCTGTGAGGCCAGGGCACCCAGGGCAAATGGCCAGCTGGAGGATCAATTGAAGCATCGAACACAGGAGACATCCCAACTGAACCAGAAGGAGCAGCACATCAGTAGCCTCATGCCTGGGGGATCTGAATGCTTCTCTCCACATCAGCATCACACCTTCTGTCTCTCAACATTCTAACCTGATTGTGAGTGATAAGGGCTGTCATGGCTCATGACAAATGACCCAACAAAGACACATCGGCTTTTCACTATTGGTCTAAGAAACACTGCCATTCTAGTGACAATGAAATTAATCAAAAGAAGCCTTTTTGTTGTATCTATACATTGCATCACAACCTTTAACATCCATTATTGACAATCAATATTACATGTTGAGGTAACTGAGGAGGAAATGAATAAAGATTGAAAAAAAAAAAAAACCTCAGGCCTTGTATTTGGACTTTTTAAACCATCTACCTGGTAGATTACACTATCTATATAGAGACTTTTAAATTTTCTTTTTCCTCGTTAAAGCCTGCAAGATTCCAGTTCTTCATGACCTCTGCAAGTCAAGCAATATTCTTAGTGAAGGTGAATGATAGGCTTAGGCAGCTATTTCAATGCTTCCAATGAGACGATTCTTTTAGATGTGAATTCACACTATATGAAGATTTAATATACAATTTGTAAAATGATCAAGGAAAATGGAATTTGAATTGTGCAATCATTTTGGAAAGCAATTTGACAATGCTTGTCAAAGTCTTTAAAAGTATCATACCTTTTGCCTGAATAACTCTATGTTTAGAACTATGTTTAGAAATCATCCGAGACACCAGAAACAAAGTTTAGTCACAAGGATCTGAATCACAGCATTATGTATAATAATAAATAACAACAAAAATTCTAAATATCCAAAAACAGAAGAATGGCTAAGTAAATTACTGTGTATAATAGCCATGTAAATTATGGAAGACTATTGAACCATTAAGGAGCCTTTCTGGTGCAGTGGTTAAGTGCTTGGCTACTAACCAAAAGATCAGCAGTTTGAACCCACCAGCTGGTCCATGGGAGAAAGATGTGGCAGTCTGCCTCTGTAAAGATTACAGCTTTGGAAACCCTATGAGGTAGTTCCACTCTGTCTTATAGAGTCGTTATGAGTTGGAATTGACTCGACGACAGTTTTTTTTACAGAGACATTAAAAAATATGTTTCAGTTCAGCCCATTTCGACAGAAATTTATTGATTGCTTTAAATTTCTAGCATCATTCTAGAAGCTCATGGTCTAGTGGACAGACAAATAGAAATGGATATTTGAAATGGAATGTGGTGAGTACCATATGGAGGCATGGAGGAGGTCAAACTACCCCAGCAGGGAGGATGGGGAATGGGGAGGTAAGAGGAAATACCAGGGAACACTTGGTTTGTAACTGCTAATAGCACCCTAGTTGAGTTATTTAGTTTTATGGGGTAAGTATCATTTTAGGGGGGAGTTCAGTGTGCATAGGAGAATTTCTGGTGGGTGAAGTAGTGTTTAAGGTGAAATCTAAGGAATGAATGAATAGAAGTTGGCAACAGAGCAGGGGTGGGTCAGGGAAGAGTGTTCTTGTAGAAGGACTGGCCTGTGCAAAGGCATACAAGTGGAAAAGGGAATGAAGTATCTAAGGAGCCATAATCAGTCAACATGGCTGGTGCCTACAGTGACAGGATCATGAGCCTGAAGGGGTCCACAGAACCTGAAAGTTCTTGGAAATTGTGTTTAGGGTAATGGGAAAGCCCTGGAAGGGTTTGTGCAGGAATTGGCCTGCTCAGGTTGTCACCAAGAATCCGGGAGGAGCAGAAGACAATGAGTGAGGTTTTAGACATGTTGAGTGGAGTCCACCAGGAGCTTAGATGCAGGGGCTAGGTTCGGGAAAGAGAGCTGAGCTAGAAACAAGGCTTTGGGAATTACAAGCACTTAGATGATAACTGAGGCCAAAGTATGGGTGAGATTGGGCGAGGGCACCCCTTCAGAGAGGGACAGGAGTCCTCAAAAGAGACTGAGATGTGGTGGCCAGACCATCAGAAGACAAATGAGAAGAGTGTTATGTCAGGAAATACAAGGGAAAAATATGTTTTAAGAAGTCGGTGGTTATGCGCAAAGTTGCTGAGGATCAAGACCAGGACTTACAATATTGTGAGGAATTTAGCAGCAAGAGCATCAGTGCCCCAAGTGAAGCAGTTTTAGTGGGGCATTGAAGACAGAAGCCAAAGAGCAGGGCCATGTGGGTGGTACAGAAGCAGAGACAAGGAAAGGATGCAAACCTCTGAAGGAGCTTGGCTGGAAGAAGAGGAGAGAGCTAAAAGGCAGAAGCTGCAAGGAATTGTGCTGGCAAAGGAATGTGTTTGCTTTTTATTCTTCAGTAAGATGGAGGATGCTAGTATCCAACGACCAGATGCTGATGGAAATGCTCTGCTGAGGAGAGTCGGGGGTTAACGATGCAGGTCACAGAAGGCAGAATTGATGGAATGAGGTATTTGGGGAGATAGGAAGGAGCAGGATCCAGAGCCTGAGGCTGGAGATGAGATACCCTTATATTGTATTTTTACTTCAAGAAGGCAAGAGAGGGATATAGGACAGTTTGTAGGTTTGGGATTTGGAAGGTGGGGGAGATTGTCTGATGGCTTCTATTTTCAGTGAGTGATAGGATGGGTAGGCACCTGTCAAGAGTGGTAAGAGCAGGTGGGGAAGGGGTTTGAGAAAAAGTTTTGTAGTAGCTGTTGTGGAAATTGGAAGGATTGGTTAGGGACAGAGAAGAAGGCAGGATAGCTTAAGAATGACACCAATCAACAAAATCGTGTGATTTTTTTTCTCTAGCAGAGTCAACAAACAACTCTCATTTTTTTATCTCCAGAAACATGTCTTCAACTAACTTCATTCCAACTACTCAAATGCAACCCACACGGACTTACCATAGGGAGACCCAAGCCAGCCAGGAAACGATTCTCCATGCTTTCCTAGATGTCTGATGGCCGTAGAGTCAGCAGCACAGTAGTGGGTCTGGGGGAAAAGAAGGCAATAACGGCGAGGAAAAGAAGTCAGTGAACGGGTACTATTACACATCGCAGCCTGTTCACAACATTACATCTTTGTAGTGTTTTCTTTGTTCAGTTAAGAAGCCATTTTCAAATACATTAACTTGCCTCATCCTCCCAATAATTTACTCCAAGTCACAGGGCTGGAGGGTGTAGAGGCCAGGCTGGACCCTAGATTTTCTGAACTTACAGCTTTTCTCTTATCAGTACCCCATGAGCCTCCATCTGACCCCATCACAGTGGTGATGGAGTAGCCCCTGGGAGAAGGAGCTGTAGCGTTCACCCCAAGGATTACTCCACAGTGAGGGTCCAGGATCCTTTCTCACAGGTGCCCTCCAACCTGCCCTAAACACACACACAGACACACACCTACAGACACACAGGTCTTTACATTAAAAACAAAACAAAAACTGAAAAGAGGTGCTCTGCAACTCAGTGTCAAGAAGAGAAAAGAAACTGTTTCCTTCCTTCTCGGAGTAAGTGATATCACGACCTAGAAAATAATAGTGTATGCCCAAGTAGACAGCCTTCTCCAGCTAGTTATCCCCTGTGCGCTCGCTCTCTCTCTCTCGACCTTGGGCTATTTGATGAGGAAGAAGACAGAGGATCCCTTACTCCTAGATTGAGGACTATTTTCCTCCAGGTTTTCTCAGTTACGAGTATTACAAACTTTCCCACTCCCCTTATGAGTTGGTGACAACCTTAGTCATCATTGTCTCCTTTGAATTTCATCACCAGGTAATGACTTTTGTCCAGTAACTGAGAGGTCTTGTACTGACACGTGGGAATTGAGGCGTCTAAGCCAAGGTCGTTGTCTGATTGCTGTTGTCTGTGGTGTGAGGCATTACTGTCATCATCATCAAGCTCTTTCCCACAATTGCTACCGAATTTGGGACGGTGTTGAGGCAACATCTCTGTCTTACATGAGAAAAAAAAAAAGAGAGATGTTAGATATATCTGAACTTTAAGAGCATGTAATATCTGGTTCCTAGCAACTACATGGAAGAAATTCAAATATAAACATTTTGTTCCCACTGAAAAAAACCAACAAACAAAAACCACCTTTGAAGCAGGCACAGGGATTTAGAGTCAGGCAGATTGACGGAGAGTCAAATGTCAGTTCCCGAATTTACCAGTTGTACAAACTTGGTCAAATTATTTAATCTCTTTGAGCCTTAGTGTTCTCTTATAAAATAGGGGCATGCCTCCTTCCTGGAGCTGCTGGGAGGATTAAAAGTGACATGAGATGGAAAACACGTGACAAACATTTGAATACTGGTTTCCTTTCCTTCTCTCTACCCACTCACCCACTGCCTGACATCCTAAGTCACACTCCACAAAATATTACTTAAAAAGTTAAAATATTTGATGAGAAAAATAACTTTGCCAATGCCGATGTTATTCTTATTTTGTTCTGTGAAGAGAGGACAGGACTGGACCATCTCCCCCCAGAGCCTAATTAGAGTTTTGCCATTACTGTATTTGTTTGTTTTTTGCTTCCTTTGTTCAAGACAGGTCTTCAGGCAACCAAAATGAAACGCTCACTCAACAGTCATCCTTTGTAGCGGGAATGACACAAATTACATTGTTCTCTAGGGTTTCAAATACCCAGCCATTAAATTTAACTATGTGAGCTTGGCAAATCTTTCCAAAAGCAAAGCAGCTGTTTCCCTTTTGCTCATTTTTTTAAGGCTTCGCTCCGCAGCTTAAAGATGTACACACTCCTATTGTAAAACCACAGAACTGCTGGGGAAAAGGCATGTATTTATTCAGCGTGAACGCTCGTTCTGATCAAAAGAAAATGAGGTGTTTAATTTTATTTTCAAGCAATACACAACTTTCTACTTGTTAATTATATAGTACTAATTATAGGGTCGCTATGAGTCAGAATCGACTGGATGGCACTGGTTTTGTTTTGTTTTTTAATGATGTGCCGGACACTATTCTAAGTACTTTATGAATATAAAGTTGTTTAATCGTCATCTTATAGATGGAAAGACTGTCGCATAGAGAACCAAATACAGGTACCTTCTGCTTTTTGAAAGTTCATTTTACGCCACTTCACTTTTATGAAAGCCCTACCTGAGTACCTGTTCTGGCTAACTGAAAGAAATCTGAAGAGGATTTTCACTTTTATGGAAGAAAAGCAGAAATAGAATTTGGCATTTGTTTTGCATCAGTTTAAAGAGGCAGTGTGCACCCCAGGCAGCGAGAGTGGCGTCACCAAGCTCCTTGCCCGGGAACTACACTTAGCATCTCAGCATCCAGCCACCACAGCTTTGAAGGTATCTGTGAGCACCTGTGCCTTATCTCAATTCATTTTGAGTATCCATTAGCAAAATGTGTCCTAAGGTGTCAGAAAAGCCTAAGAGAGCTTGTAAGGGTTTTATGTGTCATCTGGAATGATCTGATAAGTTATTTTTTTGGGTCTGGGAACACTGAAAAATTTTTCCCGTATAAATTATCGGTAATTGCTTCTTTGTTGCACCATTTTGGCTCATGAAAGGTTTCTTAGGAACACCACTTTCAGATAGTGGGGGAAACCTGTAGCTTGCCCAAGAACACACAGGTCTAAAGGGTACAGCTGAGGCTTTGGACCCAGGTAGACTGGCTCCACAGTCCGTGTTCCTAACTACAAGGCTTTTCCACCTCTTGTTTATGTATTTATTCTTGTTGATTTTATTTATTTCTAATCCTCAGAAACATCCCTCCATTCTTCCTGCTCATCACAGGAAAGGCCCTGCCTTACTTACCCTCTGCAGCTACCTTCCTGCTCCAAAAAGAGGGCACCCCTAAATGGGCCACACTGCTACAGCCGTCCACACAGGCAGGCCCCTCCGGGGCTCAGGAAGCCAGTAGGAAACTCAGCTCTGCTCAGTAATTCCTAGGATGGCACGCAGCTCAGGTTGCCAGTGATGGAGCTGCAGCTGGGAGACGCTAGGCAAAGGGGACCCAGCCACCACGCCAGTTTGTACCACCTGCTGTGATCACCTCGTTAGGTTTCTGTGCAGAGACCTTCCCACCTGTGACACTCTTGGCTACAAAATATGTTCAACGTGTGTGTTTGGGATAATGTCACAACTGCCGGTAGTCAGATGTCCCAGGTTAAGCACTCAGCTACTAACCGAAAAGTTAGTGTTTCGAGTCAACCCAAAGTTGCCTCGAAAGAAAGGCCTGGAATTCTTCCAAAAAATTAGCCATTGAAACCCCTATGGACCACAGTTCTACTCTGACACCTTAAGTCGGTCACCTTGAGTCAGAATCAAGTCAACAGCAACAGGTAACTGGCCACCAGCCAGCACTGGGCCTTTGTGTGAATTATTAGGGACAGCAGGTGTGAGAGTGTGTGGGTGTAGTCTGTGTGGAAGAGGATGCTCACTTTGAGTCTTAAAAGACATCAGAGATCACCTCCTGTGTCCTGGCCCAGCCACTAGTTCCTCTGAGTACAACAGTTCAGTCCGGAAAGACACTGACTGAGCACCTACTGAGTACCAGCACCAGACCAGGTCCAGAGGAGACAGAGGGAGATATGGCAGACACTCTGCCCCACAGTCAGTGTTAACCACAAATATCAACATAGTGTAATAAATCCATGATAGGGTATGTCTGGCATATTGGAGAGCACACAGGAGGGCCATCCACCTCAGTGGGCTTTCTTAGAGAAGGTATCTGAGCACAGAGCTTGGCACACAGTGTTGTCGTTGTTGTTAGTTGCCATCCAGTTGGCTCAGATTCATGGTGACCTTCTGTATGACAGAATGTTACATTGCCTGGTTCTGTACCATCTTCATGACTGTTGGTATGTTCGGGTCCATTGTTGAGGCTATTGTGTAGTAGTGTCTTTCAACCTAGGGTGCTCCTCTTCCAGCACTATTCTTGTGATCTATAAGATTTCCATTAGGTAATTTTCAGAAGTAGATCATCAAGTCTTTCTTCCTAGTCTGTCTTAGTCTGGAAGCTCTACTGCAATCTGTCCACCATGAGTGACTCTACTTGTATTTGAAATACCAGTGGCATAGCTTCCAGCATCATAGCACCACAGAAGCCACCACAGTACAACAAACTGATAGATGGGTGGTGGTGGCATAGGTACTCAATAAACATATATAAACCCAAACCCAGTGCCGTCGAGTCGATTCTGACTCATAGCGACCCTATACGACAGAGTAGAACTGCCCCATAGAGTTTGCAAGAAGCGCCTGGCGGATTCGAACTGCCGACCCTTTGGTTAGCAGTCATAGCACTAGAATGAGTAAATAAATGAATGCATGCATGTCTTAAACAAGGAGTGGGCATTAACAAACCAAAAGAGAGGAGAAAGAGATCCCAGGCAAAGAGAATAGCACAGGAGAAGCCCAGAGGCAGGAAACAGCTTTGTGTGTTTGGGGATTTCAGTTCTAATCCCATGGAAGAGAGGCAAGGTTGTCCCACGGAAGAGAGGCAAGGCTGAAGTACGAGTCAGGAGTGGGCCTAATTCCATGATAAGAACCCTACAGCTGATCGAGTAGCGCAGTGCTTCTCAAACTTCAATTTGCATATAAATCACCGTGAGCCAAAAACCAGCCCCGTTGCTGTTGAGTCCATTCCGACTTCTAGCAACCTTATAGGACAGAGTAGAACAGCTCCGAGGAGCGCCTGGAGGATTTGAATTGCCAACATTTAGGTTAGCAGCCGTAGCACTTAACCACTACGCCACCAGGGTTTCCAATCACCATGAGAACTTGTTAAAATCAAGATTGTGATTCAGTAGGTTGGGGCCTAGGCCTGAGATTCTGCATCTCCACGGAGCTCCCAGGTGAGGTCTACAGTTCTGGGCCGTGGACCACACTTTGAGTAGCAAGGCAGAGGTGATAGGGAACCCAAATGGATTTGAAGATGGGGAATGATGTATGTTTGGCCCCTGGTGGCACAAACGGTTAAGTGCCCAACTACTAGCTGAAAGGTTGGTGGTTTGAGCCCACCCAGGGGCTCCTCAGAAGACAGGCTTGCCGATCTGCTTCCAAGAATTCGCAGCTTTGAAAACCCTATAGTGCACTTCTACTCTGCACACATAGGGTCCCCATGTGTCAAAATCGACTCAACAGTAACTAACAACTACCAACAAAAAAAATAAATGTTGAATAAATGTTAGACGAATAAGAGTATTAAAGTATATGAACATATGAATAACGATTAATGAAAGTTCACTGCATTTCACCAAGGGAATGGAACAAACATTCACCGAGTATCTTCATGTACTAATCACTGCCTTAGGTGCCTGGTGAAAATTCTCCCGTTTAATAATAGAAATTAAAGCCTTTGTTGAAAGTGAACCTTACACAGATGCCTCTTTTGACTAAATGACCGGTATATTCAAATAACTATTTTTGAGCAATTTTTGAAGTAGAATTAACCATATTTAAATCAGCAATCGACCAGACATTTTAGCATTGTGTGAACTCTGTACACTCTGTTGTTTAATAACATAATGGCATTGTTCTTTTGAGCCAGGAGTCCTGCCACGTCTTAAAAGTCAACTAAGCCATGACTGACATACCTGATGCTTGTTAGTGGGTAAGAAATGGGCTTAAGTTGAGCCCTTGGTCACCACCTCACAACTGCCAACTCCTGAAATAGACCAGATCTCTAAATTCAGAATTAGACTTTGCTCTCTGTCTAGCTAGCCTTTGGGGTTTTGGGTTAGCGACAGAGCCTAAAGCTAGGTTATTTGGAACTGCTAACTTCAGAGAGGGAAGACAACTAGAGCAGGAGGGGAAAATGACAAGGGCAAAGAGGAGAAGCAGAGACGAGCTGACTCATTCCTGCTGTCACAGCAGCTTCCGAGACGAGCCTGGTGTTTTCTGTGGGCTTCTGCCTGTGCTTCACGCCACCCCACCCTCAGCCTGGCCGACTCATGTGTTTACTTTGGGAACGAGGTCTGCAGGGATGGAGCAAAGCAAATACAAGCTAAGGTGGAGCAAAGCAAATACAAGCTAAGGTAGAGCAAAAGGAAAAAACAGAAATGCAGACTGGAAGGTCGGACACTGCGGTGCTGGCTAATTTCTATCCAAACTTTATCTTCCCCAAATCATTTGAAAGGTTTTATGAAACTAAACGCCTGCGAGTCTTCTGACGAGTGAATGTCACCTTATGCCACCGAGCTCAGTGAGACAGGCAGGCGTCGCCAGAGGGAGAGAGGACCGGCGGGGCGTGCTGGGGCATTGGACAGACCCGGGCTCCCGTCTCAGAGCTGTCACCTAGCCACGTGCCTTGGACATATTACTCAACATATTTGATCTTTCTCCTCACCTTTAAAACTAGGATAATTCAGAAGACCCTTTGGATCTTAGCCTTTGCAGCATTTTTTCCTTGCTTCCTTTGGTAATCGGTAAAAAATTAACTAGTAGCTGTCAAGCCAATCCTGACTCATGGCGACCCCATGTGTGTCAGTGTAGAGCTGTGCTCCACACAGTTTACAGTGGCTGGTTTTTAGAAATAGGTCACCAGGCCTTTCTTCCAAAGCACCTCTGCGTGGACTTGAACCTCCAACCTTGCAGTTAGCAGCTGAGCGTGTTAACCATTTGCACCAGCCAGGGATTGGCTCCTTTTTCCATAACAACATCCCTCATTTCCCTTTGTGGAGTAAAGCCTATCCTATTCCATGCAGTCTTGGTGGAACCATCAATCAAAGTACTCTAAGGGCAATTGGTAGCTCAGGGCGGGACAATCATTTGTAGGGCTAGAGCAGGGTCCACAGTTAGAGTCTGTCTGGACAAGCTACCCTTCAGCTGTTGCTCCCACATCTCCAGAATTGCCTTGGTTCTTGCTTTTCCTGAAGCCCGTGCAGTTAGCTTTTCCTCTGTCTGGTAAGCTTAACAAATTTCTTTTCCGAGTAAATTAGCCAGTGTTGGTTTCTGCTGCTTGCTCTCTCTGCCCGCCCCCAACACATACATGCACAAAAACCTAAACTATATAAATACTTAACCTATTAGGGTTCTGCTGGCTCAATGGTTATGTGCTTGGCTGCTAACCGAAAGGTCAGCGGTTTGAATCCACCAGGCGCTCTGAGGGAGAAAAGGCCTAGAGATCTGCTCCTGTAAAGATGACAGCCTTGGATACCCTATGGGGGCAGTTCCGCTCCGTTCCGTAGGTTTGCCATGAGTCAGCATCGACTCAACGGCACACAACAATATTAGGGCTGCTGTGAGGATTAGTGATACTACATGAAGTTTAAAGTAAGTGCTCAATATTTAGTCCAGAGAATTAACACTAGGGAAAAACCAAAGGCTACATCACAAGCAATCAATCCCAAGAAAGTCCACAAAGCTGAGTCTGCCCTGATGGGTACTGAACAATAGGATGGTCCCTCTGGCAGTTAGTTCTATGGACTAATTAACTGAAAGGTACAGAAAATTTCCCAGATCAAACATACCTTTCCCGAAGGGCCTGCCATCCCTCCTGAAATTGCCACCATTCATGTCACCCCTCAAGTTTTTGCACAAAGAAGCACTGACCTACACTAGTTAAACCAGTTGGCTCCAGGTCAACTCTGGCCCATGGTGACCTCACGTGTGTCGCAGCAGAACTCTGCTCCACAGGGTTTTCAGTGGTTGATATTTCAGAAGCAGATCACCAGGCCTTTGTTCTGAGGCATTTCTGGGTGGACTTGAACCTCCAAACTTTCAGTTAGCAGCAGAGGAAGTTAACCATTTGCACTATCCAGGGCCTTTTGAACTAGTTAAAGAATTAGGTTATCGGCATGTAGCTAATGAATGCTTCTGTGTCCTTTCCCCTAACCGCAGGGAACAAGCGTTTGGCCAACTTGGACAGGAGCTTAAAGTCGCCATGTCTAGCACATTATTTGTGATCAAGGTTTGTAATCACAAACATTTTCTCTGTTGAGAGATTCTCTGTGTGTTTGTAGATGCTTTATTATGACTTCATGTTTTCCTTTGTGATAAAACAATCTCCTGAAAAACCTTTCAATCAATATATTCCGCTGAACATAACAGGAAACACCAGGAGATTTTCTTGGTAAAATGTGGCGCTTCCCTCAACATTTAAGAACCTATAACCCGCCATGGCAAAGACCTTTATGTTCCCTCTGAGTAAAGCTGGGAGTCTTAACGCCTCTTGCTGTAAATACTGCCTATTTATTATTTATTTGATAGATGTCAGAAGCACGCTTCCTCTGGAGAGCTCAAAGCCTCGTACAAAGGACTACCATCATCTCAGTTAAAGACATCCTTCTAACCTTACAACGGCCCAGGCGGCAGGAGAGCAAAACACACATCCAAGGAGCCTCTCCCTGCTACGCCCCAGCCGCCTGCAATTTAACCAGGAGGCCTTCTGGTTTTCTTCCATAATAGACACTATTTTATCCTGAAATGAAAAAAAAAAAGCACAGAAAATAAAGCTGAATTTTTAAACTCCCGGTCTAAAGCAGAAGTTTAGGGCAAGTACTGAAACCAAAATGAAGCTCTTTTTACCTAACAAACACAAAGCTTCCACAACAAGAGTAAGCACAGAACAATAGCAGCTCTGATATTTATCCAGCATTTACCACATGCCAGGTTTACCAGCCCTTTACAATGCCCTCTATATTATTTTGGAGCCCCGGTGGCACAGTGGTTGATCATTCTGCTCTTAACCAAAAGGTCGGCAGTTCGAGTCCACCAGCTGCTCCTTGAAAACCCTATGGGGCAGTTCTACTCTGCCCTATAGTGTTGCAATGAGTCAGAACTGACTCAATGGTAACGGGTTTTTCTGTATTATTTCATTATCACTCTTTGAGGTAAGTCATATTATTATCCCCATTTTACAGCTCAGGAAACTGAGGCTTGGAAGCTTCCTGAGTTTCACTCAGGTTGTAAATGGTGGAGCTGGTATTTGAACATCAGAGATGCTGCCCTTCATCGTTATAATACACTGCCTCCCTTATGTTCATTCATTTGTCTAGGTAATTCAGGTGTCCCCAGTTCAGACAAGAACAGAGGAAGACAATAAGGAAAATGTGGCGACCATTTGCCGAAACGTCTCCTCAAAGAGATAACAGCAGAAGAAAGTTTTTAGAGATACTGTTAGTTGCGCTTGGGGAGCATGGCCAGGGTTCGGCTCTGACACCCTCGTCACTTCCTGTGTTTTGAACCCTGTGGTAGCAGCCTTCTATGATGGCTTTCAGTAACCCTACTTCTGGTGTCCTTGCCCTTGTGTGATTCTCTGCCCTTGAGCATAGGCTGGACCTAGTGGTTCATTTCTAATGGACGGAGTACAACAAAAGTGATGGATTAACACTTCTGAGATTTGGTTACAAAAAGGCTGTGGCTTCCATCTTGGGTACCTCATTTGTGCTTGTTCCCTCTGCAGGAAGCCAGCCGCCATGTTGTGTGCTGTCCTGTGGAGAGGCCCACATAACCAGGAGTTGATGACTCCAGTCAGTCACCAGAGAGGACCTAAATTCTGCCAACAGCTTTGGGAGTGAACTTGGAAATGGCTCCTCCCACAGTCCAGCCTTGAGGTGACTGCAGTCCCAGCTGACATCTTGATTGCAGACTGTGAGAGACCCTGAGCCAGAGGCACCTAGCTAAGCCCTGCCCAGATTCCTGACCCACAGACGCCGTGAGATAATATACATTCGTTGTTTTAAGCCACAAATTTTTGGATAATTCGTTATGCATCAACAGATAACACTAACCACAGTATATGCAAACCAGATTAAATAAAATCGAGCACTTTGTAATGATTTGGTTCACTAGTGTGGGATTCAACACTCTTGGATTCAGTATTTTCAAAATTAGTGAGAGGCAGACACTCGAAGTCTGCCTTTAGACACATGCTCTAATACACGCGCTTTGAGAGTGTCGGGCGGTGGTGGTGCAGCAGTGAATTTCTCGCCTTCCATGTGGGAGACTTGGGTTGGATTCCCAGCCAGTGAACCCCGTTATGCAGCCACCACTCATCTGTCAGTGGAGGTTCCTGTGTTGCTACGATGCTGAACAGGTTTCAGGGGAGCTTCTAGACTGACAGACTCGGAAGAAAGGCCTGGTGATCTTCTCCAGAAAATCAGCCAATGAAAAACTCTGTGGATCACAAAATTCAGTCCCTTTCTGCACAGGGTCACCTTGAGTCAGGACTGACTGGACAGCAGCTAGCAACAATAGCAACAACTAAGAGCATCAGCTTGGCCCAGAGGGCTTGTTAAAACACAGATTGCTGGCCCCCTCCCGAAGAGTTCCTGATTTGGCAGGCTGGGGAGGGAGGGGCAAGAGAATTTGCATTTTGAACAAGGTCCCAGGTGATGATGATGCCAATGCTGATGCTGGTGCCTCTAACTGTAAAGCCGCTCTCGGTAGTTGTTGTTGTTGTTGTTAGGTGCCACCGAGTCAGTTCTGACTCATAGCAACCCTGTGTACGACGGAATGAAACACTGCCCAGTCCTGCACCACCCTCACAATCATGGTTGTGCTTGAGTCCACTGTTGCAGCCACTGTGCCAATCCATCTCATTGAGGGCCTTCCTCTTTTTCTCTGACCCTCTACTTTACCAAGCCTGATGTCTTTCTCCAGGGATTGGGCCCTCCTGATAATATATCCAAAGCACAAGAGACATACTTTATAAAATCTCCTAGGTATACACGCCCAAGAGATATGAGCATGTATACTTACCAAAATACATGTACAAGAGTGTTCATAGCAATTTTTTTCATTGTTGTTGTTAGGTGCCATCGAGTCAGTTCTGACTCATAGCGACCCCATGTGCAACAGAAGGAAACGCTGCCGGGTCCTGCACCATCCTCATAGTCATTGCTATGCTTGAGCCCATTATTGCAGCCACGGTGTCAATCCATCTCCTGAGGCTCTTTCTCTCTTTCACTGACCCTTCACCTTACCGAGCTTGATGTCCTTCTCCAGGGACTGGTCCTTCCTGATAGCATGTCCAAAGTACATGAGACGAAGTCTCCTCATCTTCTCTTCTAAGGAGCATTCTGGCTGTACTTCTCCCGAGACAGATTTGTTCCTTCTTCTGTAAGTCCATACTATATTCAATATTCTTCGCCAACATCATAATTCAAAGGCATCAACTCTTCTTTGATCATCCTTATTCATTGCCCAGCTTTCTCATGCATATGAGGTGACTGAAAATACCATGGCTTGGGTCAGGCTCACCTTAATACTCAAAGTGACTTCTTTGCTTTTTAACACTTGAAAGAGGTCTTTGGCAGCAGATCTGACCAGTACAATACATTGTGTGATTTCTTGTATTTTTTCATAGTAGCCCAAAACTGCAAACCACATAAATGTCTATTAACAGGAGAAGAGAGACACAAAGCTTGGTGTATTCATACAATGGAATACTATCCAGGAATAAAAAAGAAAGCACTTGTGTTTTATGTCACAACATGGACAAATCTCACAGACACTGTGTTGAACACTGTACAACTCCACTGAGAAGAAGTTCAAGAAGAGGCAAAATAATTGACGGGGCGGAGGCAGGATTGTCCAGAGTGGACTATGAAGGATCCAGCTAAGACGCTAGAAATGCCCTGTATTTTAATCTGAGTTTTGGCTACATAAAAACCAAACAAAATCTGTTGCTGTTGAATCGATTCCAACTCATAATGACCCTACAGGACAGGGTAGAGCTGCCCTATGGGTAAGAGTAGAACTGCCCCATAGGGTTTCCAAGAAACAGCTGATGGAGTTGAACTGCCAGTCTTTGGGTTAGCAGCAGAGCTCTTAACCACTGCGTCACCAGGGCTCTCCATATGTAAAGCTCCCTTAAGCTGTACCCTCAGGACTTGTGTGCTATACTACAAAAAGAAAAAATTTTACTACAGGTAAGTTATTTATAAGTTCTGCCTCACAGGACTGACTTATCCATCACGCACAGGAAGCACAGTGCCCAGGGCCCATAATACTTCCAGGAGCCTGTGAAAATGCTTTAATTTCTTCTAAAAATCATAAGAAAAAAAAATTAATACAACCCAGCCTGGATTATATTCGTCTTTATACCAACACAAGTATAAAATATAATTTTTATTATATTTCACAGAGGAAGAGGCCCACGATGGCAGAAGTGCCCAGAGCCCATAAAAGTCATCACACAGCCCTGATACCTCAATTACAAACACTTAGAAATACGTATGCTTTACTGCATAGATGTAGTTGTAGAAAGCCGTTAGGACTATGTTTCCATCTGATCACCCAGCCTGCGCTGGTCCCTAACAGCTTTCTATCCCTATAACAGCAGTATTGGCGGCTCATTGGCAGAACTCATGCCTCCCATGCAGGAGACCTAGGTTCGATTCCTAGCCAGCTCACCTCGTGCAGCCACCAAACATCTGGCAGGGGAGGCTGGCGTGTTGCTATGATGCTGAACAGGTTTCAGCGAAGCTTCCGGACTAAGATGAACTAGGAAGAGAGGCCTGGTGATCTACTTCTGAAAATCAGCCAGTGAACAACCTCTGGATCACAGCGCTCAGATCCGCAACGATCATAGGGATGGAGCAGGATCAGGACGTGTTTTGCTCTGTTGTGCATGGGGTCGCCGTGAACCCAAGGCATCTAACAACAATCCCTAGGGCAGAGTTCTCGGAGACTAAATGAGTCAGTGCCTTTGTGTCAGTTATACGGAGGACAGAAAGCCAAGACGCAACGCATGCAATTTAAACAAAAGGAAAAGGCAGGTCTGAAGCCATCAGATTGAAGGAGTTTTGCTCTAGGTCTGCCTGAAAACCAAATCCCCCCCAAAACCAAACCCCCCCCCAAACCAAACCCATTGCCGTTGAGTTGATTCTGACTCAGCAACCCTATAGGATGGAGTGGAACTGCCCCACAGGGTTTTCAAGGAGTGGCTGGTGGATTTTGAACTACAGAACTTTGGGTTCACAGCCATACTTTAACCACTGTGCCTGCTGCTAGAAAGATGGATTACAGAGAGACCAGGCCTTGGTGTGGCCTAGAGACATTGCCCCTCT